>NC_056523.1:274551275-274665816 GCF_019175285.1 Sceloporus undulatus
CGTCAAGGGTGACAGGAGGCAAAAAGGGGAAATCAGGGTGACGAGGGCTGCAAAGGGCTGTCAGAGGGGGACGAGGGGAGTGAGGAAAGTGATGGAGGGGATGAGGAGGAGGAGATGAGGAAGAGAAAGGAGCCCTGAAGAAGGGAGCCATGGAGGGCATCCTTAATGGGGCAGGAGGAGGCGGTGAAGGAGCCAGGGCAGCTCAAGGCAGGTGAGGGTCGGAAGGAAGGGGAGGGGGAGGATTGCCCAGGGAAATAGGCTGTGGGCCAAGCTGGGGGATAGGGAAATGGATGCAGAGCAGAGCGCCTCTTTTGACAATTTATGGCACTGGTTTTTGAGTGCTTGCTTGTGCTAATTTCATTTCTTCTCGCTGCTCCTGGATTATTATTATTATTATTTGTGTTATATGAGGATGCTACAGTCAGAATGCCTGCTACATTTCCTTTTTTTCCCAATTGTTCCATGGGTCAGTTGGAACTGACAGGTCACTCTCTTCAGCTTCAGTGGAGGCAATGGCAAAGCTCCTCTAGCAGGGGAAAAGGGTCAGTTCAGGTCAGGTCAAAGGCCGGGCAGAACAGAGTTCCCATCAGGCACCTCCCCCCCTTTTTATTTTTTAAAATTATTTTTGACAAAATATGCACTTTTTTTTTTCTTGAGGGAGATATATATGGATAGAAACATGGCTAGCTGCTTGTTCACTTTCCCTTCTATTTGCTAGCTTCAGCAAAGGGGAAATGTTGCAATGGGCTAGTTTTTTTTCCTTTGCGAATCAATCCTACAATTTGAATGTTACATTTGTTGTTCTTGTAAATTAGGCAATTGGCAAAATGATACATGCTTTGTGCTGTCTCTTTCAGGGTAGGCCCTGAATGCTTTTAAAAGCAAAAAAGAATGCATGCATCGCCATCCTTTTCTGGCATTTCCGAGGTGAGGGTTATTATATTATTATTATTATTATTATTATTATTATTATTATTATTGCATGTGTAAGAGGCATTCTGGGTGGCAAGAGTGAGGGATACAGGATGCCTTAACTTGCATTTTGGGGTTGAAATGGGGCCAAGGGAGATCATAACCTGCACTGACCCAAATGCCCCCCCACCACACCAAAGAGATTTTAAATTTTGACAAAATGTGTGCACTTTGGGGCATTTGTGCATGGCTCTTTAAAAAAAAGGAGGGGGGAACACACTTCCAATGCCCCTCCAAACGTCACCCTATGATGTAACTTGATTGACAGCAGGCGCCTTCAAGTGAAAGCTGATAAGACATTTGGGTTAAAATGCCCCTCAAATCTGTGGGCATTCGCTAATGGAGATTTCGGGGGGGGCTCCGATCTACCCGTTCCCCCCACGTTAAATGGCCAGTGGAGGGGCCTCAGTCTAAGAAGGCAATGGCAAACCACATCTAAATAAATCTTGCCAAGAAAACCCCAGATAGTATCATCTTAAATCGAAGTCATAGAATCATAGAGTTGGAAGAGAGTACAAGGGCCAGCCAGTCTAACCCCGTGCCCGCAGGAACTCTCATCAAAGCATACTGACCAGTGGCCATTCAGGTGTGTGTTCCATTGTCGAACAGTTCTTACTGTCAGAATGTTCCTTCTAATGTTTAGGTGGAATCTCTTTCTTGTAGCTTGCATCCATTATTCTGGGTTCTGTTCTCTGGATCAGCAGAAAACAAGCTTGCTCCCTCCTCAGTTTGAGTGTTCATATGAACAACAAGGAACTAGGATGAATTCATTTAGAAGTAAAAAAATTGAGTCTCTGAGAAATAAATCTTAATTGATTCTTTTGTCCATATTCTGGGCTTGTTTTATTTATCTGAATAGAATTCTTGAATGGGAAGTACTGTGGTCAGGCATACTTTCTTTAAATATGCATTCCTCAGGTTTTTAATCCTACTTTAATATTCATTTGATAGAGAAAGTGTTCAGCAGTTAAAAATCCCAATAGGAACAAAGACACCAATGGTTCGGAGAAAAAAAACTAAAATCTTTATATAGGAACTGCATTCTAAGAAAGGAAAGTTAGGTTCGTACAGACTGCCCAAAAGGGTGGCCTGTCGGTGGCCTAATTCCCTCCGGAGGGAAGTTGCAGCGCCCAACTGTGCGGCTTTTTTCAGAGTAAAAAGAACTGGAAAAACGAGTTCTTTTTTTTTTGCCGCAGGGCAGTCACCAGTGCGCCAATGGCGCACTACGTGTAAGCGATGTGTTTCCATGCAATGCCAATGGTGCTTATGTCATAATGGGTTGCCCGTGTACATGGATGCCGCCATGCTGCCCCACCATGTTACTGTTAGGGACTTTGCGGTTACCATGTGGTCCCTAACCCTAGTATGCTGGGAGTACGGAACATTAGGGTGGTCTGCAGTGTGCCTACAAGGTGCTCTAATTTAATATCATTCTATGGAGAGCTGATGGAGAGAGAAGAGGTCAAAAAAAATCCCCAAGAGTGTGAGTTTATATCAAACGGGTCAGGATACATAGAGGGGAGTACACTTTGGGTTATTAGATATCTAACCATATTTCTACTGCCCTCTCTAAGGTTTCTTGATTCTTCAGTGCTTACACTACTAACATTATTCACTGTAGGAAGTAATGCATCAAATCAGAGCATTCAGTCTTGCCTTGGAAATGTGTGTCATCAAGAAAAAAAGGATTTTTAAAAGGTACAAAACCGTATTTTATTTTCAGAAGAAATTTTACATGATAGAGATTTCAGAGAAATACTGTACAAGTGAAAGTAAAACATGGTGCGAGCTTTCTTTTAGCCAAGATAGAACACAGATAAAGAAGGGACTCTGAAAAAAAACAACAGACTTTCATTTTTAACTGACCTTTCAATAAATGTCCACATCCTACTTAGTGGTTCATGCTAGCTCTATACTGAAAGTTTGTAGATATATTGTGATCTTTATTGAAATCTCTGTAATGGCTTGGGAATCCAAAGATGGATTTTTATTGCATTATACAATAATCATAGAGGAGAAACACAGAACTACCTCTTAATCAGTCTGCAGAGACATTTAAACAGACAATACAAAAAGCACAATGCATACCACTATGTTACGTAATGTGGATACAATGCATAGCAAAGAAATAACTAGAGAAGGCTCTTACAAGCAACCAAGCTACATTCTCTAGGCAAAGGGCAAAAAAGAAAACAGGAGTGAGAAAACAGGATACGTCTACGTTGCTTTTAAACTTGAATAAGCATCATTTCAGGACAACCATATGTTCTATATGTTAATACAAATGGAAGATGAAATTAATGAGGTTATTAAATAAAATAATGAAACAGTTTTCAGAAATACTTATTTCACCTGCCCAAGCGGATGGTATTTTCATTCCCCTACAGCATACTTGTTCATGTTCTAAGCAACATTGCGGCAGATATGGCACTCTTATGCATATTTTTCCATGTCTAAAAGAACAAAGAGCCATAAAGTTTCATGAAATTAAATTGGTAATACATAACATTTTAAAAACAAAAGATGCTTCAGAGTCATTTCAAACAGAACATCATCCTTGACCTTTGTATTTGGAAAACACTTTTTAATGCTGCTTTTGATTGCTAGCATTGTGCAAGAAACAGCTTTTGCTACGCCTCAACGGAGTATTCAGATATGGCCTTGATTTTTCTCTTCAGTATATTGGAAAAAACAAAACCAGAATGTTTGTAGCCGTTATCAGAAAAAGAAACACAAACATTTACCCAAAACACTATCTTGTCTTCTTGTTTCTGATTTTTTAGGATTGGGGAAAAAAGAGCATCCCTTTTGGGGCTGCTTGTATAAGTACCAGTCATTCTTGCCAATAATGTAAGTGAAAGGACATATACAGCATTGCATTAACTACTTGAGCTTTATGCAGAGCAAACATTAATTTTTCGCATTGGCATTCAGTCTATAAACATGTCCTGAATGAAATAAATCAGTGTGTGACACCTTTACCAAAACACCTACATGCACTAAAAGTTCCCCAAGAGGTAGCTGAGGACATGATCCATTTTGCTTCCTTCAGGTATGTCTACTGAAAAGCAGTATGTCATGATTGTGAAAATAATCAGACAGGCAACCCGCTACGGGACATGCGGGTGAACAAAGTGGTGAATATCAGTGAAAGATGGGGAACCACAGCAAATCCTTGGGCTGAGGTTAAAATGCCACATTAGACTAAACAACAGTAATGCTGTTTGTGATATGCTTTTAAAGACAGCCATATGATGTCTTGCCCAGGTTTTTATTTGGTCTCGTCTAGAGAAACTATTGAGGAACCTACAATTCCACCCCACCCCAGGATTTTCCCCCATGAAGTTTGTTTTCAAGGCTCAAAGTCATATATTTCAATAGAATATCCATTTAGCTTTGAATTTTCCACTTATTTTTCTCATTAGTGCTGTTAATAAGAGTTTCTCACTTGGATTACAGACCCCCTGGATGGTTTTACTCATAGTACTTTGCAATATATTGTATATCCTGTAGCCTGAAGACTGCATATATAATGAAGCACTTTCCTGGATGAGCACACACAGTGAAAGCAGTGCATTGTTTCAAACCTTCTTGGAGTCACAAAGTTGGAAAATTCTTTGAGGCCCAACTATCTGTTTATGTTGTATTGGTAATGCTGAATGCATTACAGAAACCTTGAAGGTGCCATCTAGCATCTGCTAAATATCTCCAGTGGAAAAGAGTCCATTATATCCTAAGGCAGTCTCCTTACTGATGAACAAAATTTATTGTTTAAAAGTTTCTCTGAGTATTTAGCTGAAATGGTCTCCCCACAGTTCTTTACTAGTTATTTCTCATCAGCAAAAGACTACTTCCATAACTTCTGTGTGACAGCCCTCATATTTAAGACTGGTATCATGTCTTAGATTGCATCTACACTGTAGAAACAATGCAGTTTGGCACAATTGTAACTGTAGCTCCACCTATGGACTCTTGGTATTTGTAGTTTTATAAGGTCTTTAGCCTTCTCTGCTAAAGATTGCTGGTGCCTCACAAAACTATAATACCGATTCTTTTGGATGGAACCATGACAGTCAAACTATATTATTTCTACAGTGTAGATACTATATGCACTCTTAATTTTCTCTTCTCCAGATCAAATACAAACAATTTTACAAATTATCTTCATGGATTTCCTTTCAAACTCCACCATCTGGTTGTCCTCATCTTAGCAGGTTCTAATTTTCAATGTCCCTCTTAAAGCATGGCATCAAGAACTGGACACAGTATGTCAAATGCAGCTGAGAGAAAAAAAACAACAATTTTGAGCTAAATGTTATGCTTCTGGTAATGCAGTCTAAAATGCATTAGTTTTAAAACAGCTGCATCAAATTATATGAAAGCAGTAATGTCACTAACAGCAGGCTTTGAGCAGGATGCATTCAAGTGACATAGCTTGAATGTCACCAATTATAACTATTCCTGGGACAGGACAGGATAAAAGTCTAAGGCAGTGGTTCCTGAACTAGTCCTCCAGAAGTTTTGGACTTCAGCTCCCCAGACTTCTTACTGTTGGCCAAACTGGCTGGGGCGTTCTGAAACTTAAGTTCAAACATCTGAGTACCAAAGTTTTGGAACCACTGATCTAAGGGCACAATATGCCAAATGTTTTTCTGCACAATCCCTGTACATGATTTCCCAGCAGATTGTGCCATAATATGAAAGATGGCTGTGTTTTAAACGAACCAAACTAGTTTTCATATGAACCTGAGGATATTTGGATTGATTTTCTTCTGTCAGAGGGAAAGTTGGAAAGGATAGTGTTTTGGAAAACAGCTCTCAGAGTTGACTAGACAATAATGTCAGTAAGTGATATCACTCTGACATACAACAATGTGAAGGAAGTCGTTCAAAAGAAGGTTGGAATAGCTAAAGCAGATTGAGCAATCTTCAGTTCTAGAGGGGAGGGGGGAGCCAAAACAATAAACAAGACAGATTCTCTGGATATGCCTAAACTACCACTGTTAAAACGACTTGTACCTTACTTTCTCTCTATAAAAAATGTTGGTAAATTGGTTTACAAAATATTAAAAACAGTAAAAGAATAACTATCATTAAAATACATCAGTAGGCTAAACAGTAAGAAATGTCATAAAACTGATAGATCAGTAATGACATTGATTGATGTCATTATTTATTGATTGATCCATAAATGACATTAAGCAACAGCATATCTAGTTCTTTGGATTCTGAGAGAAACTGCTTAAATATTTCTGAGATAACTTGCTTGAATAACTGCTTGAATGTTCTATTCCATATTCTGTAGCATGGTCTCATAGATTGAAGGGACTGCAGAAGCCGTCTAGCACCCTTTGCCATACAGGGATTCACAAAATAGTCCTGAATTATGATACCCACCTCTGTTTGAAAACCTCCTAAACAGAAACGTTGCCTTGATCTATGGTTGCCATTTGCCCTGAAAACATGGAAAGTCCTGGTTTTAAGACTTGAAAAATGCTTGGGTTCCATGATGTCGGGGCAGCTGAGCAGGGCTCCAAAGTTCAGCCCCATCGCACGGGCATTGCGGGGACCAATGGCTCTGTTTCCAGTGGCTTTCCCTTCCCAGAGGGCCCTGGGAGAAGGAAAGTTTATTGTTAAAAGCTAAAAGCATTTTTAAATAATATAAAACAGATCAATCAGTAATACAAAAACAGTTAAAATGGTCAAGGCAAAAAACCACCGATAAAACAACATAGTAAAAATTAATAAGAGAATTCATCAACAAGAAACAATAATACATCATTAATGATAAAATAGAGAAACATAAAACTAGGAAAGTTCTAGCGTCATTCCCATCGAGAAGACTATTCTAATCTTGCTAGCAGCTAAACCAAATTTGCTACATAGGACGGTTACAAACCGGCACTTGGGACGTCCGCAGGACGCCCATTTTTAAAAAGGGGGCGTCTCTTCTAGACGCCCCTGGGTCTAATACGGACTCTGTCTGTACAATATGGCGCCGGCCGTTCCACACGGCCGGCGCCATCTTTACGTATTGGACGCTGTGCGTCCAAACGTGTCGCGGCGCTAATGACGTCGCGAGTGCAACAGTGGCGCCTCGCGACATCATTAGGGCGCCACAGAAAGAAGCTCCATTTTGGAGCTTCTTTTTTGCTCTGTAAGGGAGCCGCGCGGTGTGGCTGCGACGGCTCCCTTACGGAGCAAACGGCGGCGGCGGCGGCGGCAGACCGCCTCAAATCGGCGGTCTATAACCCGCCATAGATGTGATAAATACATCATTGCTGGCCAGAAGAACACAAATCTGCTGAAAACTAGATCTGTCGGAAAGGGAATGTAAAATACATTCAAGAAACCTTTGTCTAGAAGATATATAAAGAGGACAATGTAAACGATAATGTTCCATATTCTCCACTTCCCCGGTTTCAAGGGCCCTGGGATGGGAAACAGCTGTGATTGGGAAAGCGACTGCAGGGGAGGGCTTCCAGCTCCTCCCCATTGGCCAGGAAGAGCTTTTAAGCCTTCCTTGCCACTGGGATCATGGTTGTTGGTGCAGCAGTAGTAAGGCTGGCAGGTTTTCTTTGCCTACCAGCTTGGAGAGCAGCAGCAAAAGCCGGCAACTCTGGGAGATTTGTTTTAGTTTCTACAGTCCCCCTCCTTCCTCCCCTTGAAGTCTGCTTGTCCAAACCTGAAATTATAACACACACACACACACACACACACACATTTGGACACACTCTCACAGCTTCAGCGGATGGCCATGGAAATGTCTTCTGAAGAAACTGGCCCCTTTTCTTTTCGATCCTCCTGGCATAGTCTGCTTATCTAAACCTGAAATTATTACACACACACACACACACACACTCTCTCTCTCTCTCTCTCTCTCTCTCTCTCCATATAGCCGACCCACATGGTAAGCCTCTTCCATTCCTTAAACCCAGGGGTGACCAGATATCCTCCTTTTCCAGGACATGTCCTATATTTCACAGGGTGACCATGTGACCTAACTACAAAGGAGAACAAGGTACTGCCAAATGCAGAACATTCAAGAAAAAGAGAGGACACGAGCAAAGAAAAGCTGAACACACTCCTAGAAATGTAAATTCATGCTTCTTAGCCATACTCCAAAAAAGGGAGGACCTTTGTGAATTCCTCTTGGACTTAAATTTAGGGTAAGTCCTGGAAAACGAGGATGTCTGGTTCCCCTGTATATTTCCACCTTCTGTCCAGGAGGAAATCCAAAATGTCCTCCCTTTGGAGCATGGCTGAGAAGCATGAATTTATGTTAGTGTTTTTGGCTTTCAGTTGGTCGTGTCCTCCATTTTTCTTGAATACCCTACATTTTGTCCCAGTTTTGTGGAAGAGAATTATGGCTACCCTACTTGAATCCCATTTGGGGGGAAAGGCAGGATATACACTCAGCCTTCCATATCCATGGATTTTTATCCACAGATTCAAGAATCCATGGTTTGGAAATATTTTAAAAATGTGAAGTTGAAGGCTTTCATGGCCAGCATCCATGTTTTTTTGTGAGTTTTTTGGGCTATGTGGCCATGTTCTTGAAAACATCAGGAAGAAAATTTTCTAGAACATGACCACATAGCCTGAAATAATCACAAAAAGCCTATTTTAAAAATGTATAAATTCAAAAAAGCAAACCTTGATTTTGCCATTTTATATAAGGGACATAATTTTACTATGCTATTGTATTTAATGGGACTTGAGCATCCATGGAGCATCAGGTTTCCTGGAACCAAACCCAGGCAGATAACAAGGGCCAATCCATCTACTCATAGTCCATCATCTTCTAGCACACTATATAGCATTGTTGAACAGGCCTTACCATCAAGACGTTCTTCCTAATGTTTAAATAGAACCTCTCCTTGCCCCTTCTAATTTGAATTTATTGCTTCATGTTCTAGCTTCTGGAGTAGCAGAAGGCAAGCTTGCTCCATCTTCTACATGACATTTGTTCAAATATTATCATAGCATCTTGTATTATTATTTTTTCTAAGCTAAACATACCCAACCTTTTAAGCTGTTCTTCATAAGGCTTGGTTTCCAAACTTTTACCACATTGGCTGCTGCCCTCTTAACATTTTCCAGCTTGTAATACCATTTTTGAATTTGGGTTCTCAAAACTGGACACAGTATTCTAGATGAGGTCTGATTAAAGCCAAACAAAAGTGGTATCGTTTCTTCTGCACATTATACTTCTTTTGGTGATGAAATACTGCTGAACATGTCTTCTGAGATTTGAAAATGGTGCTGTCACAAGTAAGAATAATATTTTGTTGTAAATACAGTTGTTGTAAATTGATATGGCAACCTTCCAAGATTCAATAATTAAACTATAAATGAAATACACAGTAAGCTATATATGTACTCCTACAAAAGTTAAAGTTCAACAAGATGCTACAAAACACCACCTGTTATTTAAATAATTACACATGGTTTTAGTTTAGTTTTGAATCAAGCTTCAAATTGGCAATTTATTGCAATATATAGCTTTCCTTTGCTCTCAGCTACTTCTCATCTGATATAGTCAAAAAAGCTCTTTACCAAATGACTAAGAAATTATTTTGATTACAAGACCATCTTTCAGATACTTGATGTTTACCACAGGCTACCCTTTTTTTCAACCTAAAATGGATAGTTTCTCTACAAAGCATAGCAAAATTCTCTTAGATGAAGAAAAGCCCAATTTTGGTTGATTCAAAATTGATTTCATGTATTTTTGTTTGACCTTTAACAAAAGAGAGAATACTTTAGAGATTTCTCAACTTACAATGGCATTAATCATGATCCAAGTACCCCTACTCATTGGAATCAAAGGTAGTATTTCTGCTCAGGTTAATGTGAGAATGTTGCATGAAGCGTTGACGCAAGAAAAGAACAGAAATGTTATAGGATTGCTACTGATTTGGCTGCAAAGTTAAGAAAAGAGTAGCTAACTTGGCAGCATTTATTAAAATAAAGACTGCAGTCATAGGCTCACACATCTGAAGAGCTGCTGTGACAGTTAGTCCGGTGGGTGGACATCCAGGGATTGAGTGGAAGATTCCCAAATGCAACTGCCACCCATAGACTTTGCAATTACATTTGCTTTCCTACCCACTGGTATTCCACTCACTCACCCCCACCCCAAATCAGGGAGTTGTACCTTCCTTCTCTTCTTTTTTAAAGTTGACTTTCAAAACTGGCCAAGCACATTGGAAAGCTATAATCTTGACAACCTCCTCCTCCTCCTCCTGCCTTTTCCTCATTGTTTTCATTTTTCAAGGGTTTCTGGGAAGTCTCACGTGGGCCAGAAGTGTATGTGCATGCATCCATGCACGTGTTCACACACACAAACACCACTGGGCATGTCTACCATTTTTCTTGTGGTATGTCTAATATATTGTTCAAGAATTTTCAAGAATTTTTTAAAAGAGAGTGGTAGAGAGAGGGTCTGATACCTGGAAAGGAGTAGAGAGAGTGTGAAGTGAAACAGACTGGATGAAAACTGGAAAGTGGGAAGAGACAGAGAATAGAAAGAGAAAGTAGGTACAAGGATGGGAAAACAAAAGCTGGAGAAAAAAAATGCCATATGGGTGAGTGAGGGAAAAAAAACAGAGACTGAGGTTTGGTCTATACTAGCCCCTACCCTCCCATTCACGAGAGGTCTCGCCACTTAAATTGGACAGCGTTGCTGGCAAAAGGCTTCACAATTCTTTGGGAATAAGGCACACAGGGAACATAGAGTCAGCCCACCATATTCTTGATCCATGGCATGAATTTTTTAATCTCCAAAAAGCAAACCTTGCTTTTACCATTTTATATAAGGGATACCATTTTACTACAACAGTGTATTTAATGGGACTTTGGTATCCTCAAGAGGTCCTAGAACCAAACTCCAGCAGATACCAAGGGCCCATTGTATAATTTTGTTTAAAAGTAAAAGGAAATTTAAGAGACATAACAAGATGATTTAGGAGGCTACTCTGGTGTGGTGGTGGTGGTTGTTATGTCATGGGGTCCATGCAACATCCTGTACTAAAGCCTGTAACACTTTCCTTGGCAACTGAAATAATTTTACTAGCAGTATGCAGACTCCCAACAGTAAGTAAGAGCCAATACATACCAGCACTTTGTTCCATCCTTAGGACATGCTGTGTGCCCTAACCCCACCCCCAGGATGCCATTTGGTGCATGCCGGTCCATATGGTGCATGCCATGATGACGCCCCTCTGGTGCTGGATCCACAAGATGCAGCACTGAAGGCATCATAAAGCCATGCCACCTTGAATATGGTGCCCCTTGGAAGGCTCGAAAAGCTGCAGAAAGCGGCTCCTTGTTGCACTCTCTAGAGACCAGATCAGGGCCATGGCATGAGGTTGCTATGGCCCTGATCCAGCCAGTAAAGTGGTGGCTGCAAACCACCCCAAAAGGGTGGTGTGTATAGCCCCTAACTGGCCAGGGTTAGAAACACCTTTTTCAACTCTCACAGTTTATGACTTCCAGTAGCAAGAGTAGTTTATGCAATAATCTATTCTAATTTTTATATTTATATAACATTTACACAATATTTTACCCTAGCCTTCTTGATTCTCCCCAAGGACCTTCTACTGAACTAAGTTAGCTGACTTTACAAGGTATGGTAAATAAGTAAATGAATTGTTTGATTGGATTCAGTGGGTATAAAATTGTATTTATTTTACCAATATGTTTATTCGACCAATGAATTTCCCACCCTACAATTCAAATATTTCCATTTCCAAGAACTCTAAGAACAGCATGATCTAAAAATAGTAAATGGATGACACAACAGAAAAGGCATTTGTAACATGACATCAGAAGAGAAAAAGCATAGCAAAATGAAAAGTCATTTGCCTGGGGCTTAAAAGGAAAAAGGAAAAATCTTGGATATGTTACTTTTTTGCACGGTTTGTAGAATCTCAGGCCTGGAACAGACGGGCCAAAGGAAGTGGCTTCTGGCCACTTTGGACGTGTGATGTTCAAATGATGCTTGCCTCCAAAGTGACCCAAGGCTATGTTGAAGCCACACTCCAGTCTTTTGGACTGAAGCAAAAAAGAGCCAGGATAATCTAGTTCCTGCCGGCATGGGTTGTGTCCTGCAGCTGCAACCCACTTTGGGAGTGGACCATATTGTCAGCACAGTCTCAGTCTGCTTGTGGTCAGAGCAGACTCAGGCTTCTCTTTCACATCTGTGTGCTCTGGCTTTTTGTGGCCATGCTTGCTGGGAGATTTTCAATATGGTGACTTGGAAAAGTCCCAAGCTCTGTAGGAAGGTAAGTATCAGATCAGTTCAGTTCTTCTTTATTACTGTCATAGACCAGATAAGTTGCTCAGAGGAAACCATTCTGCAGGTGGACTTCCAGAGAAGGCCGTTTCCTCAGTCCCTGCCCACCTTATCTGAGAAAGAATCAAGAAAATGAGTACACCAAAATGAGCCCCCACTCAAGAAAATGAATTTAGTGCCTCAGAAGGTTTGTGGGGGAATAAAATGCCACTCAAATCACTGGCTCCTTGTGGTTACTATTACATTACCCATAGTGACATACAGCATTGAACCTTTGTATTCTAGGAATATATATTAAAAAATCCATTTCTCAATAAAACATTTCCATCACTAAGCATTAGACAAATGTTGTGTAAATAAGAGAGCTTCCAGTTTTCCTGCAATGAATGTTTGCCCTTTTTCCTTGTTTGTCACAAATTTTTAAATAAAGTGTGTTGCAACGCAACATGTAGGACAGATTGTGTTCTTCCCTACTGTTTCCTGAATCACTACTACTGTTGTTCCAACAGAAATAAAAAGAAAAATCTAGATAATGTTATGTCATTCAAATGTTTAGTAAAAGGATAGTTCTTTACTACCCAAGTCATTTGACAAATAATATAAGAACAGATGCCTCAGCTTTACAGTCATTATTGGAACTTAAAAAGAACTAATATAAAATAAATGAGAAAAAAACAGCTTTTCCATCCCCTTCAGAATATATTTTTAAAGTCCATTTTCAACAAGTGTTGATGGTGAGTTAAGTGCTATTCAGCTGAGAAAAATGATGCATTGCACCATTGGTGAATGAATATCAGTCTAATTAGATACCATGGTTTAATAATTCAGGATCCTACTGGGCAGATATGGATTTGTAACTACTGTAAAGAGCTATGCAGTTCATTCCAGCCCAGTACCACCCCCACCCTCACTCCACTTACCAGAAAGCAGCCACTGAGATCGAAGGTGGCTTATTCCCCATCACTTGGGAAGAACTTTGATTAATGTTTCCACCCTGTCCCATGAGCAATTTCCAGTATGACAGGCAGAAGCAGGATCCTTGTTTCAATTCTCACTTGCGTCTGTTATCACTTGCATGACAGTGAGTAGAAATGTCCGCCAACTGCTTGCTAGTTACAGGGGAATGGACCTTCATTTATTGCAGCTGCTGGCAAGTGGTAACTCGAGGACTTTCACCATTTCTACTTGTCTCCTAAACTAAGGGCTATTTAGGAATTGTGATTAGGAAGCAGTTATGGATGTGTAACTCTAGGTTAACTGCCTTAGTGAATTCCAGCCTGTAATACAAAAGTTAGAACACAATTATACACTCCAGATTACATATCCATAACTCCCCAACAGGATACCAGTCAAAGACAAAAGTGGAAAGATAGACTATGCAATTTCATTATTATAAAGCAATGTAGGGTAGGCATTCATATTAATATAAACTGTCAATTTGCCCAAAAATATGTTTTCTGAAGCCTATGCCTATAAAATACACATTCTATGGCACTGCCAAGGAAACTGATCCTTGTTAACAGGGCCCTTGGTTCGATATGTACACAGTATGGGGTGATTCTACATAGTGAAGAGATGGCTCTCATGCTTTCTCAAAATGCCTACTTACCCCCTCTTCTTCAGCTTAGGATGTTTGTTTGGAGGCAAACTGCCCATCTTTCACTTTCTCATCTGCTTCATTTCTGCATAAAATCAAGACTTCACCTCTCCTGCACAAACACATTTCTGTGTTCTCTGACACATATGGTGTATCTTTGGTGTAACTCACATATGTCAACACTGGAATTAGCTGATCTTCACTCATGTCCTACATTGTGACAATATCTCTATATACTCAGGAAACATAGAATTATTAATTTTTTATTTTTATATGATCTAAAGAAAGAGAAATAAAAGTAAATATCAACAAATAGAAACTTTATTGTGCTTTTGCCTATAAATAGCTGACTATGCATTTCCACATGCTCTTTGATTGACTGTCAGTTACAAGTACTGCTTCAACTGACATACTTATTGAGTTCCAAAAATATGACAATATTTGCTTTTTCAACTTTTGTCTTTTTTTATCCAGCTATTGAAAAATGAGACCTCAAGGAATAACAATTTGGATGGGAGACCTCCAAGGAATGCCAGGTGAATAGGCTGTATTTCAGAGGCAGGCCATTCTGAGTATTCCTTGCCATGAAATTCTTGGTGTTGCCATAAGATAACAGGTAACGTGAAAGCACGTGCACATACAAACACATTTTTAAAGAAAAATAATAACATAGTTCTGCAAAAAGATTGTATCCCATAGACACAAAGACCCTGAATGACTACATCTCAGTGATAGCAGATCTCTTAGCCTTCCTTATTTGTTTTATCTTTCACTATCATGAATCCACTATCAAGAATGAACAGGTAGCTACATCTGCTAAATGCCAATCACATGCCAGCCAGGATGTATTGCCAATGTAGCCACCACTATGAAGGCTAGCCAATCCATTCATGAGACTGTCAGCTGCCTTGACTTATTCCTTGGCTAAGATAACTGTGTGAAATTCATGGGGTTACCATAAATCTGTGTGAAATTCATGGGGTTACCATAAAAACTGCTCTGATTGTCTTGCTACAGAAAAGCGGGATATAAATAAAAGTTTTACTTATTATTTATTAAATCAACAAGTGACTTGAAGGCATTCAAACAAACGTGCACACACACGCATACATACACATACATACAGACAAAGAAATCTAACATACTTAATATTAACATTCATCCTCTCAGTGCTCTCATCCTGTTCGCTGCTGCTGTTAAAAATTATGTACGTTATTACAACTTGTATCATTTTGATCAGAGTCTTCAATTTGTAAATAAAAGGGCTCAAGAGAATAGACTACTTTTTCCCAAGGATACCTTTCCTTGGATCTTGTTCAGTTTTGTGATTCCTGACAAAAACATGTTGCAAACATGGAGGCCTTAGCAAAAACATTTGGTTACAGAAGTCTCAGGATGACAGAACCAGAACTTTTAGGAGGTTCTCTGCTGAAGAATGCATGTGCCACACTGACGTGATTGAAATGACCTGGATGTAATCTGATGTCTGTGCAAATCTACAGCGCTAAATAAATAAATAAATAAATAGAAAGAAAGAAAGTCACTTCTGGTTTAGATTTTTGCTGAAAATTGAGATTTTTTCAGGGTGTCCTAGGGAGGAAAGGTTAGCAGCATGCTGCATTGTAGGGCAGCCAAATCAGTTAAATTGTGTGTACATTGTACTGTGTATTTTATTTGCTTTGAAGTCATTTGGATGGCTATCTGATGATTTGTCAACCCTGCTTCAACCCTGTTTAATTATGCAAGTCTGGGGTGGGTGGGTAGGAGCTATAACAGAAGAAGAAAGAACTGGAGGTATTGAGTGGCTTCAATACCCTAAAGGCATCAGATCCAGTCTGATCTTAGAAACTAAGCAGGGTCAGCCCTGTTAATATATGGATGAGAGCCTGCCAACAAATACCTGTAGACTGTATTTCAGAGGAAGGAATAGGCAAAACCACCTTTGAGTACTGAGTACTGAATTCAAAAGTCAAGAGGGGACTTGAAGGGACATACATTCACACCTCTGCCTTACTTTATTGCTTTAATGAAAAATAGCATGTTAAAACAATAAAATTAAAAAATATATGGTAAAGAGCTTCCAGTATTTTTAATGGTAACAGATTATAACAGGTTCTGGAGTGGGACAAATTTAGCCCTTCAAGCCCAACAAAGTTTTCTACCCCTGTTGTTTGCCATACCAGAAAAGAATGTTTCATGAAGTCCCTTCCTTCCTTGCTCTTCTTGGCTTTGGGGAGACAAATGTATGTAATCTGTTTTCCTCATCTTTACAGTACCATTCCTCTTGAGCTTTTCTTTACATAAATCACCCACTTCAGTTTCTGACAATTTGAATGTTTCCTATTCAAGTGAGCAGGTTGTTGGCATGATAAGGAAATGTTTTGCAGAATTGCCTTTGAACAAGTTCAGAGTCTAAGTGCTATCAGATGGTAATGTAATGGATAACATATTTTTAAAGATACACATCTCAAAAGTACTTTTCAAAAATATTAAACTACAAATGGAAACATCTCTAAAATATCTTATGAAATATTAACAATTCTGAAAATAGAATCAATGTTCAGGATCTGAAGAGGAGACAGGAAGGCAGCCAGAACTTCACTTTGGAGTTTATCAGACAAGGGAAATGGGAAGTATAATCCAATGGCAATCCAAACACAATCATGGGGTTTCACATTATTGTGTGATAGACTACTACATGTAAATTTGGGCAATGGAAAGTCAGTCTGAATGCAATCATGGGGTTTCACGTTATTGCGTGATAGACTACCACACGCAATTTCGGGCAATGGCAAGCTATTTTTGGGCAATGGGAAATCAGTTTGAATGCAATTCAAATTCATGTAAATTTGCTGAACTAGAGAATTCACATGAATGCGTTCTGGCCCCACTTTCTTTTTATTCGAAATTAAGAGAAATTCCTCCCGTGTGATAAACTCCCTAGTCTGCTAGTGCTGTTCTTGCTAGCACTTATACTCAGCCTTTCCACACAATTATAAAGAATATAAGAAGAACCCTGGTGGATCACTCCACATTTATCCAATCAGTTCCCTATGGCAATCACAACAACAGGGCTGGAATAAAACTTTACCTTCCATTTTGTGTTCCTCAAGAACTGATTTACAGAGGCACGCTGCCAATCAAGGTGATTCAAAATTAATAAAGCAACATAAAAATAAAATCAGTGCTCTAAAAAGAGCAAATTCATATTATCCACAGTTACAAAGGCTGCAGCAGCCACATTTTAAAAGTTTTACTAGGCTGTATCTCCCTATATGAGTATGCCTGATTTTTAAGATTCTGACAAGATTGTTTTCTCTTAGTCTGACCACCATCACAGGTATGCTTCATGAAGACATAGAAAGGGGCTTTCTCTGAAACTGCGCCCAGCATATACCATACTATTCTCTCCTCAGGAGACTAGACTAGACTAGAATAGAATAGAACATCCAGCCCAAGCCCCTGCCATGCAGGAATACACAATCAAAGCAGATGGCCATACAGCCTCTGGTTAAAAACCTCCAAAGAAGGAGACTTCACCAATGTTTGAGGGATTCACGGTTGAACAGCTCTTACTATCAGGAAGTTCCTCCAAAGGTTGAGGTGGAATTTCTTTTCCTGCAGTTGAATCCATTGCTCCATGTCCTAGGTGAGGTACATGCCATCATAAAGCAGCGTACCAGCGCTAATTCTAGGGTTAGGGACTGCGCGGCAACCGCACAGTCCCTAACCCTAGAATGTACGGGCGGCATAACAATGGTGGCACCCTGTGTTCACAGGCACTGCTATTGTTACAAAAGCACTGTGTGGCATTCGAATGTTGCCACACGGTGCTTGCATAACAAGTGAGCCAGTGGTGCACTTGTTACACTGCCCCTGTGGCTTAAAAAGAACCTGCTTTTCTTGGGTTCTTTTTCCTCTACAGGGAAGCTGCACGGTTTAATGGCTGTGACTTCCCTCCAGACGAAAAAAGGCTGCCGGTAGGCTGCCCTTTTCAGGTGGTCTGTCCCTGGCCTTAGTCTCTAGAGCAGCAGAAAACAAGCTTGCTCTATCCTCAACATTTCAATCCTTCAAATATTTAAACAGGGATATGTGTGTGTGTGAAATTTAAAACCATAGGCTTGTGTTATAGTCTTTGGAGCAGCAGAAAACAATCATGCTTCATCTTTATCTTGTTTGAATTCATGTTGTGAGCTCCCTTGGATCCTAAATCAGGAGGAAGGCAAGGTATAAATAAAATAAAATAAATACTCTTGGTTGAGCTACCGAAATTAGTAACAGGATTGTGCAACAGCCCCTAATCTAGTTTGAGAACTGATGTGACAATTTGAATCATAGCTCAATCTTCTCCAAACCAATCCAGATTAGACCTAATCCAATCAGGACTCTGTACCTAAACTGAGATTTGAAAATCCAAACAGCAACTGCTTCCATTCACACCTGTAAAGAAACTTAAAATACATGTAAATAGCCCTGATGAATAATGATTACAAGATATTTGCTTTTATTTTAGCTGAAAGATTAAAAGAGCCTCTTAATGAATTAATTAATAAGGAGCAGAATGGTTTTCTACCGGGGAGAAAGATCAGTACTAATATAAGGAATATTATAAATGTGCTAGATTATTATAATACGCATAATGAAAGGAAGGCAGCTTTATTATTTGTGGATGCTGAAAAAGCGTTCGATTGTGTTAAATGGGATTTTATGTTTGCGCTATTAGAAACTATGAATATGGGGGAGGCTTTCATTAGAAACATTGAAGAAATATATAATGGACAGTCGGCTAGATTAAAAATAAATGGGGAGCAATCGGAGGAATTTAAGATTGGAAGAGGGACAAGGCAGGGGTGTCCCCTCTCCCCCTTATTATTTATTACAGTATTGGAATTTTTGTTAAATAATATTAGGGGAAACAAGGAAATGAAAGGTATAAGGGTTAAAGGGAAGGAGCTAAAGACACAAGCTTTCGCGGATGATCTATTAATTATATTGGAAAACCCATTAGAAAGTGCTGAAAAACTGATGAGGGAATTGAACCATTTTGGAAGATTATCAGGTATCAATATAAATAAGGAAAAATCTAAAATAATTGCCAAAAATATGACAAACAATGAAAAAATATTGTTAAAAAATAAAACAGGATGTGAAGTTACAAAAAAGATCAGATATCTTGGAATAAATATTTCAGAAAACAATATGAATTTATTTGATAATAATTATAAAATAATGTGGCAAAGTGTGAGGGATAAACTGTATAAGTGGAAAAATTTAAACTTATCGCTCTTAGGGAGAATTAACGCTATTAAAATGGCTATCCTACCAAAAATTTTATTTCTTTTTACAAACCTCCCAATTTATATCAAAGAAAGTGTGATTAATCAATGGGAAAAAGATATTAGGGCTTTTGTTTGGAAAGGGGGCAAAGCCAGAATAAAATGGAATTGTTTAAAGGAGAGAAAAGAAAACGGGGGATGCGCGCTCCCAGATCTTAAATTATACAAAACAGCATGCAATCTATGCTGGTTGGAAGAGTGGGTTAGACTAAAAAATAAAGATATATTGAATTGGGAGGGCACTGATCTTAGATTTGGATGGCATGGATACCTTTGGTATGGCAAGGACCGTATACATAAAGACTTTCAAAATAACCCGATACGGAGAGCGTTAATTACCACATGGAGATCAATTAAAAATAAATTTTACATAAAAATGCCCATTTGGGTTTCAAATCAGGAGGCATTCGCAAACAAATGGGATAGACAAAATGAATGGATAACATACAAGGATTTGATATATATTAAAGAGGATAGAGAAATAGGTATTAAAACAAGAGAAACATTAATAGAGGAAGGAAAGAGCTTAAACTGGTTTAGTTATTTTCAGATAAAAGAAAGATTTCAAAAAGATAATAAGACAGTAGGTATAGAAACAAAACTTTCAGAGCTAGATAAATTGCTATATGAAAATGAAGATAAAAAGATAACTAAATATTATAACCTTTTAAAACAAAGGGAACAGGAGAAAGAACCAGTTAAACAGTATATGATAAGTTGGGCAAGGGATCTGGGAAGAGCAATTCCGTTAGAAGCTTGGGAAAAGGCATGGAAGAGAACAAATGCCTTTACTAGATGTTTAGAATATAAAGAAAATTTTGTTAAAATTAGCCATCGATGGTACTATACACCGGCAAGACTCAAAAAGATGTATAAGCTTGATAATGACACATGCTGGAGATGTCAAAAAGAAAAAGGATCCATGAAACATATGTGGTGGTGTTGTGAAAAAGTTAAAAGCTTTTGGGATAAAATACATGCCATAATTCAACAAGTTTTCAATATTAGCTATAAGAAAAAACCAGAGATATATTTACTTAACATGACATACTTTATTAATAGGGAAGATGAAAATAAACACTGGAAAATAATACTATATTTAGTAACATTAGCTAGGTTAACTATCGCAAAACATTGGAAAGACACAGATGAGTTACAAATAGAGGAATGGTTATCAAAGCTAAACAATGTTAAACAACTTGACCTGATATCATATGGAATCCAAGAGGAAGGAAAAGAGAAAATGCAAAAGGACTGGGGGAAACTAATGCTGTTTTTGCAAAAAAGATGGGGTTTGGAGGATAGACTGGTCGATTGGTTACTTTGAATATTGGGATAGGATAATTAATGTATATTTAAGTTATGGAAAAGCAGTATTTGCGACCAGTGTGAGTAAGGATTTGCTATTCACTGTTTCCAACATTTTCTGGCAAAGTTGCAACTGTAAAATATGTTGGGAGAATGTTAAAATTTATTGCAACAATGTATTCTGTTTTTCCTTTCTAATGTAACCATAAATGAACATGGATCTTGAGGGTTGCAATTGAATGGAAACAAGAGTATATTAAAAACTTTGAGATATATTTAAAGAAGACAAAAAGCCAGGAGGTCAATTGAACAAATATGTAGTCAAAATAACAGTTTGAATACGTCAGGAATGTGTGAACAATTCGATTACATGTATGAATAATGAGTGTATTGTTTTTTTGGAAAAATTAAAACCAATAAAACATAATTTAAAAAAAAAAAAATACATGTAAATTCTAATGCTTCACAAATATCAAGCCAAACAATTCAATAAATGTGTGGTGGTGTTTGTGTTTTCTGTTTTACAAAACAAACAATGCTGTGTCTGTGTCTTTCTTGATGGGTGTGTTAAACCAGAAAGATTGTTAAATTATTCTGTGGCTATATTTCTAATTAAAAAAGAGAGAGACCCCAGTCTGATGCTGAGAAAGGAGGAAAATTTGAAACAAACCCAAACAGAAGGAGTGCACCAGTGAAAGTAAAAGTTGGAAGGTTTTGGGGTTTTTTTTGCACAGCTAAAAACCTGGCTTACCTTTCCTGCTTTGAATTCTCTTCTGGGATGCAGGTATTATCACTCACATTTTGCTGATGATGCCGCCTCCTGCCTAAAACCCACCTAAAACTCGGCTCCCAGCTGTGCTCAGCCAGCCGACTTCCAAAGCTGGGAGGCTCCCAACTTTGCAAATAATGAAAATATTTTTAAAATGCACACAAACATTTCTTCACTCCCTGAAAAGCAGTCCCTTTCAGTTAAAAAAAGTTATTTCACACAAACAGTTCAATAAATTGAAGCAGCTCCCTTTAAGGAAATGACAAAACAAACAAACCTCTCACTCCTAATGCATGCACACAGACAGCTTCAAAGCAGGTATATAAATTTAAACTTAGAAAAAATGAGGGGGAAATTTCCTGTTCTAAACCAATTCTCACAAATGTCATTATACAAGCAGTTTCTGAAGAGCTGCATGAATTTTAAAAACTAAGAATAGTGACAAAAATACCTCACCTTCCTGTTTCTCTAAGCTGACAACAAATAATAAATGCACACACATGTACAGACATCAAGTCTTCACGTTCTCTACCTAGTTCCCCACTGCTACCAACATTACTTAAGGTAAATACAATCGGCCCTTCTTATACAGGGATTTTTTTATACATGGATTCAAGCATACATGGTTTGAAAATGTTCAAAAAAAGGATAAATTTCAAATATCAAACCTTGATTTTCCATTTTTTATAAGGGGCACCATTTTGCTATGTCATTATATTTAATGGGACTTGAGCATCCACGGATTTTGTTATACATGGGGGATCTTGGAACCAAACCCCAACATATAACAAGGGTCCACTGTAATGAAGGAAAATGGGAAGTAAGGGAATATATCGTGCCAGGGACATGATTCAAATGAGTGCATGTGTTGACAAGTACCTTTCCTCAAACATTGTAACTGGAAATGCCATAAAATGTTAATGAGACTCTTGCCATGGATTGGAAGCTAGAACTACCATCCCAGCTCCACTCCTGTAAGACGAATGAGTGAGTTCTGACTTAAACCCAGAGCTGAAGAACCGAAGAACCAAGGAATTGTGCTTTAAACATAGCTAAAGGACCAAACAAGATGGTTCCGTGCAGAGCATTGATGTGACGAAGGTATTTGGCAACCGAGACGATGAAAGTCTGAAAACTTGGAAGCTGAAGCGGGGTGCCGTCCAGGTGTGACGAACCATAACCGGGAAGAACCTTATCTCCTGAGTCGCCATGATGAGGAACTGACAGGACAATGGAGAACTTTGAACAGAACGAGTAGCTTTGAACACGGATTGATCTGAACAACCTGTCTGTCCTCCCAGAAGAGGAAGTTGAGTAATGGGCTGCAATATTGCAAGACTTCAGCAGCCAAAAGCCAGAGAGAAGAAAAAAGTATAAAGACCCTGGACTTTCATCTCCATTTTGTTGGCATCTACCGCGGCAACGGTGTCATCCCCAGCCTTCGAGAACAACTGATCAATGTTCGGCAGAAGGAAAGTGTGTGTGAGTATTGTATGAATGTGTGAGTGAAAGAGCTCTTGATAATCAATGGTTGTGTTACTTGTGTGATTCAATAAATGTTACATGCATGGTGTTTAAAACCAAATTTGGTGTCTCAATGTCTTTCTCAGCCTTGCTGTGAATAGGTCCACGGAGGGAGAGGTTCTCATCACACGCTCTCAGGATAAACAGGTTGCCCTTACAATCTTGGGCATAACACTCCAATGCACCTTGATCACCATGAACACACCATTATGGCATCCCAGACTGAAGGAACAACCCTGTGGAAAGTCTCCCAGGCTTCTCCCTCACATACCTCAACCACAATAACGTGTCTATTGCTCCAAAGCACTCTGGTGCAATAGAAAGGTAAAAGCAATCTAGTTTTAACTACCTAATGAAAAGAAACAGAGAGTCATGCTTACCCCTAGGTCCCTGGAAGCAAGCCAAAATGTCTTCTTGGAAGAGGATCAAGAGATACTTGAGAAAAATGGGAAACTTGGCATCATTACCATGTGGTTTAGCAACTCCCCTGTAACTCAGAAGGAAGGTCAGAATAGGCTGAATACACAAAAGACAAGCTGGTCACCTGAGGAGGTCTAATGCTTACCTGCTCCTTACTATTGCATACAAATGCATCTTGAGTGCAAGCTGAGTTGCATTTCTATCATCCCACAACAATAACAGTCATAATTTCTTTTCCTAAACTGCTCAAATTTATTTTCTTAAAATGCTGGCATGATTCCTCTGGCATGCTTGCCAATTTCTCCAGTAGAAATGGTGCTGAGATTCTGTTTGAAATTGGAGTGTTTGGAGCATTTGGGACTAGCATGTAGCTTCTTTCAGCTACCAATAAAAAGGGCTCAATGTGGCTAGTGAGGTGCAGATGGATGCTGGCCTTGAACTAAAACTTGACTGCAACTTTGATTTAGCATTTATTACTGATCCATTAGGAGCAAGAGTGATTTAATTGTTTGAGTGCTGGACTACAGCTCTGGAGACCAGGGTTCAAATCCCTGCACAGCCATGGAAACCCACTGGGTGACCTTGGGCAAGTCACATTCTCTCTTCTTTAGAGGAGGGCAAATGCAAGCCTCTCTGAACAAATCTTGCAGGAAAAAACAACAGTGAATGGGTTGTCTTAGGGTTATCATAAGTGAGAAATGACTTGAAGGCACACAACAACAACAACAACAACAACAACAACAACAACAACAACGACTGGTCTGTCACTCATCCAAGACCAGCCATTCTAGCTGGTGGCAGGTGTGTCATCCTCTCCTTCCGTTATCCTCTGCCTGAAATCGTGGCCTTGCAGTCCATATTGCTTTTGTTCTCTGGAAAGCCTGCTCATGCTTGAACGTTCTTCTGGTGGTGAAACCTTGTGTTTGAGTGTATAGTTTGGCTAAGAGTACATCCCATGGTGGTCAGACCAGTAAGTTGATGGATACAGGAGCTTACTGAACCATGTGGCAAAGAACAGCCTGGAAATGTTGCTTTTTTGAACTACAAGTTCTAGAGTTCTCCAGACAGCAAAACCAGTAGTTCTGAGAGTTGTAATCCAAGGGGGAAAAGGAGCATTCCCAAGCTCTGGAGAAGACTCCCTTTCCCTGGGCAAATCATAATGTGATGGGTGTATAGCTTTCTCATTTAACGGCTTTTCTGTTCCCTTTCATTGTTTTACTTTCCATGTTGTGATACTTAAATATTTCAACTACAGTATATTTACATATGAGAGCCAGCATGGTATAGTGGTTTGAGCATAGGACTAGAACTCTGGAGATCTAGGTTTGATTTCCTACTTGGCCATGAAATCCCACTGTGTGATCTTGGGCAAGTCACTCACTTTTGTCCCCAGAAAAATCTATGATAGGGTCTTATGGCCTTAGGATCACCATAAATGAGTTTGCTTGTTTTTATTGTAATGTTTTAATGTATTTTAGTATGTTTAATTGTATGGATTGCTTTGTTGTACACCGCCCTGATTTTTAGAAGGGCGGTATAGAAATAAAATTTTATTATTATTATTATTATAAATCATAAATTACTTGAAGGCACACAACAACAGATATTTACATAAGCTTATGTAAAGCTTATGTCAAGGTCAGGAGACCATACTCCTATAAGCCCTCATGATACCCCAATAAAGGTGAAAAACATACATATACACAACCAATTGACATAAAATGAAAACATTATTTTTTGCCATGTAGTACAATGACAAAATGTGGCCTAAATTCACTTTTAGTCAAACCCTACTCCACCCCCATGATATTTCCTGTTCAGAATTCTTTCATAAAGACTAGGAGCCTATGAGAGCCACAACTCATAGTGTAATGCTAAATTTTGAAGTGCAGAGTATCACCATAGTAGTCATCTCAGTAACATCCTGAAAGAGAATTTTTTAAAATGCAGGTTATATTGTTGCTCTATTGAAGCAACAGCAACAACAACAAACACAATGTCTAGCATTCTTTGTCTCTTCCAGGAGCAAATCTTTTGCAAAACTAATGCATCTTTATTGCCCATCAAATATCGGCCCACTCTACCTGCTCCAAAAGAAGTGAAAACAGTGATGGCTCACAACAATGCATTGTTTCTGGGAGTATCCTGTAATCCTCCAGCTATTGTGGGGATTACATCCAAACTTAGAAGGAGCAGGGAAGTCCTAGTCGGGTGGTACATGATGTCATCATTCCAACAAATCAACACATCAGCCCTCATGACACTATGCCCCTGCTCACACCACCATAAATTGTGCTGCACACACCAGGAAATGATATGAATATGAATGAGGTGAGAGCCCTTCCCTCTCTCTGAAAATGCTGCAGCAGTCAAAAGACTCTGAGGATAGCTCCACTAAACTCCAACACTAAAACTCAGATTAGACTAAACACCCCACTGTTATGTCATTTATGTAGGTTGTGGGGAGAAGTCATTGTGGAGGGGAAAAAAACCTCTTGCAAAGACCAAACTCCCTTACCAAACCCACCTTTTCCGTACTGCAACCAGTGATGTAGACCTGAATTGACTGACTCTGACTCAAATTGGACTCTAGGGTCCA
Source organism: Sceloporus undulatus (assembly GCF_019175285.1). Classification (NCBI taxonomy): domain Eukaryota; kingdom Metazoa; phylum Chordata; class Lepidosauria; order Squamata; family Phrynosomatidae; genus Sceloporus; species Sceloporus undulatus. Next base: position 274,577,100 of record NC_056523.1, read on the forward strand.
TTACAAACGGGCATAAAGTACAGACTGGGTCCGTATTAGGATTAGAAAGGGGCGTCACTTCCGGATGCCCCTAACCCTAATACAGACCGAGTCTGTACAAAATGGTGGCGCCTGTTCCACATGGGGGCCGCCATCTTTATGTAGCGGACGTGCTGCATCCACACATCGTGCAGTGCATATGATGCTGCGAGTGCGCCATTGGCGCCTCGCGTTGTCATATACGTGCCGCAAAGAGAAGCACCAAGCCTTGCGGTTTGGACGCTGGGGCTCCTCCTCGCTGCAAATGGTGGCAAATGGCTGTAACGCGCCTAGGTGTTTCAACGACTTGACTTAATAAACGATGAACTGATTCAACCTGGTTTGAGACTTGTATATTTTTAGTAACTGATTTGCTGGCCTAATTTCATCCAGCAACAGCAAATGTGTTAGGCAATCGGCTTGAGGCAGGGGGTGAGGCCAATCAGCAGCAATTCCCCATTGCACATTGGAGAATTCTTCTAAAGCTTTTGAAAAGCTTCAGAAGGATCCTTCTGATGCAAGCCCATTTGCTGTGCCCCTCCAATATTTTCTTTTACCTAACTTTGTGCATGTCTTGTTGATATTCTAGTTACTGAAACAACCTGCCACATACACATACCATCATCACTACTGCCTCTTTGTGTGTGTGTGTGTTTTGTTAAGGCTGGCACCCAGACTTGAGATTTGACTTGAAACCTGACTTGAGACTTGGAGTAGAAGATCTGAATGCTGACTTGAATCTCCTTCTTCAAAGCCATTTACTGGCTAGTGGGGCACTGGGAATGGCAGCAGAGAAGCATCCATGGAAGCCATGTGGCTGGATGCACATCACTAATGTCATCATCTAGGACTTTTGAAAGACTCCTGGGAGGAGGCAGAGGATGCCATAGTGCTGTGTGTCAGTAGTGTCCCTGGCCCTGATATCACCTGGTGCAGGGAAGGGGAGGCTTCAGAAGTGGAAATGGCAGGGCTTCCACAAGGAAGCACGGGCACTCAGAATGAGCGTGTGCCACCAATGTACCCACTCCTCCCTGTCATGGCCCTCATCTTTGCCACTGCCCCTTTCTCCTCAGGGAGAGCCGGGAGAAGCATGCACGCTCCCCAGTCCTCCTTGTCGGCTTTGCCACCACCCCTTTCTCCTCAGGGGAAAAGGGGGTGATGGCAAGGAACCGGGAGAAGCATGTGCACTCACCAGCCCTCCTTGCCTGCTTTGCCATGGTCTTGTGTTATCCTTTGCCACCACCTCCTTCTACAAGCATGCTCAGTCTGGCTTTTTTCTGCTGCCTAATTCTTCTGAGGAGAATGGGGCCGTGGCAAGGACAGGCAGGGGCAGGGGGCAACTGGGTGTCACCCCCATGGGATGTCACCTGGTGTGGCCTGAACCCCCTGCACACACACACATACACCTAGTGATGCTACTTTTATGTGTACAGCTATCATATCATAGCTGGATGCTTCTCTGCCATTCATCCTAGTCTCCATTAACCAGTAAAGGATGTGCATTGGGGATCTGCAGCACTTAAAAGGAGGGTTGGGGGGAATGTGGTAGGAGATGTGGCACAGTTCTATGTGGTGGAACTTTTTGTCACATTTTCTTATCCAAGATTTGGACCTCTATTCTTTTCCCCCTTTCTTCTTGGTAAAGATGTCCACATCAATGACTGTACAAAAAGAACAATGTCTAATGTCTTTTATGGATTTAATATTCTTCTTTTCCCATACATTACAAAACACTGAAGACGATAGCATTGTCTTCTAAGAATCCAGCATCTCAATTTTACTTTTTCCATCTAATGCTATTGTTGATGATGCTGAGCATAAAAGTGACACATTAATAGAAATTCTGGAGATCTTTAAAAACCTAATCTAACTGTAATAGTTGGAGGAATCTTGGGGATGGATTGTTTCTACATGCCTGCCTGCTGGTGTCATTTGCAGTAAATTTTAACTACATTTTCATATTTAGTTGAGTCAAGATGAAAATGATATCTCAGTGATGAAAATGTTAGGTCACTGAACAGGTCACTAGAGATTAAAAATGAAAGTAGGTGAAAATCAAGATGAGGTAAAAAGAACCATCCAATTTTTGTGAAACAATAAAAAAATTATAAAACCATAGAGATAGCATTCAGGGAAAGAGGACTGTTCATTAACATGTTTTAGTCCAATGCAGTGGCATTATTTCTTCTCCACATAAAGTCATATCAGTGTAGAATTTATATATCAATCTATCAGATGAGATTATGCAATTTTAGAAGTAAAAAGAGATTGGAAAAACTAGAATTACAAATGGACTATAAAAAATTTGAGGGACCCCAAAACCTAAGAGTATGATCCTAACTGTTAGATCAAGAATTTTTGGCAGCATTTATGTTTCCCACAGTTTGGACAAACAGATAAATTTATTCTAAGTTGGTTCACCTGAGTATAGTGAACTATATTCTGTAGGCACTGTTTTACTTTATTTTATTTTATTGTTTGTTTGCTTATAGTATTTCTGTATTGCTTCCCAGCCCACAACCCACAAGGGCTCCTAAGGCAATGATCTAATATAAATCAATTAAAATAATACAAAAATAAAACATTTTTAAAATGTTTAAAATGTTTAAATATTTAAAACATTAAAATACTATTTAGAACTCCTGAAATAGTCTAATATCCTAGAATCCAGTTTTGAAACCGTTAAAACAGCAGTTTCAAAAACTGATTGCCATGAGGAACAGGACTGATTTGGCTGCCCAATGAAAGCTTAAAAGAGGTAGGACCAGTCTAATTTCCTTGGGTATGGAGTTCCACAATCAAGGTGCTGCTAGAGAGAAAGCCTTGTTACGTGTGCCCACCAATGAGGTGTTGGGATATGCAATAGATCTCTGAAGAGTTCAAATTCCTGACAAGCCCATATGGGAGAAAGTGATCTTTCAGCAATCTTGGCCTCAGGTTGTTAGAGCTATGTAGGTCAACACAAGCACCTTTAATTGAGCTTAGCAGCAAATGGGAAGCCAGTGCAGTTTTTTCAGGACCAGTGTTCTGTGGTCTCTAAAATATATACCTGACACCAGTCTGGCTGCTGGACTTTGCACCAGCTGTAATTTCAAAGCAATTTTAAAGGGCAGCCCCACACAGAGTGCAATACAGTAGTCTAACCATGAGGTAACTAAGGCATGACACACTACCTCCCCCCTCCCCCCCAAAAAGGGCACTTCTGGCATACCATTCAAAGATGCCCAAAGATGCCTCTGGCTTTCTAGGAGCAGCAGTGGGTCCCAAGAGCACCTCAAGCTATAAACCTGATCTTTAAGAGGGAGAGCACCTCAACCAGAAAAGGCTGTGATCCCAATCTCATGCTGGATTTCCTGCTGACCAGCAGCACTTCTGTTTTGACTGGATTAAGCCTCAGTCTATGCAGTTTATTTCACTGCCCTTTTCCATCTTTCCTTTCTAAGCTAGCCAGGGAATAAAAACTTTAAACATGGATTTTATCACACACTTCTGTGCCCAGGCAGGAGGCACTCTATATCCTATCATGGCATCCCATACCCAATCTGGACTTCTCTTGTACTTTGCAAAAAAATCCTGTTTTTTGAAAAGTACAGGAGAAGTCAGGATCAGGTATGGGATGCCTCTTGCCTGGGAGGGAAGGATGGAAAAGGGCAGTGCAATAAACTCCTATTTATCCTCATTCAGTCCTTTATTGCTTCCAGATGATTCACTGCTACCACAGTCTCCTTGGCATCAGTAGTAAAGGAGAAATAAAGCTGGGTATCAATCTATGACGCCCAACCCTAAAGCTCTGGATGACCTCTCCCAGTGGCTTCATGTAGATGTTGAAAAGCATAGGGGACAGTATTGACACCTGTGGGACCCCATGGGCTAACAGTGAAAGTGCTGAACAACAATGCACTAATGCCATCTTCTGGGAATGGCTTGGAGCAAGAAAGACCAGAACCACTGCAAAGCAATGTCCCCAAGTCCCATATCAGCCAAATGGTCCAGAATGATACCATGGCTGATGGTATCAAATGGCATTGAAAGATCCAGGAGACCAAAGGAGTGCACTGCCTCTACCCAATCCCCAGTGTAGGTCATCCATCAAGGTGACCAAAGCTGTTTCTGTCCCATAACCAGGCCTGAACCCAGACTGGAATGGGTCCAGCTAATCCATTTAATCAAAGAAAGCTTGGAGTTGTGTTGCACCACTTGCTCTAAGACCTTACTTAGAAAGCAGAGATTAGAAACTGACCAATAGCTACCTAGGGAGGTGGGGTCCAAATAAGGTTTTTGGATTTTTTTTTCCAACAAAGGTCATACAATTGCTCCTTTTAGGGAGGTTGAAATATAGCCCTCTTTCAAAGAAGCATTTACAACCTTGGGTGCAATTGGAATGTCCTCTTCTGGCAACTTTAATTAGCCAGGATAGACATGAGTCTAACAGGCAACTGATTGGCCTCACCAATCCAAGCAACATATCTACATCATCATGTTGAACAACCTGAAACTCATCCATCAAAATGAGACAAGTATATCTCCCCAGTCCAGGAGGCATTTTCTCCATAAAATATTTAGCAAATTCATCACAGTGTTTTTCTGAGATTACCACTGCTTCTGCGATCACCTTCAGAAGCTCTGACAGAAAAACAGTTGGACAGCAGGGTGGAGAATTTCCATCCTGCATCATTGTCCTATTGCCAGGTGTATACATTTGAACCCTAGAGATTGTTAGACAGAATACCTCAGTGAGGGAATGGACTTAGAATAGTTCCTTGCAACTCTGCCTCTGCAACATCCCACATAGTGATGTGGGATGTTGCTTGAGATTTTGCCTGCTCATTCAGGAATCAAGGGATGGAGTCTATACTAAATATGCACATTTTTATTGTTATTTTTTCTCTATACTCATTTATTGCCTTTGAGGTTAACTGTATTTGCACATTACTGTATTTGCACATCCTGGCCCGATGATGTAAGCTGTAAAATAATGCTGAGACTGTGGATTTTAAAAAGCAAACCTTTAACACATACATGAATAAATAGACCTAAAGTCTTATCACATCAGACAAATCCCAGTCAGAAATGAGATTTTAAAAGTAGGGGAAAAAAATGCAAATGTGGGATGTTTTTCAGATGCGTTTCTCCCAAATAGCAATAAAGCAAAAATAAAGCAAACGGAAAGTGGACCAAAATGACACCTTTTTATTTTCAGGTAAAAAGGTGGGTTTTTTTTTTGTCCACTTTCCATTTGCTTTATTTTTCATAGAATCATAGAATCATAGAGTTGGAAGAGACCGCAAGGGCCATCCAGTCCAACCCCCTGCCATGCAGGAAATCTCAGTCAAAGCATCCCCAACAGATGGCCATCCAGCCTCTGTTTAAAGACCTCCAAGGAAGGTGATTCCACTACACTCCGAGGGAGTTTGTTCCACTGTCGAAGAGCCCTTACTGTCAGGAAGTTCTTCCTAATGTTGAGGTGGAATCTCTTTTCCTGTCGTTTGCATCCATTGTTCCGGGTCCTAGTCTCTGGAGCAGCAGAAAACAAGCGTGCTCCCTCCTCAATGTGACATCCCTTCAAATATTTAAACAGGGCTATCATATCACCTCTTAACCTTCTCTTCTCCAGGCTAAACATCCCCAACTCCCTAAAGCGTTCCTCATAGGGCACGGTTTCCAGACCCTTCACCATTTAGACACCCTCCTTTGGACATGTTCCAGTTTCCGTTTTCCATTTTTGCATTATTGCTGCTTGGGAGAAATGTCATCTGATAAACATCCCACATTTGTGGGTTTTTTTCTAAGTTTAAATCACATTTCTGAGTGGGATTCATACATTCCCTAGTCAGGAAACATCTTTATTATGAATGTATAAGAAATAAAATAAAAATTAATAAAAATTAATTTACTTAGGTAAAATGCATTCATAGAAAACAGGAGAATGTTTATAAGCTATCTTTATTTAAAAAAAAATAGGTGCAGACAATGCAATAATAGTTGGACATAAACTGAATTTGTAGTTTGATTTGGCCAGATTCCATCTCCATTTAATTAACAGCAATAGCATGAGAGGATTTAGAATTCTGTGCCATAATATCAAATGACTGATTTAGAAAGTCATTCACCTCAGTATCATGCTAGATAACTATCATGCTCTGTCTCTAGGAGTGCATTAATGGGAAAACAGATGGACAGTTAAGTGAGGAACTCTTTAATAAGAGATTTCTTAGATGTGAGATCTGGTTAGAAAATCGTGCTGTCCTGAAGCAATCATATGTCCTCAATATATGTTCCCGAATCTCAATACATAGTGTACACCCCTGTATGATTGTAGTTGAACAATTTCCATTTTTATTTGCTATGATTTTGTTTGTACCAGTCCAGAATATTGTACCTTATAAAAATTCTGGGGACCAAAAATAGAACATATACAGTGGCAATTGGAAAGGAAACATACCAAAATGTTTATTGGTTTCTGGGTAAAAGTGGAAAATGAAAAGATGTATATGATAGGAATGGAAAGAGTATTTTAAAAAAAAGGTTGAAATGCATGTTTCTTGTGTGTCATGAAACTCTGATGAAGAGTCCTGAATGACATGAATGTTCACATTTCAGGATTTATTATGTACTAAATTCACACTGCCTGCAGCCCAGTCACCCAGCTTCAGCTGTGCCTAATCCCATTTAATTGGGGATAATGTTAAATCCCATTTAACATTTAACTAGCCCCTTTTCATGATAAAAGATGGCCTCAAAGTAGCTGTGGTTGAGATCAGGTATGACAGAGTGCAGTATAAACATTCAACAGGAAGAACTACACTATGGTTCTTGTCTGCTCCACTTTGGTTCCCATATAGAAGGAAAATAAATAAATAAATAAATAAATACATAAATAAATAAATAAATAAATTACAAATAAATAACCAACCACACACACACAGACTCACTATTTAGTCACTTCATCCCTCCCCATTTGGTTTTTCAGTTCCCTTCTCCCCAAAAAACCTTCCACTAGCCACTAAATGGCCAGGGAGGTGCTATTGCAGTGAAACAGTAAGTCCAGTTTTTTTTTAATCATTTCAAAAGAAGGAAGAGAATTTGAACATTTGTAGAGAACAAAAATGAGATATACATGTGTACACTTGATTTATTCTGTGTATGTCATAGCCAGCATGGTGTTTCTTAGAGTATGACTTGAAGACCATGATAGATTTGGCCTAGGGTTGCCATAAGCGGGGCTATCAATAGGGTTGGCATCACCTAGTGTGGTAACTCATGGTGTCTCCAAACCCATTGGTCTCCACCCCTACAAAATCCTTAGTAATATTTTTTTGTACTGATGTACCTAATAAATCATGTTTCCAATATATCACTGGATGTAAAGGTAATAGTTGCTACATAAACAAAATAAATAAAACTATACCTTTAAACGACACTATCATACACATAGCCTAAATGTACATAGTTTCATGTGGTTACAGTTAAAATTGAGTAAGATATGATATTTTATAAAGAAAATTGACAAAGAATAAGAAATGTTTAAATAAAATTTAAACATTGAAAATTATATATATAATAAACCCGGAGCCTCTCTTTTCTCTCTCCACTGAGCCTCATCCCAATCACACCATCTCTTCAAAGTTTTAAAGGGATGAAGGCAAACACCACAGCCCCTTTCTGCCCAAAGGAAGATATTTCGAGAGCTATGGTGTCACACACACACACACACACACACACACACACACACACACCCGGGTGTTACTTGGGCGGATTACAGACTGCCTGTTTGGGGCGGGCTGCACCCACCCCTTTCCCTGGGGTATTGGGCCTCAGTGTACAGAGCGGCAGCCGCTGAGGCCCCGATCCGCCGCTTTCCAGGCTGCGAGGAAGCGGCAAAAGGCCACTTCCCCGCAGCCTGGAAAGGGGCGTCCTTGGGGCTTCAAGCCCCAAGGACACCCCGCAGCAGCGGGGAGGAGGAGAAAGGGGCCGCTTGGCCCCTTTCTCCTTTGGTCTGCTGGGCGCAGCCATGTGAAGGCTGCGCCCAGCGGACCAAACCAGGAAGGAGCTCCAAAACGGATCTCCTTCCTGCTCCGCGCTAAGGGCGCACTAAGCACCCTGGTGCGGAGTGAGGACATCACATCCGCGCCACCTCATATAGAGGCGGCGCGGTCGTGACATCGTCATGGCGGTGGCCGTGTGGAATGGCCACTGCCATTTTGTGCGCACGGAGCGCTCACTAGGGTTAGGGGTGTGTGGAATCACCGCCCCTTTCTAAACCTAGTACATGCTCCGTGCGTACTTTCCTGCACGTTTGTAACGGGCCTTGGTGTGGCATACACTCCTACACTCCCTTAGTGAAGCTCCTGGCCATGACTCAGAAATGACTTGAAGGTACACGTAACAACATGACTAACAGGATGCTGGCATTAAAAATGAATGGGAGCAAAACAATTTCTAGTCCAGTTTGCTTTCCAAGGCTGGTTTCATCTTCAGATTAATCTAGTATATATGTGTGTGTGTGTGTGTGTGTGTGTGTGTGTATACACATGCATGCCCCTGTGAAGGTGCAGGTGTGTGTGTGTATATATACACACACACACGTTTTGGCATGTCCTGTTGCTGAACCCATGAGTCCTGTTACGGTATTGTGTGGTCTATTTTAATCCACCTATGAGGCCAAATAAGGTGTTGCCTCAGGCTAACAGAGAGTGATATACATTTCTGATCCTTGAACATTTTGGAATGTTTGGGTTTTATGAGAGAAAAAATCATTTCATTTCTAGAAAGATCTCCTATTGATATTCACAAAATAGGTCTTTGTTGCCCTAAAAAGCCTTGCCAAGCTTTTCCTGTTTGAATACTGATGTTGAACATTGTCTGCATACTCAAATATACACAATGGGCTGTGCTGTGATCTACATAAATGCTCAGATAAGAATGGAATTCAGCTTAAGCATGTGGGGGAGAGCAATTTCCAGTTGTCACTAAACTGTCCAGAATACCCCAGAACTTGTACCAGTGGCCTTGGAAAACAGTTTGGACAGAGTTTTGGGGTGGTTTCTAGGATGTTTGAGAGCCAGTGTGGGATAATGTTTTGAGTGTTGGACTGTGACTTTGCAGACCAGGTTTTGATTCCCAGCTTGGCCATAGAAAACCACTGGGTGACCTTGTCACAGCCTGGGGGGGGGGGGTAATACCAAACTGCCTTAGGGTCACCATAAGTCGGAAATGACTTGAAGGTACAAAACAAACTAAAAGGGCAGCAGGGTTGATGGGAAGAGAAGAAACATCCTTGATATGCCTGGACATCAAATGAGATTTAGCCCCAAAGAATCACCAAGCATTTGATTTCTCAAAACTTGATAATCCTTTATATGATTTCAGTATTTGACACTTGCTATTGTGAGCAGCTCATGTTCACCTTGAGAACCTGCAAAAGAACCAAGATTGAGTTCCAGAAGATATTTTCAGTTCCCATGGTGGCGGACTATTGGTCACCACTGCTCGATAGCTGCAATGCAATTGTATTTGGCATTAGAAAGAATTCGATGGCAGGCATTCAATAGAATTTAATAATTATCTTAATGAATTAGTGTGCATATGTTCCAAGGATAACACCACAATCTTCATTCTTTTCTCAGTGGCACAGATCATAGCCCACTCTGGCTTATGTGACAATTAAAATAGTGGAATGTGTGTGTTCTCTCTTAGTACACTGCCATAATTCTAAATCTTGCTTTCTGTGTGTTCTCTTATTGCTAACATCTGTGGCTGAGGCATTATCATTTTTACCTTGACCTACACAGTATCCTTGTTTACACCAGGGAACAAAGATTTGAACATATATTTTTAAACCAGATACATTACCTTGCCTGAAGGCTTGTTTTTCTTTTCAGCAATCTCATTCATATACATTGATCATAGATTAAAACCCACCAGACTCAGTATTAAATAGCTTGACTTTAGATTTCAAGTTTTCAGCAATAAACCAACCATTCCATCAAAGATACTATTGCCCATTGACAGTTGATAACAGCAGGTTTAAACACAAAAGAAAGAAAATACCCCATCAACACTGGTTCACATTTAATGCCAAGATTAGCCTTGTAGACTCTCTCTTCCCTATTCTTCTTCCGTCCTGTCCCCCCAAGTTTATCCCACATCTCTTATCAGACAATCCATAGTTTACAATGATACCTGGGTTTCAGAACTGAATTTTCTATTTAGTCTCCAACTTGAGTTGTAAATCATGGTTGGGACTGGATTTCCCATTTTTCTTTTGAAAACAACCAGAAACTACATGTTACTTATGTATTTGGGATGTCAAGCTTTGTTTTGTTCCAAATAGGAACAATGGAGCTGTTTATCAGTGTAATACACTGCCTTGGAGTGTGGTGAAGTCTCCTTCTTTGGAAAACCATGCATGCCACATAATGCAGTGCCATATACTCCTTCACTGCCTGAACCCATCAATCCTATCAAATTTGCTGAGTTTTGCAGGAACTTTCATTTTGGAGAGTGGTGAAAAGAATGGGATTCTGGCCTCAGGTCTTTTCAGGAGGGATCCTGCCATGTACAACTGCTTTACTATCACTTCACACTAATTTTAACCACTGCCCTATTGCAGTGCTGCATCTGTATTAGGCCTACTAATTTCACCTGCATGTTGAGGACTTTTATTGTTATTGTGGCTGCTGTAGTTATTTGAGGCCTAGGAGTTTTATGACAGAATTTTATGTCAAAGGAATATCATTCTACTATTCTCACTCTTTTGATGATCCTGTAGTTAGAAGGACAAGTTTCAAAAACTGTTAGGATTTTGTACTGTAATCACTGATTGGAAGCCACACTGATAGTCATGGTGATGATGATAACGATGGGAAAATATTATATTTCTTGGATGCTTTTTTCTAAATAAAAAAACCTTGTGGCTTCTTATAATTAAAGCATACAAAAATTAAAAACAGTGGGCAAGATTCCACATCAGAGGCTACAACATGTAAATGAACAATGATGGAGCTATGTCACTGGAGATTATCGCTTTGCACTCTTTAAATGCGACTAGGTCGCTTTAAATGTGCTCCCTGCCTCCTGTTGCATTTTAGGTTTGTAGTTTAGGAAGGGGCATTTTTAAGGAGCTCTTAAGCCTGACTGAACTACAAACCCCAAAATGCAACAGGAGACAGGACCCACATTTAAAATGACCTAGCTCCATTTTAAGAGTGTAAAGTGATAAGCTCCACTGACACGATCCGCCGCTTTCCAGGCCGTGAGGAAGGGGCAAAAGGCCACTTCCCCATGGCTTGGAAAGGGGTGTCCTTGGGGCTTCAAGCCCCAAGGACACCCCGCGGTGGCGGGGAGGAGGAGAAAGGGGCCGCTTGGCCCCTTTCTCCTCGGCATCGCTGGGTGCAGCCATCTAAAGGCTGCGCCCAGCGATGCAAACCTGGAAGGAGCTCCGAAACGGAGCTCCTTCTGGGGCTGCGGAAAAGGCGCACTAAGTGCCCTCGCGTGGCCCCACTACGTAACAACCGCGCAGCCTCATTTGGAGGCGGTGCGGTCATGACGTAGTCATGGCGGCGGCCATGTGGAACGGCTGCCACCATTTTGTACGTGCTGAGCACGTACTAGGGTTGGGGGTGCAGAAGCGCCACCGCTTCCTAACCCTAGTACGTGCTCAGCACGTACTTTAAGGCCCGTCTGTAACGGGCCTATGTTAACTCTACAGTACAGATGCACACATATAAGACTGGATCAAGATTTACAAGTATCCAGATTTTGAGTAGTCCTTAAATTCTGTTGATATCAAATGGCTGCTTCCCCGCAGCCTGGAAAGGGGTGTCCTTGGGGCTTCATGCCCCAAGGACACCCAACGGCGGGAGGGAGGAGGAGAAAGGGGCCACTCGGCCCCCTTTCTCCCTTGCGTCGCTGGTGCAGCTGTCTAAAGGCTGCGGCAGCAACACAAATCATGGAAGGAGCTCCGTTTCAGAGCTCCTTCTCGCGCCGTAGAAAGGGCGCTCTATGCGCCCTCGTGCGGCGCAAAGACGTCACGTCCACGCCACCCCATTTGGAGGCGGCACGTTCATGACATCGTAATGACGGCCCCTATGTGTATAGGTCACCGCCATTTTGTACGTCCTGGGGACGTACTAGGGTTAGGTGCGTGCATAGGTGCGCAGTGGTTAAATGCCTGTACTGCAGCCATTCACTCAAAACCACAAGGTTGCGAGTTCAAGACCAGCAAAAGGGCCCAAGCTTGACTCAGGCTTGCATCCTTCCGAGGTCGCTAAAATGAGTACCCAGACTGTTGGGGGCAAATTAGTTTACTTGCTAATTAGCTTACTTGCTGTTTACCGCTATGATCTTTGGAATAGCAGTATATAAATAAAACATATTATTATTATTATTATTATTATTATTATTATTATTATTAGGCACACACTTTCCCTAACCCTAGTATGTCCCCAGGACGTTTTTTATGCCTGTCTGTAACGGGCCTTAGTTATCTTTAATAAATAATAAAATAAATAATTATTTTTAATATTTATAAAAAATTAATGAGTCTTGGTCCTATAACTATATCTGATTACTTTTCAAAATTAATTCATAATTTCTGAGGTTTCCCTATTGGAAATCTTTTTAAATCTACCAATATCACACTAATTTTGCAGCCATTACTTAGATGTGAATTCATTCTTCACTCTGACTTGAAATACCATGTACACTTGCAGAAAATCACATAATGACATGGTGCCAACAATAAAAGGGACTTCGCCTCAGGTTTTTGGGAAGGTGAATTAATTGGCTGTCACTCAAGAGGAATGGATTTATTAGAGGGAAGAAAACTGTTCACAAGTCGGCAAAGAGGTTTTCTGAAATTGGGGTGTTTGCCACCAATTATTACCAGCTGAATCACAAAAGGAAATATTTATAGCCTCTGCACCTGTTCCTTACTTTTAAGAAGGCAAGATGTACACATTAAGTCAGAAAGAAGCACAAAAGACAAGGGAAAAAGAAATTCTTAGTAAATAAAGAAGGAAAGTTGTGATGAGATATTAAAAGAAATGCAAGTACAGCAAACTATATATTTTTATCATGCAAATTGTCTTTGTTTTATTTATTTTTTTCACCATAAACTAGGGTTAGTTTTTACTTAGAAGATAATCCAGGCATAATACACAAAAGTACAAAACTAATGAGGATGAAGACTCTTCATGGCTTGTTTTGTTAGGATAGCATTTTAAAATTTGACTAAAAGCCACAGTGATAAATATGCTCAGCAGCTTGTACTTACTTTATGCTTTTAATTATTTTTTATGTTTAGCTGTTCTTTTATTACACAAGCCATTAAGGAAGTGATAGAAATGGTATAGCTCTGTATCTAGCTGCTCCTCATTTCAGTTCAGATGATTCATTATGCTACTGTTAGAGATGTATATATTGATACTCCTTGTGGGAACAAAGAACTGCAGTGAACTCAAGCTGGCACTGGGATTCCAAATTCGTTTATCAGATTTTTGGGAAGTCCTCTCCACACCCATCTTGTCCTGTCCTATCCTATCCTGATAGTGGCGCGGTTCAGACCGGTGCTTTGCACGGGCCTTGCCACATACTAGGGTTGCATGGGGGCAGAGCGACCTCACACCCTGCAACCCTAGTATGTGGTGGTGGCGTAATTATGGCGGCCTCCCATCCACACGGGGGCTGCCATGATGATGTCATGCATGCGCCACATCCAAACGGTGCAGCGTGTGTATGTTACTTCTCCGCGCTGCTCCAGGCCACTTATGACAGCCTGGCTGTGGCGCAGGAAGGAGCTCCAAAACTGAGCTCCTTTTAGGTGTGTGCATTGTTCTTGCAGCATCCAAACGGCTGTAGAACAATGCCAGGGAGAAAAGGACCAGGCAGCCTCTCCCATGACTCTGGCTCCCGGGTGTCCAGGGACATGAACGCTGCCTTGCCCCAAACCCAGAGCTAAAAGGGGTGCCACAGACCCGCCCCTTTGAATTCGTTGCTTGTAATTCCCAACAGTATTATACAAGATTGCATATTACACCAACATTTAAACCAAAAGCTAATCTAAAATATAATCAGTAGTAACTGAAGGGAGTTACAATGCCTTATGAAACACTAGATGACATTAAAACTTTTTTTTAAAAAAAGCAAACAATGAGTTTTTAATCTGTTCTTTGTGTCTATTACAATTGTTTTTGTTTTTTTCTTTTATCTCAGGCCATGTCTGCGCGGAAGAAAAGTAATGTTCCTACGCTGACCCATTTAGATGACACGCAGGGCAAAACAGATGAAACATGGGCCCAGCCCGCACTCCAGCGAGATTCTCCAGAGTCAAAACAGTCCTCATTTGCTCCAAATCAGGCTGGAAACTTTGGAGAATTCCCTGAGGAGGGTTGAGCATTGGCCAAGATGTGCCGTGGGCTGGGTGAGCTGCTAATCCCTTCCCTCCTGGGCATTCCAACTCCCACCACAGCACTGTCAATTTCAGGTTCATGCAGTTTCTCTGGTGCATATTGAGTTTTAACAGGACTGGGACCATGACAGGAGGAAGGAGTGTGTGGACAGTGCTGCCATTATTGGCCCATTGTAGGTGCCGGTTGTGCGGACACCTCATCCTGCCTATGGATCCGGATGCCCCAAAGGTAAGTGCAGACATTGTCTTAGTCTTTTCCTGGTGTTTACCCCTGCTCTACTGTCTTTTGTTATCTCATCTATAAACACACACACACACACACACAATTATTAAAAAAAAATCTGTAAGGCAGTTTGTAATTTAAAGATTCCATATACTGTATATGTTCATCTATAGGGTGAAAAATTTATGCCCCAAAATTGACCCCAAAATCTGAAGTTGACTTATTTATGGGTCAGTATGGTAATGTCAGTATGGTAAGGGTGGCTCAAGTGGTTGACTGCAAGATCGGCAGGTTGGCAGTTTGAAGCCCGAGTACCACATGATGGGGTGAGCTTCCGTCACTAGTCCCAGCTTCAGCCAACCTAGCTGTTCAAAAGCATACAAATGCTAGTAGATAATGGTACCACTTTGGTGAGAAGGTAACAACATTTGGTCCAAACATGCTGGCCACATGACCACCAGAGCAGTCTTCAGACAATGCTGGCTCTTTAGCTTAGAATCGGAGATGAGCACCAACCCCTACAGTCAGTTAAGACTAGACATTCATGTCAAGGGACTACCTTTACCTTTATGGTAATGTGATAGCATCTCTTTCAGATTTCCCCATGTGGTGAGGACAGCAGATTCTTTCTCTCTTGAGCCAAGTAGAAAGCATCTTGGGTGATTGCTGTTGAACAAAAAGAGTCTCTCTCCTCCCTGTGCAGCACTGTCTGGGGAGTGAAGGCTGAAACAAAAGCTGAAACACTGAAGCAAAAAACACCAATTAGAGTACCTTTTGCCATGTGCACACACACTGAAAGAGCCTCCATGTTTTACCCTCAACCTATCCACAGGTCATGGCAAAATCCATAATTTTGGCCCTAAAACCTACCCTCAATTTATACATGAGGTTGATTTATAGTTGAGTATATACTGTATATATTTAAAAGAAAAGAAAGAGTCAATATTATTTGAACCAGAAGTCACATTAAGGCCCATCAGCATCCAAAACACACTACAGAAATAATCCAGTTTGAGACTGCTTTAACTGCTCTGGCTGAATGCTAGGGAATTCTGGGAACTGTAGTTTTGTGAGACATTTAGCCTTCTCTGTGAGAGAACTCTGGTGCCACAAAAAACTACAATTCCCATGATTTCCCTCGCACTGAGTTAGGGCAGTTAAAGTGGTCTCAAACTTGATTATTTCTGCATGTTTAGACCTAAGTTAGATACATGGCTACACTAATTTAGCCTTCTTGATCCTGGTATACTCCAGCTGTTTTGAATTACTATTATCATTATTCATGTTGGCTGGTATGATGGGAAGCTGTCATCTAGCACACTGTAGGCAGTAGGTTTGGGAAAGTTTGGTTACTTTATAATTTAAGATGTAACATATAATGCAGAATGGGTCTCACTGAAACATCAGTGAAGATTCAACAATATTGTTCTACATTGTTTCCAGTTTCTGTTGCTTTGCTTTCTATTTTAGGTAAAAAAAATAGAGATTAATAGAGTAAAAAGGGAGCTAACCAGGGAATAAGAGATATAGGGCAAGAATAATGGCATAAAAGTATGGAAATAGTCATTGTAAGCAGATTTTGACTAGATAAAAGTGCCTTTTATCTTCCATTCCATTTACATGTGGGCTTAGAAAAGTGCAATAAAGTTATGACAGAGTTATTCCCCATGCATTTTCTTGAGAGCAAATCACTTCCTTTGAATGTCCTCCTGCTTTCCCAAATGAGGGTGCAGAATCCCCTATTACAGATCAGAAAAAATATGTGTTGGAAATCCATTTCAAGACACGTGAGTCAACACTAAGATTATTTAAATGCATGCAGCCCGAACAAAAACACTCAGAATTGAAAAAGTTGCAAAGAATAAAGTCTTTGATATTTCAATGAGAAAGTCACAAAATGAAGTATACATACTACCAAGTTGCCCAAATTCTTATGTGAAGAAAAAGGTGTCTTTTTCATGAAAGTGTGAAAATATTTTTTAAATAATAATAATAAAAATTTTATTTATATCCCGCCCTTCTTATAATCAGGGCGGCTTACAACAAGGTTAAAATACAATCCATACAAACAAGAAGACAAGAAGAATTAAAATGCAAATATAGCAAATCATACAAAAAATCACAAGAAAAAAAGCCCCATAGCCCAACCTCTTGGCCACGGAAGAGGAGGGAGGCCCACAGGATTTTATTCGGGGAATGCCTGTTGGAACAGGAAGGTTTTCAAGTCCTTCCTGAATTGGGCCAGGGTGGTGGACGAGCGGAGCTCAGCGGGCAGCGTATTCCAAAGGGCTGGGGCAGCCGTGGAGAATGTCCTCTGTGTAGTGGAGGCTAACCTAGCCCCAGGCACCTTCAGTAATTGCTGCCCAGACGTTCTGAGGGTGCGAGGCGGAATGTACGGGGAGAGGCGGTCCTTTAGGTATCCTGGGCCCAAGCCATTTAGGGCTTTATAGGTGATTACCAACGCCTTATATTGAGCTCGGAAGCGGATGGGCAGCCAATGGAGGTCTTTCAAAACCGGAGTTACATGGCTGGTCCTGGGAGCACCAGTGACCAGCCGGGCTGCCATGTTCTGCACCATTTACAGCTTCCGAGTTTGGTATAAGGGTTGCCCCATGTAGAGTACATTGCAGAAATCCAGTCTCGAAGTTACCAGAGCATGTACAACAGTTTCTAGGTCCCTCTGGGCCAGGTATGGGCGCAGCTGGTGAATAAGCCGAAGCTGATGACAGGTGCTCTTGACCGTCGCATTCACCTGAGCTGTCAGGTGAAGCGACGAGTCAAGAAGCACCCCCAGACTGCGCACGGAGTCCTTCACAGGGAGCGTGACCCCGTTCAGGACAGGTGGAACCACCGCCATTCCTGGACCAGGAGAACCTATCACTAGTACCTCCGTTTTCTCTGGATTCAATTTGTGTCGGTTTTCCCTCATCCAGCCCATTACTGACTCTAGACAGGCCACGAGAGGAGAGACGCCATCCCCAGTCACTGCATCAGTCGGAGACATAGAGAAAATAATTTGGGTGTCATCAGCGTACTGATAACCCCGCGCCCTATGTCTCCGGATGATCTCTCCCAGCGGTTTCATGTACATGTTAAATAGCATGGGAGACAGAATGGCTCCTTGAGGGACCCCGGTTTTAAGGGGCCTCTCGTCAGAGCACACGTCTCCCAGCTGCACCATCTGGGACCTCCCGGAGAGGTAGGAGCGGAACCACTGAAGCGCAGTGCCCCCGATCCCCACCTCTGCCAGGCGTCCCAGAAGGATACCATGGTCTATGGTATCGAAAGCCGCTGAGATGTCCAAGAGCACCAACAGGGACACGCTTCCCCTGTCGATGCTCAGACGGAGATCATCGACCAAGGCGACCATGGCCGTCTCAACCCCATAACCCGCCCGGAAGCCAGTTTGAAATGGGTCCAGATAATCCATTTCATCCAAGACCGCCTGAAGCTGGATCGCAACCGCCCTCTCGATCACCTTACCCAAAAATGGTAGCAGCGAAACAGGCCGATAATTATTATATACCAGGGGGTCGAGGGAGGGCTTTTTTAAAATAGGTTTAACAATGGCCAATTTAAGTTTAGATGGAAATAGCCCATCCCTCAGAGATGTATTAACTATCCGGCGTAACAATAATGTTACTGCTGGTCCCCCCTGGGCTGCTAACCACGAGGGACAGGGATCAAGAGAGCAGGTTGTTTTCCGAACACTTCCGAGGATCTTGTCCACATCCTCGGTACTCACCAACTCAAACTGATCCAGTTTAACATAGTCCACGGAGGCTCTGGACACTTCTACCCTAGGTTCTGCTGAAATGTCGGCGTTCAGACCTTCGCTTATATGAGAGGTTTTATCCGCGAAAAAGTCGTTGAACAAGTCGCAGCAGGCCTTAGAAGGTTCAAGGATCTGGTTCAGGGCGGGAGGGAGCTGAGTTAGCTCCCTGACCACCCTGAACAACTCTGCCTGACGCGACTCCGCGGATGCAATACGAGTACCATAGAACGAGTGCTTTGTTGCTCGTATTGCCTCTCCGTAGTCCTTTAACAGTTGGTCTAGGAGAGCCTTGTCGTCTAAGCGAAGGTGTTTCCGCCAACGGTACTCTAGCCGTCGCAGAACCCGCTTCCTCATCCGGAGATCTTCCGTATACCAGGGCTTACGTTTAGAAGCAGGCCTGAGAGGGCGCTTGGGAGCGATTCTGTGTATAGCCCTAGAAAGACCGGTATTCCAAATACCGGTAAGGGCATCAACAGAGTCGCCGTCATTTCCAACCGCGAGCCCCTCTAGGGCTTCTTGGAACCTCTCAGGTTCCATCAGCCTTCGAGGGTGGACCATCCTAACAGGTCCACCACCCCTGGGGGGGATCTGGGTAGAGGCCTTGATTTTCACCTCAACCAGGAAATGATCCGTCCATGGCAGGGGGGAAACATTAGCTATTTCCACCCACGGATTTTCCGCATCCGAACAGAAGACCAAATCGAGAGTATTACCCGCACAGTGTGTAGGACCCTGTATCAGCTGGGACAGGCCCATGGACGCCATGGTATCCATGAATTCCCGAGCCGCACCAGATGGAACTTTGCTGGCCGTGAGGGAGATGTTGAAGTCGCCCAGGACAAGAAGCCTGAGCGTCTCCAGCATCAGCTCAGCGACCAGCTGTGTCAGCTCGTTAAGGGAGTCCGCTAATGCACGGGGTGGCCGATACACTAGCAGAATCCCTAGACTGTCCCTAGCCTTTAGGGTCAGGTAAATACACTCGATATAGGAGGTCTGTCGAATGTGGTTCCTGGTGAGGGACACAGTGTTCCTATGTATCAAGGCCACACACACACACACCCCCCCGCCCACCTAACCTGCGCTGGTCCTTCACCGAGAACCCAGCAGGCAGGGCCTGAGCCCACACCGCATCTCCTTCAGGCCCAAGCCAGGTCTCGGTAATGCAAGCCAGGTCACACTTACTGTCCTCCAACATATCGTGGAGGATGTGGGTCTTGTTGTTAATAGACCTGGCATTGCACAGGAGCAGCGACAGGGTTTGTGGCACGGTTGGAGTGACCCTCAGGTCCTTCAGGTTGGGAGGGGGACAGGAAGGCGCGATAGATATGATGCATTGATCACGCCTTCCCCTGGAACGCAAGTCCCTTCTCCCACCACCATACCTCCCCCTGCCCGACACAACCTCAATTGGAGCTCTGCTCGCAAAGATGTTATCCCCGGCCCAGGCATCCCCCGTAACCCTATCCTCCCCCCCACCCTTCTATGGCTACTGAAGGAGCAGAGGTTAGCCACCACAGGCATCCTCTGCTCCCGGGCTACTCCAAAGCCTCCCCGACCCTATAAAAAGCTGCGCTGCTGCGCAACTGCGCAGCAGCGATGCTCCCCAGTCCATGGGCGGCACTCCCGGGGCGGTGCGCAGATGCGCACCTCCGACACCCCGGGAGGAGGCCGCCCGGCAGAAGGCGCAGCTCTGGTGGTGTCGGTGGTCCGGCGAGGAGGCAAAAGGGGGCGTGTTTTGTATGTGTATGCATTCCAAGAATGAATAGTAGACTAGCAGACAGTCACATAATCTGTGTTTTGGGTTTGTTGTTTTTGTTATTGTTTTAAACAGAGACAGAGATCTTTCCCCTTCATGAGGAAAAGGATACACAATTGATTCTATGAGCAGCCAATCTATATATTTTCATGGCATAGTGAAATCTTAAGTGACACTCTACTGACAAGAGCCAGAGGGTGCTGTTGCCAGTGGGGAAAAGAAGGATGCTGCATAATTTTGGGAGAAGGGCAAGATATTAAATAAATAAATAAATAAATAAATAAATAAATAAATAAATAAATGGTCTTCTAGATTTTCACTGAATTTTCTGAGCCAATGTCTGCCTGGATTATTGGATCTCGGTTAGATATGACACTGAACATCCTTATAAGGGTATATGTATGTGTGGTTATGATTAACAATCTGTTAAAACTGAGGCAAAAAGCTAAGGCAGGGACCATTGTTAGTAAAAACTCTTTGTTATTGGTGATGTCTCTTGCTGACGATGGTTCTGAACTGGCACCAACTGGAACAGATGCAGTCTTCTCTGGAACTCAGGAACAAAGTAACTTCAACACAGATTTTCACTCAAATGAGGGTTTATTGACTTTGTTGCTATTTACACACTCACAGCAGGCTACTATACATCTATTCTCTTTTAGAGTCCATGCTAGAAGAAAAACTTGAATATGACATGAGTCTTTGTTCTCTCAAAAGATAAACTTTCCCAACAAGTGGACACACCTCTTTCCCATGAAGTCACCATACAACACAAGAGCATAACAATATCCTATTTTGTTTATATTTTGTCTCAGCCAATGTCCTTGAACGCTTGTTCTTCCAGGCCTAAACTTCCTGGCTTTCAACAGGAACCATTTTAAACTTTAGTTAACCATTGTCACATCTGAACATTTTAAATACAATTAGAAATATATTTTAACAACCATTTGAAAGAATGTTGTGATAGCAACAGCTGTATGATAGTGAAATAGACTGCCTGGAGGAGGTGTGGACTTTCCTTCTTTGGAGATCTTTAAACAGAGTTTGGATGGGCATCTTTTAGGAGTGCTTTAGTTGTCTATTCCAGCATGACATAGTTTGGACTAATGGCCTTTGTGGTCCCTTCCAATGCTATGATTCTATGATTCCACATGCTTTGTAGGAGAAAGGATGTTGCCTAAAGCCAAGGAGAATAGATAACCATATGGACGAGTATTGGAATGTAGTGAGGAAATGAGAGAGGAGATGTGATGTCAAGGGTGCCCTCATGAGGATGGGGGTTAGATAGTGTTGAAATGTGTGCACTGTGCCAGGAAATGATTGTCTTTGTTCAACCCACTGCTGATGGACAACACTACCTTCTATGCTCATGAGCACACCTTTGACCAGTACAGCACATCTCCTCTCTGGTTTCCACGCTACATTCCAATACTCAGAGGCTTTGTTAACAGAAACATGCCTGTCCATGGTCATGAATACGAAAACAATTAGATCGTCTGTCCTTTGAACAACTGATGGCAAATGTTTATCTCTCTATCCTTCCTGTATTATAAGACTTTTGGTACTATTAAGAGCATGCAGGATCTAACTATGGCACGGTACAGACTTCCCCAAAGGGCTGGGTCTGTGGCGCTCCTTTTCACTCCAGATTGGGGGCAGGGCAGCCTCACCAAAAACCCTGCGGCTTTTTCCAGACCACGGGGAAGTGGCAAAATGTGGAAAATGGGTGTTCTTGGGGCTTCATGTCCCTGGACACCACGGGAGCCAGAGCATAGGAGAAAGGGGCCGCCTGGCCCCTTTCTCCCCAGCATCATTCCCACAGCCATTTGGTTGCTGCAGGAACAATGCACATGCCCAAAAGGAGATCCGTTTTGGAGCTCTTTCCCACACTACAGCCAGGCCATTGTAAGTGGCCTGAGGCGGCGTGGAGATGTCATGCATGTGCCGTGCCGTTTGGGCACGGCATGTACATGATGTCATCATGGCAGCCCCTGCACAAGCCTAGTACGTGGCCAGGCCAGTGCAAAGCGCCGGTCTGTACCGCGCCTATATTGGTTATTAGTTAAATTCTATGTCTCAGAGATACAATTTAAAATAACATTTACGTCTACAAATATCAAAGATTTTTCCAATACAAGATTGATAAGATTGCCAACAAGGGGTAACATATTCCTTTTTGGTTGTAAGAACCAGAAAGAGCATTTTGATGAATTAAGCATGTAAGTTATATTACTATAAATGATATCACTGGTCATTCATGAAACCAGATCTTGGAAGGTATTTCCATGAGCCTAACTGCTTCTCTCAAGGTACACTAACCATAAAATATTCTCTGTATTCTCTTGTCCTGTCTTGTTATATATTCTAAGTGTAGCAAACCCTTCAAGAGAGAGCTGCAACCATTTATTGAGAGCAATATCTGACTGGTTTTTTATTTCGGGGTTCTTCCAGTCAAGAAAGTGTGATACCAATCCAGTGGTATGCTTATCACAGCAAAGCTAAGGTCCTACTCTCGGGTAATTACCTCTGTGATAAACTGGAATAATCCTCAATTAATAATGATGACAATTTTGCGTATTTGGGCTCCCCAATGATAGCAGTAATTATCATGCAAATGATGTGATGAGAATTCCCCCTAAATGCCAATGATCTGATGACTGTTTAGTAGCCACAGATAAAAAGCTTTCTGGTGACAAAGATTGCTTGCTTTCCTCTGCAGCTGCGCTATCTTTTTATAAAAAGTGTGTGTGTAAGTGTGTGTTTGTGTGGTGTTGGATCTAGAAAAGAGAAATATACCGCAACAAGGAGAATTTATGTGTTAACCCTTGGTCATCCCTGCTGAAGCACTTTCTTATGTTTACTTCACAACCACAAAACTGTGCTGTTAAACTATACACTTTGATGGGATCGATTGCATATAATCCTCTATTTAAAGTAACAGGTACAAATAAATATATTTAATGTGAAATTTCTGTCCAATAAAAACTGAAATTACGAACAAGATCGTCTAGTTACTGTTATATACAGTTATATTCAAACAAGGGTTAGATTGCCTTTTGGCAGTGTTGTCGGCCATTATGGATAAAGAGTTTGAGTTGGAGCTTGCGGTGTTATGTGAGGCTGCAAGCCCTGATGGTTCTATGGCCAGACTTTTAGATTGTAAATGATTTCTATGCCTTTCCTTTGACATTTATAATCATAATTATACCATCTAATGGTGGCAGAATGTCCAGCTGCTGTAGAAAAGCAATAAAAAACCATTTATGAATAAAGGAAGTGAAACAACTGAAGAAAAATGAAAAGATATTTCAGGCTATTAGTGAGTCATTAAGCTCCAGGAACAAAAAGAGAAGCAAGAGAGATGAAGGCTACCCTCAGATCACAGAACAAGAGACTAAACTGCACAATATATCACTATGCCAGCCCCTTTCTGCATATCTCCAGTTTTGGAGAAATGACATTTCTCAAAGCCAGCCACTCACTGTTTTAACCCGATATTAAATCCTGCTCATTATACAGTTGCATGTATATCCCCTCATTTCTGCATTTTATCTGCACACAAATATCTTGAAGTCTTTATTTTTGCCTTTGCTGTTTACAGATAGTTTGTACACACACACACACACACACACACACACACATATATATATATATAATCATAGAGTTGGGAGAGACCACAAGGGCCATCCAGTCCAACCCCCTGTCATACAGGAAATCTAAATCAAAGCATCCCTGACAGATGGCCATCCAGCCTCTGCTTAAAGAACTCCAAAGAAGGAGATTCCAATACACTCTGAGAGAGTTTGTTCCACTGTCGAACAGCCCTTACTGTCAGAAAGTTTCTCCTAATGTTGAGGTGGAATCTCTTTTCCTGTAGCTTGCATCCATTGCTCCAGGTCCTAGTCTCTGGAGTAGCAGAAAACAAGCTTGCTCCCTCCTCAGTATGACATCTCTTCAAATATTTAAACAGGGCTATCATATCACCTCTTAACTTTCTTTTCTCCAGGCTAAACTTCCCCAGCTCCCTAAGTCGTTCCTCATAGGGCATGGTTTCCAGACCTTTCACCATTTTAGTTGCTCTCCTTTGGACACACGCCAGTTTCTCAATGTCCTTTTTGAATTGTGGTGCCCAGAACAGGACACAGTATTCCAGGTGGTGCCTGACCAGAGCAGAATACAGTGGCACTATTACTTCTCCTGATCTAGACACTATACTTTTATTGATGCAGCCTAAAATTGCATTGGCCTTTTTAGCTGCCACATCACACTGTTGACTCATGTTCAACTTGTGGTCTACTTGGACTCCTAGATCGCTTTCACACGTAGTCTTGTTCATCCAGGTGTCCCCCATCCTATATCTGTGCATTTAATTTTTCTGCCCTAAGTGCAGTACTTTACATTTCTCCGTGTTGAATTTCATTTTGTTAGCTTTGGTCCAGCTTTCTAGTCTATTCAGGTCATTTTGAATTTTGATCCTGTCCTCTGGGGTATTAGCTACTCCTCCTAATTTGGTGTCATCTGCAAATTTGATAAGTATGCCCCCAATTCTGTCATCCAGGTCATTGATAAAGATGTTGAATAACACTGGGCCCAGGACAGAGCCCTGTGGGACCCCACTGGTCACTTCTCTCCAGGATGAAAAGCAGCCATTGTTGAGCACCCTCTGAAT
The DNA here is from genome assembly GCF_019175285.1 of Sceloporus undulatus. Classification (NCBI taxonomy): domain Eukaryota; kingdom Metazoa; phylum Chordata; class Lepidosauria; order Squamata; family Phrynosomatidae; genus Sceloporus; species Sceloporus undulatus. The sequence goes on from NC_056523.1 coordinate 274,601,951, forward strand.
TCAGTCAGTCAACCAATTATAAATCCATGTAACAGTTACCTTGTCTAGCCCACATTTTACAAGCTTGTTTGCAAGAATGTCATGGGAAACCTTGTCAAAGGCCTTACTGAAATCAAGATATACTATATCCAGAGCATTCCCTTCATCTACCAAGCTGGTAATTTTATCAAAGAAAGAAATCAGATTTGTCTGGCATGACCTCTTTCTCTGAAACCCATGTTGACTTTTTGTGATTGTAGCATTGCTTTCTAGATGTTCACAGACTCTTTGCTTAATGATCTGCTCTAGAATCTTTCCTGCTATTGATGTCAGACTAACTAGACAATAATTGTTGGGATCCCCTTTTTTCCCCTTTTTGAAGATAGGAACAATGTTTGGATTTTTTAAAGGGGGGTGAATAAAAGATCCCCTTTAACTGTGTGGAAGATATAGCCTAGAACGAGGATTACCCTTTAAAAATAAGAGATCATTATTTTAATGACCTAATTTCTATTCTTCTTCAGTCAGGGAGTATGCAGTAATGTACTTGGGTTTCTCCCCCATAATGAAGGAACCATGAAGTAAGTTATGTTGAGCAATAGTGACTGGCCCAAGATAGGTCAGTGAGCTTGTTGTGAGTATAGATTTGAACCTAGATTTCAGCATTTCTGCCATCACACGCTTCTCTTTAGCCTCTTTTCCCAAAGAACCAGAACATCAAACTTGAATAGGATTATTTAGTGTCCTGCAGAACAGCAGTAAATTTCATAATTATTTTGTTTCCCCTTGGAATTAGCTTCACCCAACACAGTCCTTGTTCAACATTGTATTTGTAGCAATAAAGCATGATGGATACATTTACTAGTGCCATTATAGTCCTTGACTCCCTCCTGTCCACAGATGATGCTTGTAAAGCTAAAAATATACAGATAATTTTTTAAAAAAAATCCAGGGATATTAGGACCACACTGTAGAACTGGACATAAGGAAGACTGACCCAAAGGGCCAACTATTTAAAACTAAAAAGCTGTGAGAAATAATGACAAAAATGTAAATTTTGATGAGAAATTGGAAGGAGTGAATAACAAGAAGATTAACCCAGCAGCAACAAAAAATAAATTTAAGATGAAAGGAGCAATAACACAGTGGCTGCTTGGGAAGAAAGGGATCATCGAATGTAATAAACATCAATGTAACAGGGCAAGATGAAATGGCACAATTTCCTCTCTCCAGCAAAGATTCAGAGCCAGAAAGTTGTTAATCACCACTGGACACCTTCCCTGCTGTTATATGGAATTGTTCTAAACACTTTCTCATTAAAATGGTGTTCTGCTGGGAAATTTATGACCTTTTGCCAACCAAGATCTGCAGCTCCAATATTTCTCCAATCAAGACACAATTGTAGAAGTTTTACTTAGGCAAAATTTCTTTTGAAGGGAAAGCATTAAAGACAATTCCCCCCAGCAAAATCAGTGTCTAGAGAAGTCTGACTTATTCTACCTTCCCCAAATGAATTTTTCTTTTAGTCTCCAAATTTCCACTTCAGTTAAGCATTTAGAAATACAGTTTAGGTATCCAAAAAATAGGGAGGAGGAAGGCAAAGGAGCCAAAGTAATGGGAAGACAGCAAATATAAGAGGTCTAGGTGTGAAACTTTTTAAATGTCTCACTTTCTATGATGCTAGCAAAACTGGGAACTGGCAGAAATCTGGATTAATTCAGCAAGTCTCCTCTAGTTGTTACTAAAAATAGGATTCAGAGTGATGAACAACCCAAATAATTCTCAGATGAAAACTGTGGTGCGTTACAGACCTCCCATTTGGGGCGGCCTGTAAGCGGCCCTTTCCCCGCTATATCGGGGCCTCAGTTGCCACAATGGCAGCCTCTGAGGCCCCAATCCACCGCTTTCCAGGCCACGGGGAAGCAGCAAAAGGCCGCTTCCCCGCGGCCTAGAAAGGGTTGTCCATGGGCCTTCATGCCCCAAGGACACCCGATGGCGGCGGGGAGGAGGAGAAAGGGGCCGCTTGGCCCCTTTCTCCCTTGCGTCCCTGGCGCAGCTGTCTAAAGGCTGCGCCAAGGATGCAAACCTCAGAAGGAGCTCTGTTTTGGAGCTCCTTCTTGCGCCATGGAAAGGGCGCTCTAGGCACCCTCACGCGGCGTGATGACATCACAATCACGCCGCCTCGTTTGGAGGCGGCGCAGTGGTGACATTGTCATGGTGAACCCTGTGTAGAATGGGCGCCACCATTTGTACGTGCTGAGCACGTACTAGGGTTGGGGGCTTCCAGAAGGGACACCCCTTTCTAACCCTAGTACGTGCTGAGCACGTACTTTTAGGCGCGTCTGTAACGCGCCTGTGGCACATATTGCCAAACAACATCAGAAATAGTAATAGGAAGTAGATTTCTATACTGTGTATCAGTGCACCTAAGAAGTTTACAATTGCAAGCTAATTGCCCCCAATAAGATGAGTATTCCTTTTAGTGACCTATGGAAGGATGCACAGCTGAGTGGATCCTAAAGCCCTGCCTAGGACCAAACTCACAACCTCATGGTTATGAATGGCTGCAGCACTGGCATTTAACCACTGTGCCACCAGGGCTCCTAGAAAGCGGTCAGCATGACAAGAATTATTAATGATTAAGAAAAGCAAGCTAGGAGAGGTTACAGCAGTTTGTGTTTGACTAAGGCTAAAAGGTAGGGGAGGATTCTGCTCCTCCTGTCCTTCCATCCACTGAGTTAACTGAGTACAAACTACCTTTCCACTTTGAACTCAGTTAGCAGGAACTGGAAAATTAGAGGTCAAGAGGGGGAAAATCTGGGGCATTTTACAGACAGCTGAAAAAGTGGGATGGCATTAATCAGATCTGTCCCTGACCAATCAGAACAGTTGGAGGATATGCTAATGGAACACAGGGAGGCCCCACACTTATATGAACCAGATATTTGGCTCTGAAAACCACCTAAATTTCTGAGACAGGGAGCAAAAATTCAGTTGCATGAAAGAGATTATTCAAACATAAAACTTTGACATAGACAAACAGCAAACACAGAGATAGACAGACACACAGACACTCACACATGTACACATGCATATACACATGTGCGGGTGAGTGCGAGCACACACACAGATGAGGTATAAAGCTGAGCATAAGGCATTGTGCCCTCATCCCCTCCGTCCTCCAACCAACTTGAAATGGCTGCCTGAGGTGGAGCAGCAAATGGTGCCTGCAGCCCAAGGGAAGGTGCATAGTTCCCAAAGCCAGGCATGTTATTTAAGGATGTGAAGCAATCCTCCTCCTCCTTTGGGCATTTCTCCTCATCTCATCATATAAATACAGTGAGAGCATGAGGCTAAAAAGTGAAATTTTAATAGGATAAAAGCATCTTTGGCCAGTACTTATCATATGATGTTGTGTCTGTCCTGTTGCCACCCTGCACTCCATTCGTTACCACAGTCTACCATTTCACTGATGAGCAAAACCCATCAATGAGCTCCCATTCTCACTATTAAAGCACAGCTGCATGAGTGCAAAAAGACTCTTCACTTAAGTTCTGACATTACTGCAGTTACATGGCAGGATGGAGCCTGATTCTCCTCCTCTTTGCTTTTCCTACTCACTGTCCCAAAGCATGATAACTCTGTGTCTGTCTGTTCTGATTTTTTTTAAAAAAAATATTTGCAAATATTTTGATTGTTTTCTCTGTAATTACACAATCACAGCAAAATTAAAAATAAATAAACCAACCAGCATAGAGTTAGCCTGCTTTGGAATAGTGACTGGGAAAGGGAGAGAGCAGGAGAGGGAGAGACTCAGACCCCCTCATGGCATTGATTGCTGTAATTCTAAAACTGCAGCAAAAAGACTTATGACACCTGGAGATTTTTCAAAGCAGTGCAATCACACAAAAGAGGAGAGGTGTGATAAGATATGTTTTCAAAGCAATATGTTCCTCTTCCCATTCATAACGTGACTGCCATGAGACACAAGGCTGGTGTGATAGTGTCCATGGAATTCAATCAAAACATGTAGTGAAACTGGGGATGCAGAAGAAAAATGACAGTTGATCATTTAGCAGTGCTTTGCATGGTTGTGAATGCATCCAAATGAATCAGATCTCAAAAAAATAACACCCCAGTCAGGCACAAGTACTACTTAAGTCTCTTTTTGCCTTGCAGAGCTCTACAAATTTCTCTTGCGCTGTTTGTTCTGGGTGTAGAAGGAAGTATAGCTAAATAGAAGAGCACTTTTTGCTGTCTTCTACCCAAGTTCTTTCCTCATTGTGTCCTGTCTTCTAGATTCTATGCCTGAAGGCAGAGACTTTATTGTTGTTGTTATGTGACTCTATGTAAGTTATTCTAGGAATCTTTTGGGGTGACAGGTTAAGTTTTTAAAAATGCTATAAACCAACCAACCAAAAAAACAAACTTTCTTAAAGTAGGCCTGGTAAAGGTTACAGACCCCAACACTGGCTTGAGTTTCAGGTAACCATACACATAGATAGCAGCTTTGAAGGGCTCTTTGGAGAAAGAGGAAAATAGCATGGACAGGAACTGCCATTCTGGACCATCATCCAAGAATAGCTCAATCCTCAGGAAGCTAGTATGTGTATACCTTGCTTCTGAAGCCATACATCTTAAGGCTATACTGATCAGGAAACCACTCTCTTTTCAGGCTGTCTTTATTATCTGGCAAGCTAAATTACTAGTTCATTTTAATTCATACTTTAAAGTAGACTCCATTTTTCACTTATCTCTTTCCATTTTTATCAAAGAACATTTTATTCTTCCTTTTTAATTTTTTTAAAGTGCATTAAGATTATTGGCAATGTTCAAAATACCAATTCATATCCAGGTTTCTTCTGTTTGCTCCCTGCCATACACTCCCAATCCTTTCATTATTTTTATAAAGATGGAAATAATGTATACTAGAGGAGGCTTTGTACTCTGTCATCCCAAACGTAATGGATACACATATATGCCAACTCAGATTACAGCCGGCCCTTCTTATACACAGATTTCTTATATACGGATTCAAACATCCATGGTTTGAAAATGTTCAAAAAAAGTATAAATTTCAAATATCAAATCTTGATCTTCCATTTTTATAAGGGACACCATTTTGCTATGTCATTATATTTAATGGGATTTGAGCATCCACAGATTTTGTTATCCATGGGACATCTTGGAACTAAATCCCAGCGTGTAACAAGTGTCCACTGTATAATATGCAGCCCTTCTCTCACAATGGAATGTTTTCTTTTAGGCCACAAACAGTCTGATAGTTTGCTGTGGAGGTAAAATTTCCCTGTCTTTTGTATTCTAATCTCCCTTAAGGGGAAAAGTCCAAGAGCACAAGTAGGAATTATGATTCCCCCCTTCTTCTAAACTATTTTCTTTATATTGCATCTTTCTGTCCTTACTACTTTCCTTCTGTGTTGCACTGTACTGTTAGAGGATCAAAAGAGCACGAGAAGCTTACTCAGCAAATACTGAACCTTATTCTGTAAGGAAGATTGGCAGAGGATGCTAAAGAAAATGAGATAACAGGATTTGGGATGGCTCATGACAATAAAGAAGCAACTGTGGCCTAGTTTTCACTGAGGGAATATCTGCATGGAGAGCTGTTCCATCATGTCATCTGCTACTTGCACTCCCTAGCTCAGACATTGGGTTACCACTTTGGTGAGTCCCAATTGTGGGGACTGTATAAATAAAGGAAACAGGGAGGAGGAGGAAGAGGAGGAGGACTGGGAGAGTAATCAGTCACTGGCTTTCTTTCAGATCCTACTTTGTATGTACCACTATTCTTCATTAATCTAAAAATGAACATGTTTTTTAATTCAGGCAGGAGAACTGGTGTCCCAAGAGGCTGACTGTATATTTCTGTTTATGTATTCTTAGCCAATCCAGACTTCATTGTTATCACAACCAGCACTGTTTTCATTCCAGGATAATGATGGAAATGTAGATTACCCTGGATGATGCAATTTCTTTTGTATGTGTTTTCAAATTTTGCATGAATTTGCTTCCATCATGATTTGCTGATGCACTCCCCCTTCAACTCCTCCACTGATCTTTCTGTCTTTTTCAAAATTTCCCACCTTGGATCAGTTTGTTTTCCAGTTTTCTAACAGGAACCATCCGATCACCACCCTTGGAGAACTGGTTGCATAACAGGTACTAAATTATCATACCTATGGTACCCTCAATGCGAGCATGTCCAAGGAGGACACTCTTATCTGTATTTAGAGGAATTTATACTTAGCTCAAATAGAGAAATAGAATGACCAGGCTAACTCGGGCTTGGGGGATCTATCTCTGCTTTATGGAGTGTTATGAAGTTTCTAATTAGGGGAATTTTTAATTAGCTCAAATTGCAGATAGGGAGGGGCCTAACAATGCCCTCGTAAGACTGTGTCCTGATAGTGTATACCGAAGGATGAAATAATCCTTTAAGAGATGAGACGCAGACAGACTGCTTCAATTAAAGTCCAAATATTTATTAAGGGGAGACAAATATATGCACAGCAAGGGGGCACATATATACACACACACCCAATACCTGAGGAAAATTAAAGTGGGAAATGTGGAGACAGTTTGAGAAAGAGGCACCCCTATGGGAGATACTTACTTCCGAAGGCTTCTCCGGGAATCCAATGCAGAGGTGGGTGATGAATGACATGGCCACCAGAACATGGGGGGGGGGGGGTTGGCTGTGGGAGGTAAAATCAGAGTCCACTCTGGCATGAACTGGGCTATATTCTGGTAATAGCACACCAAGTAGACAAATCTAAGAGTTCTTATAGGCAAAATCTAGCCTCTAGCAATGAGCTTAATGGGGTGGCCAAAGCCAAGACAAAGGCTTTTAATTACCGGGGCTTTGTTAAGCCGCGATGTGGAAAAGCTAAGTCAGCGCAGTTGGGTCTTGACACAATCAGGGTGGACAAACAGAGTGATGGGTGAGCCGTTAAGGTGATCACTGGTCCATCAGGTGTGTATTGTCTTACCTTTGGAAGTAATGGCTATTCTCGTCTAGTACCTCCCAAACTACCTGTGGGGAATTTCCAAGCCTATTATTCCTAGGGCTCCTGCTTCTTCCTTTGCAAGCTGACTACATGTTCTCCTCACTTTAGGAAAATGGCAGCTCCTCTAGGACATCGGTTTGGGGTCAGAGCAAAGTCCACTCCAAATTTTTTATTAAAATCAATATGTGTTAACAGGGGTCCCAAAGTACAAAGTAGTCAGAACCCCAGAGGAAGATTTCCAAATGAAGATGAATTTTATTTAAAAGGGGAAATAAGCACATCACTCAAGCAAACAACCACATGTGTACCCAAAGACTATAGAAATCAAAGGTATGAGGTTGGAATAGATGTAAGGCATCATTAACAGTGATATTTACCTATGTGGATCTTTTCAATTGCTGTGAGTCTGGGGAAAGAAAAGGACTCAAATTTCTGCTGTGGTACGTGGGGGTGGTGAGAGACCTGGGGTGCTAGTCAAGCAGACTGACAGCATTTCTGCCTGCAGCTAGACTAAGACAAAGATTTGCCAAAATAATCCCATATTTCTACCAAAAATATGCCTTGGCAGGAGATTTCAAGGGGTTGAAAAGACCAAATGGTCCTGGAATTGCTTTGAAATGGGTTTAGATTCACTGAAGTAGTATGGGGTTACTTTGAAATGGTTTTCCAGGGTGGTAACACTAAGGGGTGAATGGGAGCAATAAGACACACATTTCCAGGCAGAGAGGATTAGTGGGCAAGATAGCTCAAGATTTGTTTACCATATCTGCAGCTGTTTGTTCTTTAGCTTTGGGTCACCTCACCTCCTCCAGAATGTCCAAAATTAATCAAACTGAGGCCCCATGCAACTCCCTGACTTGCTAGCCTACATGCAAGAGCTATTCTCTAGTTATGGAATCCACATTTTGGGGTTATAGAAGGGTCACCAAGCCTATGTTTTATTGATTTTCTGATATCAAAAGAGGAGCGGTACCCATGGGCCTAATACCTCTTCTTTAAAACACCAACAAACCATTGCTATCCTTCTCCCCATTTCTAGATGAGAATTCACTGCTCTCTACAGCACTGTACAGTACAGCCACATTATGGAAGTATTAAAGAGCATGTGTCAGTGTTGCTGAATGTGTCCCTCATTGAAAGCAGGCTAAGAAAGATGACACCCAAAGGGCAATGATGCACTAATATAGAAATATCCAGTCTCTCTCACAACAATGGATGAAAAGTGAATGTACCTCCACAAACACCCTCCCACATACAGGGAAGAGAATGTGGTGGCGACATGAAAATAAAGGGCTGATTGTTCATCCCTTTTCTAGGTTAAGATAACTTTTGGATCTTTTGTGATATAAATCACAATCCTCCTGTATTGTCCAGTGCAGGAGACAGCAGGTTATTCACTTACCCCTGGAGCCTTATCCTATCATGTAGAGTTGTTGTAGAGCCCCTCCCCCCGGCCATTCCAACTCTGGTGAGAATAATGGGAAATTGGAAAAGGGTCTACTCATGTCCCCATAATCAGATGTGAAATGGTTACATCATCTGCTGAGGTCCACTGAGGTTCTCCTGAGGTTTCAATGAATGATGTAATGAGTTAACATCTGGTTACAGGGACACAGTCAGATATTCTTCTGATTCCACACATTTTCATGAGGCATGAAACAGCCAGGGAAGGGAGGGAGGGTTCAGGAACTCTATTGGAGTTCCAGGGAAGCTTTGGTCAATGGAGAGGTGGGAAGGGAATGCCAACTTTTTCTGTGATCAAAAAGAGACTGTACACAGGTTTATGTATCCCCGTGTAAGGCTGACTTATGCACATGTATACTAATAACAGGATGGCCTCTATAAACTGTAAGATTACATTTGCAGTGTGCATTATCTGACTGCTTAACAGATACATCCTAATACATCTAATATATTCTGGCGGGTTGGAATCATCCTTAATACAATGGCATACTGAGCTTTCAAGGCAGGCTAGACTGATTCCCTTTGGGTTAATAAGTTTTCTGCCTCAAGGCATTGCAGCATTGTGTGACCCACTTATTAGAAAAGAACTATTTTCTCTTAGTCAAAGCCTTTAAATTTCCCTGCAGTCTATTATGATGGAGTGTGTTCCATATAATTGTCAATACTGCTAATTTTATAGCAAAAAATGATTTCTCAGTATCTGCTATACCATCTGTCACAGGCATCTGTGCATAGTTTTTATTGGCTTTTAAGTTAAGTATACAACCAAGGAGAGAAGGTAACTACATGTTGAAGAGACACATGCAGGCAGGTGGAGTTAGTATCAGAGGAAGAAGGGGAGCTTTACATATGCAAGGAATTACCATATTTTCCGGTGTATAAGACAACCCCCAACTTTTCCAGTTAAAATATAGTTTGGGATATACTCGCCGTTTAAGACTACCCCTCTTCCAATGCACACCAAATAAAATTTTTAAAAAATGTCAGATTTGATTTCAATATGGTAATTTTAATTCAAATGCTTATGATATGCAGGTACTTAGCAGGAAAACTTGTTGTATACAAAGCCTGGTTGGATTGGTCAGCTCTCCCTTCCTGCCCAGCTGTCCCTGTCTCCAAGACTATCAGAGTGGTAGTGCAAACACAGCTCTTTTTCCATACCTCAGATGTCCTGGACGCCTGCAGCTTGCTTCGCCCTTCACTTACACCTTCCCGGTGAGACACCCCCTCACCTCGTCATCAGGACCACGTTAATTCATTTCTTTCCACAAATCCTAGTGAGTGGATTTTCTTCTACTGTACTTGTACAGCACCACCCTTGCTGCTTTCATATGGTCACTATATATGGTGGGGATGCAGCTGTGATCGTTTTTGAACTCCCCCCACCATATGCAGCGACCGCAGATTCTCCCAGTCTGGCTTGGAAGTTTCAGCACCTGCCCTATAAGACAGCACCCGACGTATAAGACGACCCCTGACTTTTGAGAAGATTTTCCTGGGTTAAAAAGTAGTCTTATATGCCTGAAAATACAGTAATTATATTTCGGCAATCCAAGTTTTAAATTTTCCATTGAATTAAATATTGTTGTCTGAGCAAAATAATAGTTTAAGCTAAGTTTCACAGAATCATTACATAAAATATTTCGCTTGGCTAGTGATGAGTGGTAAAACAACTCAATTACAGCAACAGAATCAGCACACAGAATCACTGTATCAACTTGTGACACTTAAGTCCAGATTGCTAGAAGGCTGGAGTTAATATTATTTAATAACAATAATAAATTGAGTGGAGAAATAAGCACTGCAGGTAGCAGTAGTGTGGCCACAAAGATGGGCTATTGTTGAATGTATGGTTTAACACCCTTTTATTGACTTTGGTCCTTCCTTCTTTCTCTTAATTCTGATTCCCTCTTTTGTCCTTCTTTCCTCTCTCCATGACAGTCTGCAGCCTGATCCACTCCTATGCCCCTGTTTCCTTCACTTCAATCCATTTTTTCCAGTAATGCAGCACTTTGACCACAGTGATGAATGTACACAAATTGGTGGAAAAACATAGATTGGAGAAGGCTGCCAAATGGGTCCTGGCTATGAGATGTACCCACACTTCCCCCTCACATTCATTCTTGGTGTTCTGTTTTCTGGCTTATAAATTAACTTTGTCCCTTTCTTTATAATAGTTATGGAAACTGATCTGAAGGTGCTGGTGGCATTTATCCTTCTTTAAAGAAATGGAAGAGAGTATTCTTTCCTTATCACTTTCTCAATGGTGAGTGGGATTCCAAGCAGTGGATTAAAACCTATTCTACAGTGCATAAATCCAAGGCTCAAACCACTACACTGTTCTGGCATTCAGATGTACAGTATGTCATTACATAATTCAAAAGTAGATATATTATTTACCTTTCAGAAATTTGAAATTTGACACATAACTATTAAGACATATAATGATAACAGTAACTAACTATAGTTCCTCTTCTGGAAACCTCGGAACTTTTGCTGTAATAAAGTAAGGTGCGTGCTCTGCGCGCGCTAGGGTTAGAAAGGGGCGTCCTTTCCAGTCGCCCCCAACCCTAGCACGCGCGGAGCACACACAAAATGGCAGCAGCCGTTCCACTGTTATGCCCAAGATTGTAAGGGCAACCTGTTTATCCTGAGAGCATGTAATGAAAACCTCTCCCTCTGTGGACCTATTCACAGCAAGGATGAGAAAGACATTGAGACACCAAATTTGGGTTTTAAACCCCATGCATGTAACATTTATTAAATCACACAAGTAACACAAACATTGATTATCAAGAGCTCTTTCACTCACACATTCATACAATACTCACACACACTTTCCTTTCGCCGAGCATTGATCAGGTGTTCTCAAAGGTTGGGGATGACACCGTTGCCGTGGGTGATGCCAACAAAATGGAGATGAAAGTCCAGGGTCTTTATACTTTTTTCTTCTCTCTGGCTTTTGGCTGCTGAAGTCTTGCAGTATTGCAGCCCATTACTCAACTTCTTCTTTTGGGAGGACAGACAGGTTGTTCAGATCAGTCTGTGTTCAAAGCAACTCGTTCTGTTCAAAGCCCTCCGTTGTCCTGTCAGTTCCTCATCATGACGACTCAGGAGATAAGGTTCTTCCTGGTCATAGTTCGTCACACCTGGACAGCACCCCGCTTCAGCTTCCAAGTTTTCAGACTTTCCTTGCCTCGGTTGCCAAATACTTTCATCACATCAATGCTCTGCGCGGAACCATCTTGTTTGGTCCTTTAGCTATGTTTAAAGTACAATTCCTTGGTTCTTCGGTTCTTCAGCTCTGGGTTTAAGTCAGAACTCACTCATTCGTCTTACACCACACGGCCGCCGCCATTACGACATCACGACCACACCGCCTCTATACGGGGCGGCACGGATGTGACATCGTCATGCCGCGCCAGGGCGCATAGTGCGCTCCTTCCCCGGCCGCAAAAGGAGCTCCGAAACGGAGCTCCTTTTGCTGTTTGTGTTGCTGGCCGCAGCCTTCAGACAGCTGCGCCCAGCGATGCAAAGGGGACAAGCGGCCCCTTTCTCCTCCTCCCTGCCGCCGTGGGGTGTCCTTGGGACTTGAAGCTCCAAGGACACCCCTTTCCAGGCTGCGGGGAAGGGGCCTTTTGCCACTTCCCCACAGCCTGGAAAGCGGCGGATCGGGGCCTCAGCGGCTGCCGCTCTGGCCACTGAGTCCCCGATCAGGCTGGGAAAGGGGCGGGTGCAGGCTGCCGCTTTTCGGCAGTCTGTAACCCGCCTAAGTCTTCCAAACTCTGCCACATTGTCCAGACAGGTTAATAATAATAATAATAACAACAACAACAACAACAACAACAACAACAAATTTTATTTATATACTGCCTTTCCAAAGGATCAAGGTGTTATACAAAGTTACATAAACAAATAAATGAAATACATAAATGATTTACATAAGCAAATACATAACATATCTAATACATAACATATACAAAGATTCCATCCCTCATTTCTTAACTAAAATACTATCATCAAATTACAGTTTAAGTTCATTAAATGTAGAGCAGAGTTTATGTACACGGACAAGATGTCCAGAAGAAGGCCTGTGAAGAATCTTAGTTGCGTAGCAAACTTCCTCTCACACACAGGAATGAATCTAAGTACAAGCAAGGTTTCTCTCAATAAGAGGGCTTTTAAATCTTTGTTACAAAACTATGTACAAAGATTACACTGAGTATCAGACAGCTGTCTTGAATACTCACAAATAAGTTACTTTTCCAACCAACCGACCATAACAAAAAACAGAGAGGCATTTACTCTAATACCAACCATCATGAATGACACTCTCTCTCAGAAGGTGACTGCTGCATCAGCCTTCCCATGATAGACTGTTTCAAAATGCAGACTCATGTAACTGTCACTGGAACTGTAATAAGCTCCACCAAGTGGCCACATCCATGTCTTTTATCAGACCTGTTTACAACATGGTCCTGACATGAACTATATTAGTAACCGGGAGGATTAATCCGGGAAGGCCTGTTGGAAGAGGCCCATCTTAATAGCCTTTTTAAAGGCATCAAGAGTGGTAATATGACGGATCTCTTTAGGCAGGTCATTCCATAATTTAGAAGTGGCAGCCAAAAAGGTCTTCTGGGTGACTGCAGCCAACCTGGTCTTTCTCAGCTGCAGTAAATTCATCCCAGAGGACATGGGTGTGTGGAGTGGATTGTGTGGAAGAAGGTGCTCCCTTAAGTAAGCTGGACTCAAGCCATGAAGGAATTTAAAGGTTATTACAGTACCAACACTTTGTACTGCACCCGGAAACTGATTGGCAGCCAATGAAGCGATTTTAGTATAGATGTTATGTGGTTACCTCTAGATTTTCTGGCGACCAATCTGGCTGCCATGTTTTGAACCAATTGAAGTTTCCGAACTAGGTACAAGAGTAGCCCCACGTAGAGTGCATTGCAGAAGTTGAGTCGAGAGGTTACCAACACATGTACTACGATTTCTAGGTCCCCCAGTTCCAGGAAGGGCCACAACTGGCCTATCAGCTGAAGCTAATAACAGGCACTCCTGACTGTCACATCTAGTCTAAGCATTCAATAGCTTAATTGTTATTCTTAATTGCCTTTGAGTCTACTGTGATTCATGGTGACCCTGTGAATGAGACATCTCCAGTCATCTGGGTTTGTCTCTTAGTGCAGTTGCTCATCTTCTTTCTGGTGGAGGTACATATAACTTTAATGTCTGCTTCTGCTTTAATCAAGTTGTACACCAATTATTTTATGTTATGCTTCACCTTATAGGAATAGCCAAATCTACCAGATGAAACTTGTGAACACAACCAAAAATTTATCATTGCCACTACCATGCTCACAGTTCACCTTAGCTACTTATGGAAAGTGTGGGTGCATCCCACAGTCAAACATATATATATATATATATATATATATATATATATATATACACACACACACACACACACACACACACACACACACACACACACACTTTAGAATTAAGCAGAGAAGAACCCTAGTGTGGGGTTGGGAAGTGCTTAAAACCTTTGCCTCTCCTGTGACCTGAGATGGGGGAAAAGTTATGTCTGCCCTCTTTATTCTGAGAAGTGAATTAATTATTTCAATAATTCAGTAATTTAATAATTGGGCAATAAAAATGCAGAATGCACTGCTGAACTGGGATCAGAAAGCATTAAATCTGTGCTCCTCAAAATGAGGATCCATCAATCACTGCTATTCCATGAGGTCATTGGCTGTTGGTTTATGACAAGTTTCCAAGAAGGAGGGGGGATCAGTAATAGCCAATGAGCATCAATATGGTACCAGTTCCTGCCACATTTGGGAAAGGAACTTCTCAGTCCCTCACAACAGATAGCTGGAGAAGTATTGGAATAAAAATCAGCCTGTTTTATAATATAGGGTAAAAATCTGGGCTGGCATTCTGTTAGTTACATAAGCAGATGCTGAACTTGAAAGTTAAACCTGCTTCCATGAGCCAATGACTGGCTATAGAGGAGAGCCCTGATGGCATCAGATGAAGTTGTTCATATGGGGAATCATTGCAAAAGGATTTACTGTATATTTCCTACTACAATGAATTTACAAGTGCATTTGCTGGTGTAACCCGAGATTATGTCATAATATGTCAACAATAGGTTGCCAGCCACAACCAGCAAGATCAAAATACATTTCTCTCTTATTTTAGTGCATATTGTATGTCAGCAAGTGTTTGACTCCCAGGAGGTGAACAATCAATTCATTAGATTATGGAACAGAGAATGATTTCATTTATTTGTTGAACTTTATCAGTTCTGAGGAAGCCAATATTTTCCTCCCTCAAAGTATTTTTGAAGCCTCAGGGTCCTCCAAACTACATAGATGAAATTTAGTGGCAAATCAGGAAACACAAGGGTAGGTTTAAAGGGGTGGGCAAATTAAAAAGCCTATTGAAAACAAGCACTTTTTGTTTTTGTTTGAAAATATTGCTGTTTTGAAAGTACTGTATTTCAGTGGTGTGGGTTGCCCCTCAAATTTGGCAGTACAAGGATAGGGCTGCCTATAGTGGTTTTTGAAAGTTACCGTATGTACTCGACTATAAGTCGACCTCATGTATAAGTCGAGGGCAGGTTTTGGGGCCAAAATTATGGATTTGATATGACTCATGGATAAGTCCAGGGCAAAACTTAAGGGTGTATAACAAAGGATGCAAAGGATGAAGCAAAGGAAAACAGTGCCAGAAAATATACAAAATTCCAGCATACTAAAGGCTTCATGGATGAGGAAATATAAAGGGGGTGTGAGTACTTCCAGAACAGATGACACTCTTGCTTTTCACAGGGGGGGGGGGTTCTTTTTTTAATAAGAATTAAAGTACAGTGCAATACTTAAACTGACCCATGGATAAGTCGACTCAGGTTTTTGAAGTCAATTTTTTGACTAGAATTTCTAGACCTATACATGAGTATATACAGTAATTGCTCCCAACATCTGTTGGAGTTGATCTCCCCTGATCTATACTTTCCTCATGTAAATTCACAGTGGCATTATATGCAGTTTGATTTTCAGATTAGTTAACCATGTTTATTCATCATTAGGGTTTGTCTCATGCATATGTTGTCTTTCCCTTTTCTGTTCACATATTTGTACAAAGCTAAACATGTTCACAGTTGCTTGGCTATATTACAGCCATCAATCAAGGTCTGCCCAGTTTTCTATGTGAGGAGAAGAAACAAGTCTATAATAAAATTATTCAGAACCTAATTGAATATCTCTCCTTATTGTTGATCCACTTTTCAGAAGGCTCTGGGATTATTCTTCTGTAATAATTTTTGAGCTGTTTTGCTCTTCCTTTCTCTGATCTGACATGTGGGAATTGCAAGATGGTTGAGACACCTGCTCTCAGTATTGCTGTAATAACTCAAATAAAGGGATATTTTCAGGTTTATAACCTTTTCCAACTGCAAACCAGATTGAGCAAGAAGATTACTATGCGGGTATATACTTCAGATGAATTTTAGGGGGAAAATGGTGAAAGGCAGGTAATAATAAAAACAAATCACTTTCTATATCATGAAAAAACAGAGCCTCTGCCTAATTAACTATGACTGGTCTACCTTTTCACTCTTAAGAAAAGCTCTTTAAAATGCCAAATCAGATGGATTATGTTATCAGTAATATCTTTACTGACTCCATGGTGACATTAAAATCATATTAAATCTGGCACTAGTATGCTATTATTGTTCTTTTCTAATTGCCTAGATGATTTCGCTAACTTTACATGTGTACTTTTTTCACCTTTTATCCATTCTGGATAGCAATAATGTTAGAAAGGACTAGAGCTTGTGAAAGTTCTTTTCTGGACCACATAATTCTCAGTTGGCATGACCACTGGTTATGCTGGCAGGAGGATTCTGTGAGTTATGATTCCAAAGAGGAACATTTCCAAGCTCTAGGAGGGAAGAGAACAGGGGACAGAGAAAAGGCAGAATTACTCAACACCTTCTTAGCCTCTGTGTTCTCAGGAAAGGCAAAGGGTGCTCAACCTGAGGATAATGGAGCAGAGGACAGAAAAGAGGAATTTCAGCACAGAATAAGTAAAGAGATAGTACAGGAATACTTGTTTAACCTAAATGAATTTAAGTCTCCAGGACCAGATGAACTACACCCAAGGGTATTGAAAGAGCTGGCAAATGTAATATTGGAGCCATTGACAATAATCTTTGAGAACTCCTGGAGAACAGGAGAAGTCCCAGCAGACTGGAGGAGGGCAAATGTTGTCCCCCATCTTCAAAAAGGGAAAAAAAGAGGATCCAAACAATTATTGTCCAGTTAGTCTGACATCAATACCAGGAAATACCAGGAAAGATTCTGGAGCAGATCATTAAAAAGAGAGTCTGTGAACATCTAGAAAGCAATTCCATAATCACAAAAAGTCAACATGGATTTCAGAAAAAGAAGTCATGCCAGACAAACCTTATCTCTTTCTTTGATAAAATTACCAGCTTGGTAGATGAAGGGAATGCGGTGGATATAGTATATCTTGATTTCAGTAAGGCCTTTGACAAAGTTCCCCATGATATTTTTGCAAACAACCTTGTAAAATGTGGGCTAGACAAAGTAACTGTTCCATGGATTTGTAATTGGTTGACCGGCCGAACCCAAAGGGTGCTCAACAATGGCTCTTTTTCATCCTGGAGAGAAGTGACAAGTGGGGTCCCACAGGGGTCTGTCCTGGGCCCAGTGCAAACCAAAGCACTATATAAATAAAGAATAATAATAATAAATAATAATAATATTTAACATCTTTATTAATGACTTGGAGGACAAAATTGGGGGCATACTTATCAAATTTGCAGATGACACCAAATCAGGAGGAGTGGCTAATACCCCAGTGGACAGGATCAAGATTCAAAATGACCTGAACAGATTAGAAAACTGGGCCAAAGCTAACAAAATGAAATTCAACACGGAGAAATGTAAGGTACTGCACTTAGGGCGGAAAAATGAATTGCACAGATATAGGATGGGGGACACCTGGATGAATGAAACTAGGTGTGAAAGCGATCTTGGAGTCCAAGTAGACCATAAGTTGAATATGAGTCAACAGTGTGATGCTGCAGCTAACAAGACCAATGCGATTTTAGGCTGCATCAATAGAAGTATAGTGTCTAGATCAAGGGAAATAATAGTGCCACTCTATTCTGCTCTGGTCAGGCCCCACCTGGAATACTGTGTCCAGTTCTGGGCACCACAATTAAAAAAGGACATTGAGAAACTGGAGCGTGTCCAAAGGAGGGCGACTAAAATGGTGAAAGGTCTGGAAACCATGCCCTATGAGGAACGACTTAGAGAGTTGGGGATGTTTAGCCTGGAGAAGAGAAGGTTAAGAGGTGATATGATATCCCTATTTAAATATTTGAAGAGATGTCATGTTGAGGAGGGAGCAAGCTTGTTTTCTGCTGCTCCAGAGACTAGAACATGGAACAATGGATGCAAGCTCCAGGAAAAGAGATTCCACCTCAACATTAGGAGGAATTTCCTGACAGTGAGCGCTGTTTGACAGTGGAACAAACTCCCTCGGAGTGTAGTGGAGTCTACTTCCTTAGAGGTGTTCAAACAGAGGCTGGAAGACCATCTGTTGGGGATGCTTTGATTGTGATTTCCTGCATGGCAGGGGGTTGGACTGGATGGCCCTTGTGGTCTCTTCCAACTCTATGATTCTATGATTCTAAGAATGCTAGAAAAAATTGCTCATGGTCCAAAGTACATGGACTTTGGGTGAAGTTGAGCAGATCTGGGACTTGTTACTGTCTAGATGGATGGTAGCCTGGGTAAACCACCCGGGGTACCTTAAACTACATGTTAAAATGCATTAGAGTGTCATATCTATCAAGCTGATGTTTATTCCAACCAAGTAACTCAATAAGAACTTGCTTGGACAAGGACAGAAAGTTGTTCTTACATCTCAGCTACTTCCATTTTACTTCTAAAATTTGGCCTGAAACTTGTGCTACCTATGAACACCACCATCTGATATGGACATCTTATGGTGACTATATTGCAGCAGGACTATGGCCTTGGTTTCTTTGAAACCATTAAAATAAGATATATTCAGTGAGTGCAATTTTTACAGGCTCTGAAAAATACTGATTGGAACAGCTGTACTTGGACAACTCAGGATTCTTCTGAGCAAAGGTACAACAATAAAAACAACACTAAAACTCTGCTACTTTGGGAATGTGACCCATTCACCTAAGTCATAATGGTATCTTATGAAACATAAAATGAAGATGAGGTTTTTCCTGTACATGCATCTTTGCTCTGTATATGTAACTCTCTCTATGGCCCCAAAATATTAGTGCTAAAGCATGGTTTGAAACTATGGGAATGAATCCAGAAGGAACATTAAACTGATGTGTTTTCTCCTCACTCTCACCATTTCTGAAGGTTATAGTCCCTCCTATAGGGAAACAAAGGGTTAATGATGTCATGGGATAGAATGTAGTAGCAATGGAAATCACTAGAGACAGTTGCCCAATGAGGATGGCCAGTTTAGGTAGAAGTGTGAAAGCTTTGAGATGCTTCCAAGATGAGAGATTATTAAAAAAAATAGTGCTCCTATGTGCAAGAGACTTGAGAGATTTGGGGACTGATAGAAAGGTAGGGCAGATGCTGCCTGCTTCGTCATCCCTAGGGAAGCTTTGTTGTAGACTGGACAAATAGTAGTGTCACTAGGGGGAAGTAAGGGGTTCAGACCACACCAGGTGACACCATCAAATGGGGGTGACACCCAGTGAGTGCCCCCCCACCTCCCTGCTGCACAACATGGTGTGCCGCACGAAAAAAGAGGGCCCAGCACCCCCCGTCTCTACCCTGTAAGGCTTGGCTTTAAAGCCTCACAAGGCAGGGAGAGAAAGAGCTTGGCATGTCTTGTCCCTGCCCTGTGAAGCTTGGCATTAAAGGCTCACATGGCAAGGAAGCAGGGGCCTGGTGCCCCCCGTCCCTGCCCTGTGAGACTGTCTGTTCAGGCCCAATGATAAGCAAAATAAGATGACAAAACAGCTTCTTGTTTTGGAGTTGGGAACCAAGATAGAAGCTGTCAGAGCTGTATATTCAAATGCCAATACAGTATCATTAATCTCTATTCATCCAATATTATTTGAAATGATTTGTGTTTTTCAGAGACCCTTGTGCTTTACATGCTAGGCTTAAATGTAATGACACCTGACCACAATGGTACCATAAAATGGTAAAAGGGCAACAACTGCAGGACCATAAAACTAGATTTCAATATTGGTAGGCACCTCATTAGTGATTTATGTGCATGTAAGTGCAGCTTTATGTAAGTTCCTTTTTTTTTTTTTGATGAGGTGTACAGGACTAGTCACTTGTATTTGTATTCCATCTTAAAGACTCCAGATGATCTTTAGTACCAAGGGGAAGGGCAGCAGAGAGGCCATTCAGACCATGAAGATACAGTTGCTCTGAAATTCCAGGGAAGTCCATTTGAGAACACACCCTCATTTCTCCCCTTCTCCAACCAAATTGATATCAGTTGCTTCTCTATTACATTTCCCCTCACTTCCCCACCAGTAAGCCACAACATCAGAGGCCCTTCTTGGAGCTTGACACCTGATGGATGGTGAGATGTGGGACTGCATGAATGGAACTAGATGCAGGTATAATATATTGGGTATTGTGTTGTTACCTTGGTTAGGCCAAAAAATATCTCTGTGCAGTTTGGAGGAATCACAAGTTTCTTCATCAAGAGAGAAGGAAATGGAAAGGGGGGGGGGAGTGTTAGAATCTGCATGTTGTCTTCAGATGTTTTCAGGAAAAGTCTGCAAATGCAAACTGGGCTCATCAGACCACACTCCCAATGACACTGGGCCTGCCATGAACAACAAAAGCAAGAGAAGCAGAAAAATAAAATATGATTAATAAATTTGAAAGTTATCCACAGGAGTGATGATACTTTTATAGAAATTCTGGGTCGTATTGCTAGCTGGCTACAATTTTCTTTAAAAATGCTATTTGTACAGTGATCCCACTAGTAACACTAGGCTTCAGAGTCTGAAATCTTGTTGTAATGGATTAATACTAATAGTAATTTAGTTAATTCCGTCCCATTCAGATTCACAGGGTAATGTTATTGTTTCACCTGGAGGATCTTGATTTTTACCTATTCAGCCAAGGTCAACATAGGACCATGAGGTGCCTTTATATCATTGACCCAAAACAGACGGGCTATATGATGCAGTTTCCAGTTGCATTTAGATGATACATGCCCTGAATTCAGGCAGAAACCACCCCAATGCCACATCTTCTGAAAAGAACCAGGCCAAAAAGGAGCTGAAAATCTGCGCTTTTTTGGTAGCACAGATCAGGGCCAGGCACATGCAGTTGCCATGGTCCTGGCATGAATCGCGCCACAGCAGTCCACAAAGGTTCTGCCACAGTCCTTTTGGCCCATATGTTTCAGGCCATCATTGTGGTAGTAAGTACTGGCAACGGACTCCTAAGCATTAAATCATTTGTGATAAAAATGCAGTACTCCAGATGTTTATTGCTACTTCTCCCATTAGCCCTAACAAGCATGGTCAATGTTCAGAAATGATAGTGTAATCTAGAAACATTTTCCTTTCCACTTAAGTAGTAAACAAGAACTTCAGAGAGCATGAATCTCTTGACTGTGTCTACACATACATTTTGAAAATCTTGGGGTCTTGGAGACTATAAAATGTGGAACAACATTACATGATACTGGTCCATCTCCATAGTAACCATCTCATTTCTGAGTAAATAAAGCTGTCTGCAAAGCAAGGAGCTGACTGTATTCTGGTTGATGTGAACTGATATTCCTCTGCAACTGATGCATATGAAGGAACCCGATCGTGCTGTCGATGTTACTTGATGAAATAAGACCCTTGGCGATATAAACAAAATCTCAGTTGGTAAGATTTGGGTCAAGATAAACCATCTCAGCATATCAGGATAGCCTGTTAAGGGAGTTCCATTCAATTTGAGTTGTATCTTAATCTGAATTTCAACTTGGAATCCCAAAATCTCCATGTCACTCAATGAAAATAAAGAAATGAATTATTTTATATTTGCCAGAATTTGACCCCATATTTATCACTTTTCACTTGTTTACACTAAACAGTATACAAGTCATTTTAAGTCTCATTCACCTGGTCTGCAGAAATACTTCACAGCTATGGCAAAGCTTTGGAGCTGGAGGTTTACTCATTAGATTTAAAGTTTGGCAAATGGGAATTGAAAACTGCTAGCATATTAAAAATTAGCAGGTGGCATTAGGAGCAAAACCTGGCATTGACTTTTTAATGAGTTACACATGTATAGTATGAAATCTTTCATAAACCCAGCCATTTTGAAATACCATTCTTGGCAATTTTTCATACAGTTCTGTGTCAAATTACTACAGTTCTCACTAGCAAGATAAATCTCTTTTTATTTGTATTAATTTGTTTGCATTTCTTCTGTCATCAGATAACGAAACAGGGCATCGAAGTAATGCATTAACAATGAGCACCTAAGATGATTGGAATTATTCTAGGTCACAGTATCAAAACTGAATCTAGGTTATTCAGTCCATTAAATTGTCATTTAAAGCTAAATCAGCAGTATAAGCATAAGGTACATAAAATTACAATCTTAGAAGGCTAATTACCTGGACAGAGCTGGGTCATAACTTTTACTACAGCATTTGGAGAAATAGCACTCCCATTATGTGATTTAATCCCCTCTGCTTCTGTTTTCACTGAATGAAGCTTTTCAATACACTACTGCAAGTGGTCAAAACAATAAAAGCACCAGCCATAATTTAATACTTTTTTTGTCTCTCCTCTATAATGGCAAGTAGTGCTTCATTTAATACAGCATGATTTTTATCCCAAATCAACACACACACAAAGCCAGTGCTAAATGGTGTCCCAAGTACATGCCCCTACTGTGTTTGCACCTCCTTTTAAGAAATCTGAACAGACACTATGACTACTTTTGCAGTTTTCCTGTTGCAAGACAGTTCCATTTGCATGCCACATGTTGCCTGAGATGAGAAGTCAACAGAAATAATTAATGACAGTGCTGCAAGAAAAGCACATTCTCCAACTTTTCACAAATGAAAACTGAACAATTGCCAAGCTACATTACAGTGTGATCAAGATGGCCAAAGTTAATTATGAGAAGAACACACACAGTAGGAGAGGTGGGAGTAGTTTCCTTTTGCTTGAGCCTACTGGGAAGAATACATCTCCATGCTTACCTCCCCTCCCCTCCCATGAGTTAAGAGAATGCACAATAGTTTTGAACTTAGAACTCAGTTTGTTATAACTGAAGTAAACTGAGGACAAATATGGGAAATGGGAGGAGGATTTTAAACTGGGAGATTTTAAAAGCAGCTGAGAAAATGGGATAGCAGAGAATTAATTGGGGCTGTCCCTGCCAAACTGGGACAGTTGGAGGGTACGTGGTTATGGACCATTCACCCAAAGTGTCCATTTCTTCTGGTAAATTAAATTCAAGTTGCAAATAATGCTTTGATGATAGTAGATCATGTGGGGAAGGCTTGGTGATCTGTTAAGGACCAGCTACTTTCTTAGCAAGCAATCTCTTGTAAGCATGATGAAAACACACCAAAGACAGCAACATAAAATATAAAAAACATTGTCCCCTATTCCTTCTCACCTTTATAATTTTATAATTTCACAACAGCTGTCTTTACAAGCTGTCTTTGGTCTGAATCAGCCTTAAAGGGGCAGTTTAACACTGGGTTGGAGCTGCAGCAACCGCATACCACACCCAGAACCTGGCATTTTCCTGGTGAAAAAAGAAGTGGCACTGGAAAAAAGGTGTCTTTGCCACAGCACCAGAGGCTTTTTGGCATGTCTGTGGTGCAGCACGTGTAATTGCTGTGCCACAAAAATGTTGTGATGCCGCCCGGTGTGTGGTCAGTGGAGTGGTGTAACACAGGCTTGGGGACAATGTCAGGACATGCAGTGTACATACGCCATGCCCCCATTCTGCCCTGAAGCTGGCGTTTTTTACCGGTTTGATTTGGCCCTTTATCAGAGCAATTTTATGTGAGGGCAATATGCCATATCTCTCTCTCTCTCTCTCTCTCTGCTCAACAAATAAGCTACATAATACCTGAACATGATACATTATACCTGAGCATACTACATTAACCATGGTTGTAAGTGAACCTAGTTTAGCTATGTTTCTATCATATGTGCAGTTTAGAATGTGCTGTCTATTTCCTTCATTAGATGGCAGCACTTAGGGGCTTAATCCCCCCCACGAAAACTAAGATTTTTTTTTAAAAAAATGTGTGTTCATTTCATACCCTCCAACCAGTTTGCCATGGACTGTACTAATAAATCCTCTTTAATACCACTTTTTCAGGAAAGAGAGGGGAAGAGAAGAGAGAATAGGGTCTTGTCCTTCCCAGTAGGCTCAAGGAAAACAAACTGTTGAAGCCTGTCCTAGCTTTAGAACAGAACATTTTGTGCCGTGTGACTCCAAATGACCTCCTGAGGTATGAAAATAAAATAAACACATCTTGCAAAAAGATAGAAAAGGGGAGAGCCCTAGCAGTTAAGATGGGTTTTTCTTGAAAAGATCCCTTGTTAATTATAGCACTCTAGATCTGTGGACCAAACATGGATTCCCTTTTCCAACTCTGATTTCCTGAAAATAGAATCAATATTGCAAAGGAGCATTCCTGAATTGAAATTATCCCCTTCCTCTCTCTCTTCAGTTCTAATATTGTTTGCTTTTGCAGTTTGCAGAAACCTTATATTTTTGGACTCAGTTATACCTATTTTCTTTATTTCCTTCATTGTGATTTACTAATCCTGTGTGTGTGTGTCAGGGATAAATTGTGAAACAGGAAAGAAATTGTAACTTGTAGAGGTAGAACATTGGGAAGGATTTTAATGTCATCTATCTCTTTCTCTAATGGCTGAACAAAATTGCTTTGAGACAGGACTCTCTTTTTTGTGGGTCAGTATCCTATTTACATTAAGAAAGCAAAAGTACAACCCAATAAGGTCAATGTATCTTGTTCTCAAGATCACAGCAAGAGACTTTTCAAAGGCCGCTGGAATGCATGTATTTCTTTATGACAACCAAAATGTACAAAATACAGGATAGAAACTTTCAAAGTTCCACTGGTTTCTTCATCAAGCAAAAATGTTAAAAATCAAAGAGGAGAAAGAAAGAAAGAAGATGTTGGAGTTACTAGTCTTCATTTTGTCAAGATGTTATAGCTGTTCTCAATTAAGCTGGTATGGAGGGATATCCATGTAGGCAGAGGCCATTCCCCTTTTTTGGCCATGTGGGTTCTTGGAGACAAAGAACTGTAAAATCCAAGAAGTAAAATTTAAACTCCATTAGCAATATATTTTTTAAAAAAATGCTTTTGAGATCCAGGTTGTCCCTGTCCTGTGAAGCCACCCCTCCCCCTTCTAGACAGAGAACATTGAATTTCTCAAGAAGTCTCTGTGTTGATGCATTTGGAAAACTTTTAGATGCTTTTTCACACTGTTATGTTGTGAGGAAGTTGGGATTTCATCTGATTTATACGTGCATTGAGCAGAGCAGATGGGTTTGCCCACATTTCATACAGCCAATCTAAAAAAAGCTATAATTATGAGCAGTTCTCATACATGCTCACACATAGAATATTGTATTGGTTGATTTGGTCTTCCCTCCTGCCCCCCCCCCATTTTTTTCAGGCTTTCCTAAACTCAATACAGTATGTAAATTCCAGAGTTTCTCTGCTCTATTTTCAGTTTTCTTTCTTATTCATAACCTTTGCCCTCTTGTTGTTTGACCACAACATTTTGACCACACCTGATGTTTCTCTGATACATGTATCCACTTTTCATCTGTTAAATATTGGTGGTGATGGGCATATTCCAACACATAAAAAAGACTACAGATCTTTCCAGACATCTAAATTTGGGATAGATATGTCTGCATTGTAGGGTGTTTATCTAACACACTAACTGAAAAGATGCATTCTTTGCTTTTATGAAGTAGGAAAGTTTGGATCCTATATTGCTGTTTCTCATAGTTGTAAAGAAGAATCCCTTTCAAACATTATAGTTCAGCTGTATATGTGGGGGGGAAATCCTTGTAGACTATCTAGTCAAGATATAAATTTATGATCCATTTTATTTAGATGGAAAATTGATGTAGAATCAGAGACAATACTGTGCTGGGTGAGATCTAACAACTCATAAAGATTGAAATCAAACCCCTTTCATTGTCTGTCATTTGGTGAAAGGATTGTACAGACTTATAAATGACAACAAATTTCCCAACTCATTTGAATGGGATTTGGCTCCAAGGTGAGCATTAGATCCTGCTGCCTGTGTTGGTAATATCAAAATCCTTTATTCGTTGAGCACAGTGAACTTGTGAGCAGAGTACGGACTAGATATATGCTTTTAAAGGCTGGATAATTCAAAAGGTTATCACTTGATACACAGAAACGCACGCTGACAACAATACTCAAGCTATGGAGATGATTACATGGGGGATGGGATGTCATTGTCCCATCCCTGTCTTGTCCTTCCTGTGTGATTGCGGGAAGGACTTTCATATGACATCACACTTCTTCAAACATTGTCCCATCCTGAAAACATGAGTGACAGTGATTGTGTGAAAGCCTTTCAGATATTGTCACACTTATTCTGTCATTGTTCCATCATTGAAGTGGCATTGCCCCAGCATTTGGCATTAATGGGAGTTCACGTTAATTCAATGCCACTTCAATGACAGGATAATGACAGGATCAGTGCATGCAATATGAAAGGCTTCTGTGCGATCCCCCCATGGATGGCATAAGGACAGGAGAGCAATCCCATCCCTATCCCATCTGAGTGTGATTATCTCTTATGTAACTCCCTTACTGGCAATCTAGTCCACTCTGTTTTGATAGCTTTTACATGAGGGTTAAACACTTTTTTCTCAGAGGACTTTTAGGGACTATTTTTGTTTAAACAGGGGTGGGCAAATTGCAGCCTTAACAAATTCCATAAAATGTCCCATTTTGCCACCACTACCCATAGTCATCCACCTCCTGTGGAAGCCTCCAGAAACAGCAATTTCCTTTTTAAATAGGTTACAGGGGATTCTTGAATTGTTTAATATAAAACAAAAATGTTAAGCAAAGGTTGGCATCCACTTGGTAACTTAGGAATGCATAGGTTTCCCTGACAAAGCAGCTGAACATTTTTATCCAACATGGAAGTCCATGTTCAGCTGAAGATTGTGGAAGTAGAATTGTATATGTGATACCATTGCACATGTTGCATATGAGGATGTTCACATTTGTTTGTACACTCAGATGCACAGTGTTGCATAACCATCTCATAACTCTGTGAGTGTCTCTCTGATGCAGGGATGATGGCCATTATAAATCCCCCCCCCCCCCCAGCCAGAAAAAGTGTTCTGGACACTTCCAGGTTTTCTCCCCATCCTTTTATTTATTTTTTACTGGGGTTTTTTTTTGGGGGGGGGGGGCACTTTTAGCAGACCTGAAGGCAGGAGGTGTTTTTATGGTGGGAGAGCTCAACACTGACAAGAAGGTTGTTATTACTTTTGCCTACTTGTAGATACTTGCTGTGAGAGGGCAAATTACTTTCCCATTCATAATTACTGAAACATCTTTAACTATGAAGCTTTTTACAAGCACAATGTGCAATTAGATATGTCCTCTATATGTTCAGAAGAGCTTACCCCCAAATAAGTGTATATAGGACAGATTGCCTGCAGCCTTTGGGATTCCTAAGAGGGCTCAATAACAATAGCTGTCTTAATATTTATTATTGCTTGATAATTTAATACACTTCCTATTGCCATTATAAGTAGTCAAGAAGCCTTGACTACACAGGAGTCTCATTGGTCTAAATAGTTTACCAGATAACTCCAAAGGAAGGGGAATTAACCCCTTCAGCCCAATCTTAGGAAGGACATGAGCCCCTCTGTCCCCATTTCAAGGTCAAGGTCCAGAAGGAGAAAACTGTCCCCATGATCCACTGTAGGTGCCCACCCCTGGCTTAAAGGATTCCCTTTTGTAGCCACTTGTGCTGGCTGTATGATTTTTACACATATTTACTGCTCACATATGAAGGGATTTTTTTAAAAAAAATGTTTTGCTGCTGGTTGTTTTTTTAATAGGAGCAAGCATTCAGTTTGGATGAAGCACACATCTGAGACCAAGTGACATGCTTTGGAGGACTACTTGTTGACCAATACAGTTGTGGGCTTAACCAAAACAGAATAGTTCCAAAGCTTCATATCGGCTGGTCTTCCTCCCTCCCTTGCTCCCTCCCTCCTTCCTTTATTGTGACACTGATTGGATTACAGTCCTGAATTATCCAGAAATTCATCAAACTCTCCATAATAAAAAGGCACCAAGCTTCCAATCAGAGGATGACTTTATCAGGAATTTCATATCACAGTGCTTTGCAGAAAGATATTGAAGGAATTTCTCAGAAGCTGTTCTCTTTTCTTTGAGACAGAGTTTCTCTGGCCACAGGGGGTGGGCGGAAGCAGCAGGCTATCAGGATCTCAGTGATTCTAAGCACAGCATGCGAACCAACACTCACTTGGAGGTTGCTTCCCACTGCTGCTTGCTCAGTGAGTGATTGACACCAACCTTCCTGATCAGCTTTTCAGGCAGAGCTCACAACTTGGATAAATTTCCTCTAGTACTTACTCCTTGGGTGTCTGGTGCATAAAGAGCCCCAGCTTCCTGCAAATGTTGGTACATTTGTTGTTGTTAACTGCCTTCAAATCAACTTCAACCTATAGTCACCCTATGAATGAGATACCTCCAAGTCACCCTATCCTCAATCACTCTGCTCAGCTCCTGCAGATTCATGGCCGTGGCTTCTCTGACTGAACCTATCCATCTGGAATGTGTTTTTATTTTCTTTTTCTATTGCCCTCAACTTTAGCAAGCATTATAGTCTTTTCTAGTAAGTCCTTTCTTCTCCTCCAGCACTACTTCTCAAATGAGTTTATTTTTTTCCTATCAGTTTTCTTCACTGTCCAGATTTCACAACCATAAAAAGAAATGGAAAATATGATGGCACAAACAATGCTAACTTTGGCATTTAATATATCTTTGCACTTCAGGATCTTGTCAAGTTACTTCATAACTGCCTTTTCAAGACCTAGTCTTCTTCTGATTTCTTGAATGCAGTCTCTGCTTTGATTAATGTTTCAACCAAGTATAGAAAATCTTGAATTATTTCCATGTCTTCTTCACTTTCTTTAAAATTATGTAGATCATGTGATCATAATTTTTTGTTTTCTTGATATTCAGCTGTAAACCTGCCTTTGTGCTTTCTGTCCTGACCTTCTTCAATAATCTGTCCACATCTCTGATATTTTCTGCTAGTATTATGGTCTCATCTGCATATCTTAGATTTTTGATGTTCCTTCCTCCAATTTTTATGCCTCCATCCTCTGATTCTGTTTTTTGCATGATGTTCTCAGCATACAAATTAAATAGATAGGATGATATAATGCGGTCTTGCTTGACCTCCTTGTCAATTGGAAATTATCCAATTGCTCCATATTCTGTCCTAACAGTAGCCTCTTGTTCTGAGTACAGATTACACATCAGGACTATTAAATGTTGTGGCGCATCCATTTCCTTAAGAGAGGTACAAAGTTTTTCATGATCTGTACAATCAAATGTTTTCTATAGTTTATGAAGCACATGCTGATCTTTTTTTGAAATTCCTTAGTGTATTCCATTATACAGCATATCTTTGCTATATAGTCCTTAGTGCATCTTCCTTTTCTGAGCCCAGCTTGCACATCTGGCAATTCTTGCTCCATATATGTTAAGAGTCTTTGTTACAGAATTTTTATCATCACCTTGCTTGCATGAGAAATGAATGGTATGGTTCTGTGATTACTGCAGTTCTTCCTTTCTTGAGACTGGAATATGTGCTGAGCATTTCCAATCGGTTTTGTTTTCCAAATTTGTTGACATATTTTAATGAGAATTAGAATATATTCTGTATGTGTAGCTTGGGGCAGTTCTATTGGTTTGCCATCAGTTCCTGGTGACTTATTTCTCTCAAGTGCTCTGAGTGCATCTCTCACTTCACTTTATAAAATTTGAGGTTCATACTTATATGGTTCTTGTATAAATGAATCTGTAATCAATTTGTCCCTTTTATATAGTTCTTCTATGTATTATTTCCATCATCTATCCATAGAGCATCCCCACTTTTGGCTTAAATTTTCCCTTGATTTCTTAGATCTTGTTGAATAGGTCTCTTTTTCTTCCTTTGTCATGGATAGATCTGTTTCATTGCATTGATTATAATAGTTCTCCTTATTCCTGTGCAAAAGTTGTTGTACATTTACATTAAGGGTCCTGGTTCTATTTCTATCACCATTTAGTTTTGCTTCTTTACTGTTCTTGATTGCTTGTAAAGTTTCATCTATAATCCATTAAGGGTTTTCTTTCTTATTGACTAGAGGCAGTATCTTTCTGCTTTCTTGTCTAACAATGTTCCTGGCTTCAGTCCAGAATTCTTCTGGCTCCTGGTCAATTAGGCTTAATATTGCAAATCTGTTTTTCATTTTGTCTTTAAATTCTTTGTTGATGTTTTTCAAGTTGCATTTTGGCATCATGGCTGGTTTAGTGTTCTCCTTTAGATTTACTCTAATTTTTATTAGTAGTTGTTGCTCTCTGCCACCATCTGCTCCTGGTCTTGTTTTTGTAGACAAAATGGAGTTTCTCCATCTTCTGCTTCTAGTTTTGTAGTCTATTTGAGTTCTGTGTTGGCGATCAGGTGATGCCCACATATACAGTCACATCATGAGTTGATGGGGAAAGTGCAATAGAAATATTGTTGGCTTCACAGAATTCCAGGCCAAATTTTTCTACAATCTTTTATTCTGCTCCATCTCCCATTTTTGTGTTCTGGTCCCCTGCGAATAGCAAGAAGTCCTGTTTTGATGTGATTAATTTCTTCTTGGACTGCCACATAGACTTTCTCAGTTTCCTTTTCTTTTCCTTCTGTGTTTGGAGGAGAAACTTGGATTGTGGCTACATTAATGGGTTTTCCCTGAAATCTTATTGATATGATCTGATCAAATTTTTCGTTTATCCTTGGGGTGTTTTTGCTATATCATTCCTCTCTATAAATTTCAAAAAGGGGTTTACCATGTCTCCCTCTGTGCAATACTAAGAGGCATTATCTATGGTGCCACTGCCATCAGAGAGATCATCCATCAGTGTCACCCTTCACTATTGTTGCTACCCAGCAGCTTCCCGAGACATATAGTCTAAATTCTTATCCAACCTCCATCCCTTCCCCCCCCAAACCCCCGAATCAATTAAACAAACAAACAGCAGTAGATGTGGTCCTTGCTGGTCTTTCCAGTTACCCTTAGCTTCTCCCCCCCACCCCCGATGGGTGGCTATGATGTTTTCCCCAAGCAGGCACTTGCTTATTGGTATATGTTGCCAGTTTATCATGGGAGGCTGTAAACTCTATCAGGAAACCAACTACTGAGAAAATTGATTTTGCTAAATACCCTAAAGGCTCCAGATTTCATCTGATCTTGCAAGCTAGGTAGCACCAGCCCTTGTTAGTACTTGGATGGGAGACTACAACAAATTCCAGGTGCTGTAGGATATATTTCAGAGGACTGATTTGGCACAACCAATTTTACACATTTCTGCTGCTCACATGAGGATTTTTTAGAAATTCATTTTGCTGCTGTTTAATTGTTTTTTACTAGAAGCAAGCATTAAGTGTGGATGAGCATTTCTTGTTCAAGAAAACCATATAAAATTCATGGGGTCTTCATAAATCAGCAAACAACTTGAAGGCAGATGCAGGCCCACATCATCTCCATTGTTTCTTCTCTTTGTTTCTCCTTCTCCTCCACTGCTCTTAATGTAAAGTCATCATGCTGAGATGGGTTTGCTGGGGATGGAGATAGGAGGGAAAGAGAGGAATAAAGACAGGACACCCAATTGGCAGAAAAAGGCCACAACTTTATTGAGTACATAAAACGAGGGGAGGGTTAGCCTGAAAAGCATAACATCCAGATCTGTCATTCACCAACCCGCGTTGGTCAATGAACCAAATCACCTGGTCATGGCAAGGTCTTGGGATGACAGTGGGGTAACTGGCAAAATGTGTGTTGCCATGCCTTGCCGGATATGTGTATCTGTGCATTTTCCACCCTTATCACTGGGGGGCACTGAATTGATGTTGCCCCCGCATTGGTGACATTGCTCTCCATCAGCATGCCCCAGGTCCCCGCAGAACTCCCAATCCAGGGCTCCGCACCACAGGAAACCACGCCCATCAGATCCGAGACCTATGCTACTGATCCTGGAAAGTTGTGACAATGCGTCACCAACCCTAAAGCAAGGGAGGGAGGGTGGGGAGCCAATTTGGAAATGGCGCTGATCTCAGGAGCCGATTGGGCCTAAATAGGCCCCATGGCCAATCACAGGCCAGGAGGCCTGGAGGTGCCACCCTCCCAGGCTTCCCAGCCAATCCCCGGGCAGTAGTCTTCTGCTG
Source organism: Sceloporus undulatus (assembly GCF_019175285.1). Taxonomy (NCBI): domain Eukaryota; kingdom Metazoa; phylum Chordata; class Lepidosauria; order Squamata; family Phrynosomatidae; genus Sceloporus; species Sceloporus undulatus. Next base: position 274,634,033 of record NC_056523.1, read on the forward strand.
CTGGCCAATGGGGGCCACTTCGGCTCTGCTCCCATGGAGCCCTGGGAATTGGAGTCCCCAGAAGTGGCCCAATCACCCAATGGGTGACTACTTCTGCTCCCAGGGAACCTGGGAGCTGGAGTCCAGCCACGTCGCAAGCCTGCTTGCCGGCACACCAACCCCAGGGAGGCTGCCGCTGCCACACAGGACCCAGGCCACCTGCACCACCAAGGGGTGCAGCCTCAGGGGCCCTTCCCTGTCCCAGCAACTAAGCCAGCCCAGTAAGTACGGGTGGTCCCATTTCTCAACCCTAAAACCCAGAGCAGTGAAGACCCACAGCCTTCATCTACCTGAAACAGGAAGTTAAGGAAACTCTGGGGTTTGTTGCAAGTAGAGACTATTTTTATGTAGTGTGTATCAGTCACTATAATTTAATCACAGAATGGGAGAAGAGTCATTTAAAAACAACAGTAATCCTGCAATCCTTAAATCCCACCTCTTGCAACACCTTTTTGTTTAAAACTGGGCAGATTTCATTCTCCACGGGAGGGGGGAGTGGCAAATATCCTTCAATTCTGATGAGAAAAGGTTACAGTGATTCCTTAATTCCGTCTTATTATCAATATATATATATATTTTTAAAAAGGAACTTTGCCTCTGTTCTAAACCAAACTGACAAAACCAAACCAAGCCGACCAAAATGTTGTGTCCATCAAAGGTACTAAGCTAGGGATGGAAAGAATATTACATTCCCATGTGAAAAAAACCCTGGTGTCCTGGCGGTCATGAATTCCAATCAGATAGAATAATAGACTAGTGAAATTTTATACATTTTTCTCCTGGTATTCACCATTCTACAGCAGTGATTCACAAAGTGGGTGGTATATCCAGGGGGGTGGTGAGGGGAAAGGGGCAGCAGGGAAGCCTTCAGGCAAAGTGTTGGTGCACAAGAAAGACAAGGGGAATCAGAGGCCTTTAGGACCATGGCAGGAATGAGGGCTGCATGAAACGTCTTTTCAGGGTCCCTTAAAACCACCATGTAGCCTCATTGATCATTTTATGGTGGTGGCAGTTCAGATACTCATGTGAGGCTTAGTGCAGCTTGGAGCAGCATCATTTTGGAAGAGACTGACTGACTGATGTGAGGAGTCAGAGCATGTGGTGGTGAGGGAGATATGGCAGCAAAAAGGAGCTTTCACATTTGGGACCCTCCTTAAGCTTCGTGAAATTTTCTGGGACTTGGCTAGCAGGCTAGAATGTGCTGCTGCTATTGCTTTCTTTCATCAGATAAGCTGAGAGAAGAGGTAGAAGGAGAGACACTGTGTCAGGTGAGGGGGGCATTTGAAATTGTCTGAGGAAGGTGTATTTCGGGTCGATTCTTAGAAAGAACAGCTCTTGTAGTTAAAATCTCTCCCTTTCCCCATCCACGGCAGTTTCCAGGCCAGAGCATATGGTCTTTGTAAACTCATACACCAGCTACATCTTTCTCCACCCCAAGGAAGGATTGAGAGACCTTTCTTACTGAAGTGAAGCATCTCCCTTTGCACCTGGTCACCTTGGGTGCAGTGATCGAGCAGCTGTCTGAGCAGCAACTGAGAAGCCTATTGCTTGTGCTGGCCTTTGCCACAAGGACGGCAAGAACAAGAGGCTTATTGGTTGCTGCTTAGACAGCTGCTCAGTTGCTGCTTCCAGGATGACTCAGTGCAAAGGAAGCTGTGACTGAGATTAGTTGTTTTGAATTTCCAGTAGAATCTATGTAGATCCACTGGGTGACTTTGTGTAAGTCACACTCTCTCAGCCTCAGAGGATGACAATGGCAACCCCCCTCTGAACAAATCTTAGAAAGAAAACCCCATGATAGATTCACTTTAGGAAAAAACTTGAAGGCAAACAACAACAACAACAACAGAGCTAATATCAAGAAACATACTTGGGGGGGACATTAGGGTTGTTGTCCAAGAGGAAAAGGGCTGAAAATATTTGGGAAACATTGTTGTACAGGAATCATTCTGTGGAGAAAAGCATATATGTTGGTGTGTTTGGGGGTTTTGTTTTTGTTTTTCATAGAAAATGGAGTACTGAACATCAAAGGGGAGTTATGTATAAAAGAAAAATGTGATTTCCCCTACAGAATAATTCCTGTGCAACACTTTAGGATGTTCAAGTATGGGCAGAATGTTGACAAGGAATATTCATTTTCTTCCACAAGCAGGGAGAAAACTACTTTAAATTATCAGTTCTTCTATATGAGGATGAAATAGCTGGGGATTTATATCCCTACATTGAGATGAAGCAAGCTCTGTTCAAGCCCAATAAGTGCATTCTGTTAAACTGTTTCCCTTTCAACCTTTTTTAACATAAAAGGGGTTTAGATGTGTGTGTCTCTTCATACAGGTTTCTTAGGTGTTTTTGTTTTGTTTTATTTATTAAAAACAAAAGAGAATGTATTTGGTTCCACAGATGAAAATCCCATTGAGATAATTACAGTCAGTCATATCTAAGAGGAGGACTTTTAAAAACCACTTTGCATTGTAGTTTGTTGTTGTGCGTGACTCTGAGGCAATCTTATCACAGGAGTTTCTGGCAAGATTTGTTCAGAGATGGCTTGTCTTAGCCTTCCTCTGAGGTTGAGAGAGTGTGACTAGCCCAAGGTCACCCAGACCTTTCTATAGCTGAGCAGGGATTTGAATCTTGGTCCCCAGAGTTATAAAGCAATGCTGAAACTGTTACAGCATGCTGGCTATCAGTATTAACCAGGTCCGAGTCTGCTTAGTTTCTAAGATTAGACATGGTCAGGTGGCTTCAGGGTGGTATATTTTTCATATTTTCAGTGCAGTATATGGAAACTCTTACTGCTCTGTAAAATCCATTTTTTCCAAATTTTACAGGAGACATGTAAGTGTAGTAATATGGCAGAACATTCATAGAAGCAGAGAAAAAAGCATATGATTAAAGTTTGGATAGACTAAATCCCTAAGCACCAGGGATGTGAATCTTTATTTCATTCTTGACACACACACACACACACACACACTCAAAACAAAACCCCAAATCAAAAGTTTTTTCTCCATTGGGAAAATGAAATTTTTGTGCACTTTTTGCAAAATCGTTTTCTCTATAAACAAGGTTTATACAAGGTTTTTCTGTACTTTTAATTGTACAGTTTTTAAAAAGGGGTGTGAAAATAATGGTTTCAGTGTGAAATCATGTACTAAATAACCTGTTTATTTAGCAAAACAATTGGTTTCCACCCCAGGTGATTTTTGTTGTTGTTGGCAAAAGTCCCCAAACGTGAATCACAATGGTGACTGCTTCCACCCGCAACAGGGGTCCAAAGCACAGTGCAGAAATAATCCAGTTTGAGACTGCTTTAACTATCCTGGTCCAATGCTATGGCATTCTGAGAAATATAGTTGTGTGAGACATTTAGCATTCTCTGTTAAAGGGTTCTAGTGCCACAACAAACTACAGCTGGCCCTTCTTATGTACAGATTTTTTATATACAGATTCAAGCATATTAAAAAAAGTATAAATTTCAGATATCAAACCTTGATTTTCCATTTTTTATAAGGGACACCATTTTGCTATGACATTATATTTAATGGGACTGGAGCATCCACACATTTTGTTATCCACAAGAGATCTTGGAACCAAACCCCAGTGTATAACAAGGGTCCACTGTATAATTCCCAGGATTCTAGCACTAAACTAGGGCAGTTAAAGCAGTCTCAGACTGGATTATTTCCAAAGTCTGTTTTGGACCGGTATCTCTCATAGTGTCAAAATATCATTTCTTATGAAAGAGGTGTAATGTCATGTAAGCTCTTTTCATCCCTCCAGTGCATAATTTTCTGAGGCGATAGTATCCACCGTCTTCCACTTGCAACCCTTCTCCAATTCTTCTGTTTTCTTGTTACCTTCTTAAAAAAAAAAAAGCAGGCATTGCTCACTTTTTGATAGTCTTTTTTTATATAATCTGCTCTTTTGACAGTAACAAGAACTACTACTCTCCTCCACTCCAACCATCCTGCCCCTGTCAAATCATCACCGAGAAAAAAGGTGTTGTTGTGAGCTTTGTGAGGCATACTTCATTTAGAAACATTTTCCATTTTCCTTATCCTACCCATCCACTCTCCATCCCTTGCTTTTCCTCTTCTCTCATCCCATGCGGTCTAACTGCACATGCCAGTTTCTTTCAATCATAGCAGCTTCTCTGCCACCATGACCATCTTAAAGAGTGGGTTCTGAATTTCAACAATTTCCAGTTTTCGACAGTTCTCTGGTCCTTTACCTATTGAATAAGCAAGAGACATCTGTAGTTCTAAAATGCCTTTGATAGGCAGAATAAGGAGCAATCCCAAAAAGGAAGTAAAGGATTACTTAAGACAAACATGTCTCTTCATGCTCTTTGAAAATAAATCTGAAACTAGAAGTCTACTCATAACCAGTTAAATCCTATGGACATATGCATGCAATGGCTTTGAAGCTGTTTCTTTTTGCATTTGCCAGCTGACAAGTCAACAAACTACATACGGTGTGTTCCACTGTTGAATGGCCCTTATTGTCAGGAACTCCTAATGTTGAGGTGGAATCTCTTTTCCTGTAGCTTGCATCCATTGTTCTGGGTCCTGTTCTCTAGAGCAGCAGAAAACAAATTTGCTCCTTCCTCAATATGACATCCCTTCAAATATTTAAACAGGGCTATCATATAATCTCTTAATCTTCTCTTCTCTTGGCTGAACATACCCAGCTCCCTAAATCGTCTCTCATAGGGCATGGTTTCCAAACCCTTCATCATTTTGGTCACCCTTCTTTGGAGACGCTCCAGTTTCTTGATGTCCTTTTTGAATTGTGGTGCCCAGAACTGGACACATTATTCCAGGTGGGGCCTGACCAAAGCAGAACACAGTGGCTCTTTTACTTCTCTTGATCTAGACACTATGCTTTTATTGATTATTGATGATGATGATGATGATGATGATGATGATGATGATGATGATGATGATGATTTTAAAATAATATATTCTGTGATAGTGGTGAAATTTTCTCAATAAAGGGATTACTTTTGATAGATCACAGATATCACAGGAAAACTGATGACTCTCCATCAAACCTGTTATTTCTGCAGCACTGACTTCCAAGATGCCACCACAGCATAGTAATAAAAGTAAATGTCTGAAAGTCATGTTCTTTTCACATAATCCATATTTCCCCCTCCATATTTGAAATACAGTCAGCCCTCTGTTTTTTCAGTATCGGTTTGCTATTGCCATCCATTATGTACCTATCAGAGGGGAAAACTAGTCACAGCAATTCGTTGGTATTACATGTGGGGTTTTTGTTTGTTTGTTTTACTGCTATTAGTGTGCTTTCATATGAAGGACATCTAATTATCTGTTGTTGCTATGAATGGGATGAATGGAAGACCTACAAGGAGATACCCCTGTTGTTGCAATCTCTGGGCCAAGGCTTTCTTGGTTGAAACAATTTATCTGTACTGTAGTTTTCCTATTTTCTTATTGACTTCCATTTTTCCCAGTAACATATTTTCTAGCAAGTTGTGTTATCTTATGATGTTCCCAAACTGCCAACAGCCTCAATTTAGTCATTTTGGCTTATAGGGAGACTTCAGGCTTGATTTGCTCTGGAACCCTTTTATTTGTCCTTTTGACACTCTGTGGTATCTGTAGAAGTGTTCGCCATCAACACATTTCATGTATTTTTTAATATTTGAAAGCCAGCTTCAGTCTCAATTTTGGAGGAAGGGGGAAATATATGATTTCTAAAGGAAAAAAGTTGTTATTTTCAGGAGTAATAAGCAATAATACCATACTTTGAATCTTCTGTCTGGAGATTGTTCTGAGTGGTAAAGATATTCTTAGTCTCAGATTAAGAAAACATTTATTCAGGTGTGTGTGTGTGTGTGTGTGTGTGTGTGTGTGTGTGTGTGTTGGTATGAACAAGCTGAAAAGAGCTCAAGATTTTAAAAGAATGTGGGAGAAAGCAAAATTGACACATTCATCCATCTTTACCTGGAATTAGCTTTTTCAAAGCCAATAATACTACTTTCATATCATATCATGCATCACTCTATAAAAGATGTTATAGCGAAAGAGGATCAAATGATAATTTGTAAAGGATATTCTGTGCTACTTTATGACAGTCATATAAGAAGCAGTACAGGAAGGTTGCTACCTCTTTAATAAGGTAATAACATTCATGCAAAGAAACTGGGGCATAAAACACTAAGGACAGAGGAGGAAGTATCTAGATGAAAGAAGCTGTTCTGACAACCTTTTGGTACATATCACTAGAATGGATGCAAAAACATGAGAAACTTCTCATGTTGGAAGCCGCCTTGCATGGAGGCAGATCATTTGTCATTCTAGATCAGTACAATGAGCAAGATATTGTCCAACCTTCATTGGAGATTGACGAAACTGAATTTGGAATCTTCTGCATGCAAAACGTGTATTCTGCTACTTCTGAGCTGTAATGGTAACAAACAACATGGATCAAACAGGAGTTCAATACAGGATTGAAATCATATTTGTAATTATTAAAATTAATTAATTAATGCATTATAGAACAAAGTAGAGAGTTAGAGATAAATTTATGAAGAGATTGATTCTAAGGAAGTACTGTATTGCACTTGGTGAAAGATGGATATAAAGGGAAGGAGGGAAGGAGAAAATTTAGATTAGATTTGCATGGAATATTTAAGGTGACATTAAAAGTGTAACTATGGGAGGAAGATTTATTACTGTTCTAAATTATTATTATTATTATTATTATTATTATCATTATCATTATCATTATCATTATCATTATCATTATCATTATTATCAGGCAAAGAAATGGGATTATCAATAGTTCGAAAACCTCAATGAAAAAACAAGAGAACAGTAAGAATTTTGCTCAGTTTTCTGCTGGTATTTGAACATCCTAAAGTGTTGTGGAATATTTATTCCGTGGAGAAATGCACATTTTGGTGGTGGTGGTGGTGGGAATCTGTTTTCTACACAGTTTTTTTTTTTTTTTTTTTTTGCACAAAAAAGCCTGTGTTTTTCACTGCAGAATAATTCCTCAGTAACACTTCAGGACCTTGTCATGGGACCACAGCAGTCTATGCATTGGTAACGTCCTGATTAGATTTCTGCTATGTGCTCTGCTTGGACTATCCGTGAAGACAACTTGGCAACTGCAACTAGGGCAAAATGTAGCAGCTAGATGGCTCACTGGAATTCCATCAGATATCATATAACACTAGTCCTGAAGAATTATACTGGTTGCCAATATAGTTCCATTCTGAATTCAGTGTGCTGGCAATAACATTTAAAGCCCTAAATGGCTTGGAACCTTAATACTTGAGTAGACACACCTCCCTGTCTCCCTCCCTCTGTCTTTTTCTATATATGTGCCTGTCCAAGAATTGAGATCTATTGGAAGCATCCTCCTCCATGTTTCATCAGTAGCGAAAATACATTGTAGGAGAACACAGGAGAGGGCCTTTTCTGTGATGGCACCCCGGTTGTGTAATTCCCTCCCCCTGTAGGCCCAATTGGCTGAAATTGACTGGAATTTCATTTCATTTCAGCACCAGGTTAAAAATTGGCTTTTAAGTAAAGCCTTTGAGCCAGAATGATTTTATCCAGGCTGCACATGTTTTATGATTTTAGTATTCAAGATTGTATTCAATTGTTTTTGAACCAAGAAACTAATTAATATATTTTTATTCTTTAAAAATCTTGCAATTATTTATTGTTTAACTTGGTTTTGTTGTATGCCACCCTGAGATCTTTACATAAAGGGTGGGACATAAATAGTTAAATAAATAAATACAGGAAGATTACCATGGAGAAATATTAATTTTCTGCCATTACAGGGAGAAAATTAAAACAATTACTATTACATGCAAGAAACAAATAGACACAAGGATTTACATGCCCAGTACAATAAAGCATATTGGCCCTCTGTTACATGAAGGCTAATTGCTCAAAACAGGGACAGCAGTGGCACAGTAAAAGAGGGAATAAAAGTATGGATTGAATTTTAAAGCTTCATTCTTGTAAGGCTTGTAGTGCAGGCACTGAATTCAGTGCAGGCACTGAATTTCAATTTAAATGGCAATTGAAGTTTTTCCATGGTAAGTGTAATTGAATTAGATTTTTTATTTAGTTTATTATTGAGTACTTATTATTACTAAATAGATTATCCCTTTTTATTTACATTTCTATCTCTGCCCCTTTCCAGTCTTAGTCTTGGCTACAATCCACTATCTATCAATGATCAGATTGCCCAAAAAGAACATTTACCAAAACAACACCAGTACCAACCACAAAACACAACTTGCGGAGTAATACATAATTGATTTGTCAGGAGAAGGAAACAACCTATTGATTTAGAGCTATCATTAATATAATTCTAGCAAGTTACCATTTGTCTGTCTTATTAAAGTGCAAGTCTATTATTAATCATGATCTACTTTCAGTGTAATGTGGAAGTGATAAATACAGCAATCCAGTGTATTCTTCAATAGAAAAAATGCTGAAAATACTTAAGGGAGTCCTAATACAGTGTTAGCGTCGACACTAGATGGTTTTCTTAATCTTACATAGTATACCACTGTCAGGTTTTCTGTATTCTTTTATCAGTCTTACTGTTTCTCCCTGTACACACTTGCTTAGCTGAATCAAATTGATCAAAGGCCCCATACTTTATAGCTGGCATAAATCCATATTTAATTTCATCAAGGGGAACGAGTCTGTTTTTTTCAATATATTTCTTTGTCTATAAGTGTCATGATGAAGAAAAATGGAAAGCATTGTGTTAGCTCTCCAACGCTACCACCTGGAGTCTCTATTTTGCGTTCTCTCTTTCCCTACTTTCTTTGCACTCTCTTACTTTCACAATTGAGTCCCTCCCCCTCCACACACACATATACACACTGAATGCCAAGAAAATACTATCAGACCAACACATGCTACGTAACTTAAGGACAGGAATAGCAACAATATCTGATGCAGATTTACACACATGTGCATGCAGTCATCTAAATCCCAAAGTTCAGTACACTTTGCATAAAGTACAAGATATTCCAGTGCACTAACTCTCTATTTAAATGAGAGGCTTTATAATTTTTAATTCCATCTCTTTCAGTTTAATTTGGATTACAGTTTTTGTTAATACCCAAGCATTTGACATTTTATGTGGTCAGTTTGTGTTTTGAATAAGGGACAGTGAGGACAAATAGTTTGGCACAATGTGGAATAGAAAATGTCTATGCAGTAATTTGATTTTGACAAGATTCAAATATGGCAGACCAAAAAACTAACAGGTTTGTCTCTGGTGGTTAGAAATAAACCACCATTTAGTACAAATGCAAGCTAATGAAAATCCATTTGTTTACTCACATTAGCAAAGAGAAAGATATGCATACAGGTATCTCAAAGTTCCTTCAGGTTGGCCAATAGTTCCAGGAAATAATGGACCTCTGCATGTCATACTTTGTAATGTTTGTTCCTGTTCTCACACTGTCATGTCTTCAATATAATAGGGCTTTGTCTACTTTTTCCCTCTGCATGACATCTGGTTAACTATGGTATGAGTGGGGCTTCCTTTCCTTCCTGTCATCCCCTCAACACCTGTCCACATGCTCCTCCTACAGTATCCATGTTCCTGGTTTGGTCCGTTTGTTAACACAAAATAATTCTACAGCTGTAGTGGAAAACTGTCACATTACTTTAGCTTTGTAATGGGGGCTGAGAAAGAAATAAATAAAATAAAATATCATATCATGGTAATTAGATATGTACTGTAATGAGAGGAGAAAAGTCAGAGGAAAACCTCTGTGGCTACACCCCCACCACCCCCATTTAGTTTGTCCTCAATGGGACTGCCTAGAAGTTCAGAAGGAACCAAGACAATGGACACAGATGTGGGAATCCTGAATTTCAAAAGTCAGAACTAGTCCTGGAAATTTATGAGAAATGGACCATGACATGAGATACATTGTATGGATATTGCACCAACAACAAAGTTCCAACGACTAAAGCAACAAACCCCGTAAACTTCTAAGGCCTTTGGAAAGTCTTGTTGAGAGGTTAGTAAGTTAGTTAGGGCCTATACAGACTGGCACTGGATGCCCTAACTCTGCCCCTAGGGTGCCATTTTGTCGTAAGCCATTCTACACGGTGCACACCATCATGACACGACTCCAGCATTGCATGTACATGATGCAGCCCCAAAGGGGCATCATAAAGCTGCACTGCTGCAGCTATGGCGCCCCTTGGGGAGTTCACTCATTGCTTTTTGCAGCTCCTTTTTGCGCTTTGCAGAGGCCAGATTGGGGCCATGGTGTGAAGTTGCCATGGCCCCCAATCTGGCCAGTAAAGGGGCAGCTGTACAGCCCCTGAGTTAGTTAGAACCTCAACAGACGTCCATGCTACCCCTTTCCTTGCTGGGTTGGGGCCACGGCAACAGCACACCACAGCCCCAATGTGGCCTTTCCATGGAGCAACAAAAACAAAAAGGCACAAAAAGCAGCTCCTTTTCATGCTGCAGAAAAGGTGTCCTAGCCGCAGCAGCAGTGGATCTTTGGCTATCTTTTGGCACAGTGCATTTAAATGCTGCACCAACAGAGTGCTGTGATGCCCCCTGTGTGGCATGCAGCATGTCCCCATGCCGTCCCCATGCCGCCATATAACACCAGTCTGTAGAGGCTCTTAGTTAGTTAGAGAAGAGAAGTCAGATCTTTGGAGCTGGAAACAGAAATTGTTATTCAGTAAAGCTAGTATTTAAACTAATATGTAATGTAAGAACTTGAAAATCCTGTCCTCATACAAGCTGCATATCTGTGACTCAGGCAGTGGATAATGTTCTTGGACATCAACTTCATTTTTGGTGTGTTGGAAACATCACCTTTTAAATATGCTTTAAATGCTTTTTGGTTGCTTTTTCCCTGTTGTTGTTAATTGCCTTCGAGTTGACCTTGACTCATGGTGACCCTGTGGATGAGACAGGTCCAAGTCCCCACCCCCTTCACTGTTCTGCTTAGGTCTTGTAGATCAGGCCTGTGACCTCCCTAATTTGGTCGATCCTCCTGGCATGCGGTCTTCCTCTCTTTCTACTACCTTCTATCATTCTTAGCATTATTGTCTTTTTTAATTAGTCATGCCTTCTCATGATATGGCTAAAGTGCAATAGTCTCAGTTTCATTATCTTGGCTTCCAGGGACAGTTCAGGCTTGATCTGTTCAAGGACTCATTTTAGTCTTTTTGGCTGACTATGGTATTTTCTGCACTCTTCTCCAGCACCACACCTTGAATGCATTGAATGCATCTTTTTATTTTCTTTCTTCACTGTCCAGCTTTCACATCCACACATGGTAATGAGTGATTTTAATGCATTGGATGAGTCTAACTTGAGTGCTCAATTGTAAACCTTTAGTTTTTTAATCACTGCCCTTCCTGCTCCTAGGCCTGAAAGAGATGAGCAGGAAAAAAGTGGATTCTGGCAGCTTTGGGTGTAGGATATGCACATGATGCACACTCTGAAAATGGCCAAAATCCATGCAGGGAGCATGCCAAGAGTGCTCAAACCTGGAAGAGCTGGCACAAAAAGGAGCATTAAAATGTGATTCCTGCTGGCAGCCGAGATCAGGACTGGGCCCACACTGATCGGAGGCTAACTAGCACTGGAGCAGTCAGAGGCCACTCCAAGCTGCTGGTCTACATGACCCCCTAGTCTTCTTCTTGGTTGTTGACTGCAGTCTTCATACTAATCAATGTTTGATCCCAGGTATGGAACATTTTTAACTATTTAGATTTCCTTATTGTTTAGTCTTTTCCTTACTATTGGCATATTCATGTACCGAGTTTTTTAAAATGTCATTTTGAGTCACCTTTAAGATCCCTAGCTTCATGGTTTTCAACGAAAAGGGAAGAAAAAAAGTGCTCATAAACCCCTTGTGGGGATATATGTTGAAGAAATTCAAGTCTCATTTTAAAGCAAATTTGTCTTTAAAAACAGCTGAGCGAAAACAAGCAATATTCCAGTGTTCACACATCTTGGAATTTTCTAATGCAATTTTGTTTTGTTTGCTTTTTTTAAAAATCGTACACAGATGTATTTATTGGGAAAGTCACACTGATACTTGCATGCTTAGTAAAAAAAGTAAAAATGCATTATGTAAGAGAAAATACTTAACAAATATGTAAATATGCATTGTGAAACGTACATGAAAATGCAAATGACTTTCATGCTGACTTTTCATTTGAAAAGCTAATTGATGCAGAAATAGAGAAAAATGTATTTCAGATTAGAAAAAGGAGAAATAGAGAAACTGTAATTGTCAAATCATCCGTTTCTATACAGTTGAGCTACCAGAATATATATCTCTGTTCAAGATAAATTGGAGTTAAGAAAGTGTAGGTAGAGAAGAGTCTAGTGGCCACTGTGGATAAGAAAGGAGGAGGATTAATGGCCTATAGTGTTTGGTTCTACATTCCACACAGGGCTTTGCTGGTAGAAAAAAAAGATATATGCTATTGTAAAACTGTAATAAAGGAATAAGTCTGTTATTTCTACAGGAAAATTTCTCCTTACTGAGGTTTGTTAACATGTCTTCTGTTGGAATGTCCTTTGTGAGGTGGAAGAACTAGAAGAGTATATCCTATTTTACTGTGAGGAACCATTAAAAATGTGATCACCCTTCCATTTTGCAGTAATTTTACTCCCTCGTAAATCCAGACTTAACCAGTGGTAGGAAAGGTGAAATAATATTGTTATTGTCAATACTGATATTGTTTCATGTAACTCCCATAATCCTTCACTGACTATGCAGGTTAGGGCTGCTGGGCGTTGAAGCCCAACAATATCTGTAGTGCCCCAGATGCCCAGTCATGTTACAAAGGCACCATCAGTCACTTCTTTTCTATTAATATGCTTATGAACAATTTTAAGATGTACCCCAGCAAAGTGAAATTATATCAATCCTGCATGGTTATTTAGATTTTGTGGCATTTCTTCATACATGCATTACTGTCATTTCAAGCAAGGTTTGTCCCAGTCCATTTAAAACACATTTGTTGCTGTAAAGAACCAATAGTAACTAAAGTGAAAATTATTAAATCATTAAAAAGACATCTGGATGTGATGATACAGCCAATTATGTAATAAACCAACAGCTGGATAAATGTTTTTTTTTCTTTTTTTTAAACTTTAAGAATGCCATAGGATAAAAATTATGTTCAGTTTTAATTAGTTTGTATTTGTTCAGGGACAGGATAAAGGTCTCAAGTAACTGTGTTCGTCTTATCCCATTAGTCAAATATCTCTAAATACAGGGGAGAAATGACCTGACCCTGCTTAATTGTTTAGCTTACTATCTCGCAAACCACAGATGGTGCTTAATAGATATTTTATTTTTCTGACTAGCAGTAAGTTAGCAAATTATTCAGGAACTTTACCCATGCCTAAATCCACTTGCTAGTCCCAGCTAAAACAAACACATTTAATCTATAGATGAACAATAAATCATTACTAATGTTAATCCTGTTGATTTACTAGGCCTACTCTAGTTGGGACTTGCAATTTGATTTAGGCCATATTGTCTTAATTAACACAGGCAGGATACAGACCGCCCAAAAAGAGTGGTCTGCTGGCACCTTGCTTTTCTGCGCGAAGGAGCCGCAGAGGACAAACCACACAGCTCCTACACGCAGCAAAAAGGACCCACAAAAAGCGGGTCCTTCTTGCAGCACCATAATGACATCGCAGTGCGCCAAAGGCACAATCGTGATGTCCTTATGATGCCGGGATGTGTGATCGCTAAGCATCCGTCATGTCAAAATGGCGGTTCCCATGTGTACAGGGCACCACCATTTTGACAACCCCATCATGTGCTAGGGGTGAGGCCAATATGGGTGGTGCGCCCTCGGCCCACCCCCAACATGTGACGGGGACACTGCAAAGGCCCATCTAGATCCGGCCACAATATACACAGACAGACAAAACCTGGAAAAGTTCTTTTTTTAAAAAAAAAACACCCCACAGTTTTGAGAATCCTTCAGATGACATAATCATGGCAATTGTCCTGAGGACTGTAAGGAAAACAGGATAGAGTTATATAAAATTAAGTATGCTGTGGGGAATTTAGATAGGGGAAAAATCAGTGAAAAGTGACTAGTGTGACACACTGGGAAATTCAGAACAGATAAGAGAAAGATAGGTGATTTTAAAAGAGGATTGGATAAATTCATAGAGGAAGGAGTCATCAGTGGCTACTAGTACTACTATCATATATAGTATCCCCTATCTATCAATTGCTGGAGAACATGAGACAGAGAGGGAAATTACATTCCTATAGTGTTGGCAGGCTTCCCATAGGAAATTGGCTGTGAAACAGCCACTATGTGAATAGAATCTTGGACAAGACAGGCCCTTGACATAACCCAGTATAGTTTTTCTTATGTTCTCATGCTCATACATCTAGATTGTTAGTTTTTATTACTCTTATGAGATATTCAGTCCAACTATAATCTTCTACCATGTGCTACAAAAGGTGCTAGATGATCCCCTACACATTGACATCAACTAACATGGTTATGTCTTTGAATCATGTTCTCAAGACATAAAGTAATAGTGTGTGTGTGTGTGTGTGTGTGTGTGGGTGTGTGTGATAATTGGACATTTTTCCTAGCGAGAAACTGTTTTCTTTAAAATGTTATTTTGTTTCAATGTGCTCTTGAAAACCTTAGCCAAGGCTTCAGGGGCAGGCCTCAGGCTTAGGACATAGGAGGGATCCACTTTGGCTGAAATTCTGACCTTCCATGGGCTGATGGTTTCTTTCCAAATATGCATGTGCAGTACATGTGTTGTTTATAATTCATGTTCTATTACCATGATAATTTTTGTCCAGTTATTTCCAAAATGTTTGGAGAACAATATGCTTCTAAAGCTGTTCATTTCTCAAGTCTAACCTTTTGATTTGATTCAGTTCATTTTATGATGAAAAAATCCTCACTATTGGATGAATATGGGCTAAAACACTACATGCAACATGCACTAGAAGAGAGGCAATGATGAATTACTGATGGGATTCATTCTGGAACTAGTCCCTGAGCATTGCACCAAATGGTTCATCAGGCTCTTCCTGTCAGAAAAGTGGTCAAATGTTACTCATCATTGTCAAACCATGAATTTGTTTTCAATGAGCTTGGGGAGCCATTTTAGTTCTACTGTGCAGTAGCGCATAAGAGCTCACACTATTGTTTCTTAGGGTCACTTTGGTTCCCAGGGTTGGATATTGAGCAGCTTTTACTTTCACGGATTCTTTAGTTTTCTTCTAGTGAGGCATCATCACAATAATGGAAGAGTCTCCTTTTCCTTATATGTCCTTCATTATCATTCTGTCTCACTAACAGTCAAAGATCCCTTTATATTAGAGTACCAAATTGACTCATGTCAGGGAGGGATGCACGCTTTTTATTTTGCTTTGTTTCTGGTTTTAGGGTAAGGTGTGGAAGATGTTATCCGACTCCTCCTTTGGAGGAGATGGACAATCCATTGCAAACAAGGCTCTGAAGGACAGTACTTGATATGCCATAGTTTCTACATTTGGTAGTCTCTTGGGTCACTTCTCACAATAATTAATGAGATATGAACACTTGAGTACAAAGCAATAAATTGATTAAGAGGAGCATATGTTTTTAAAGGCAGCTTTCCCTTTTCAAATACACTTGTCCCTCCAGATTTGCTTGGGTTGCACGGGACCACCTTGAAAATGAAGAAACACCTCTCTAGGAATTTCTATATTCTCTAGCAGAAGTCTGTGGTCAACATCTGCCAGAATTTGATCACAGAATCATGTTGCAGGACCTACAAATGCCTAGAGAAGTGTTTTCTCTAGTAATCTTTAGGTTCTCCAGTGCAGCTCTATGATCAACCTCCAGCAGAATTTCTCTGGAGGACATAGAGATTCCTAGAGAAAGCATATTAATCAAAAACACAAATAATCAAATCCACAAAAGTCAAAGCTACAAATTTGGAGGGACAAGTGTATAAGAAATGAAATAGGGGGTTGGGCTCTCACTGTGATCTGGACTCAAAGTAAATGATAAGAGCCAAGAACATCTTGTGAGAAGTACCCCACACTTTCTAATGTTCCTCACATTGTCCATATTTGTGTTTTATCTAACAGGAAACACAAAATATGATGAGCAGATGTCAGGAGGAGCTGATGCAATTTAACAGTTAACCTGGCATAGTTCTCAGGGCCAGGATCATTGGTGGAAATGTGTGAATGAATCTCTGCTCTCTTGCATCAACACCATGGTGCAGGCAGAAGGTATCCTTCATTGTTAGTTATTATTTATTATATTTAATATATATATTCTACCCTAGACCATAAGATCTTTTTATTTCTATGCTTTTTATTTTATTTTATTTTATTTTAAATATAATGAATCTCATATTTCTAAATCTAGTGTATCTCCCTGGGAAACACACAAGTAAACAACAACTCTCAGACAGGACAATGTCCATGTGTTCAAAATACTTGGTGTTTTTCATCAGAAAAATGTTGCAGGTAGAATCAATAAAAGTATTTTCTCTCTGTCTCTGAGTACAGGTTCCACTTAAGGTTCCTCATTTGTCCCACTGTCTTTCTTTGTGAGTCCTATTTGTATAACTATTGACTGGAAAATTATTTATGCATATTATGTTATATGTCTAGCTTAGTCCTAAGAGTAGTATCCATTATAAAAAAAAATGTGGGAACAAAATGTAAACCATCCTCCAGAAGAAAACTAGAATGGCAAGGACCAAGCCAGGCTAGAACAGCTCTCCCTGTTACTTTTTATGTGTGTGTCTGTGTTGGGATTAGGGAAGCAATTCTTCACCATTTTTTTTCCCAACGAAAATAATGAATAAGTTTAGCTATTTCTCGATAGGCAATAATATAGGCCAGAATTCACTAAGGCAGTCTTCAGTGTGTAACAGAGTTACAAAAGTGTGCCTCACTCATATTGATGATCTCTATATATTCACTAATTTAGGGAGTATGTAGGGACCCTGAAAGTCCCCCAGTTTTCCACAGAATAATTCCCAAACTGAGAAGATTCTGACCAGTCCAGGGTTCTCATCAGGGCTTCTTGACACTCAAGGAACATGCGTTTTTGAAATGTTTGAATATTTTAAAATATTATTTTCATTCTTTGCAGGGATGTCAAGGTAAAATAGATTGAAAAAGCTTTCAGTCACATGAGCCCACACTTGGAGACTGAAATGAAATAGCCAAGGCATGAATTTATCTAGTTTATCCAACATAGATATATGGGGGTGGGAAAAGCAAACTGACATGTTTGTCTGCAGTTTGATGTGGTTTTTAGAAAATTCCCCAAACATCATGCTGAAAGAATTCCAAAATATGGGAGAGGTATCTTGGGGACTGAAAGGACTACTAGGCAACTTCTAAGAGAGTAGCAGTGGAGTTCAGGGGTTACATGCAATCTGCAAGTCACAGTTTCCCCAGTTTCTGAGAGGACCTATAGTTTAGTGGCTATATTATTCAGTTGTGGCCATCATGACTGGAACACACAAAGATATACAGTATCTGCAGAACTGCTCTCATGAGTTTAGTGAACACATACAGTGGCAGCATACATTCATAATACTTTGGAATCATGAGAAAGGACCTCTGCTATTCTCACCTGCATGAACAGAAGGAAATTGCTTATTAACACAGAATGCATAGCTGTTGGGAGGTATGGGCAAGGGTTCATCAATATGAGATTAGTGTGGCTAGTGAATGTATTCCTGTGTGTGTTCCTAGGTGGGGTGCATGCACATGTGTGCACAGCATGCACTTATGCTGACAGCTTTAAAATAATAGTACTTTGGTATAAACTATGTAAAAATAGCATTAAAAGCCATGTTTCCTATAGTTGTTATGTCCTAATTCTTAGTTTTCCAGCATATTCAAATGTCAGGTGTTATGAATAGAGTGTCAACATCCCATTTCCATTCCCTGTTAGTTGTCATCATAAGCTTGATCACTGATATCCGTTCAGCTGAAATTAGTGACAGTCTGGTCTGCATAAGGACCTAATTATTTGCAATTTGTAAAGCCATCTGATCTTTTAATGACATAAATACTCTGATGGAGAGGACTAGAGACAATAGACGTTACGTGGGGCTTGACTTTGAAAAGACTAATTTAATTGGTTTTTTTAATTGAGGTAAAAATTCATTGCACAATACTTAAAGATTTTCTTAAGCAGAAGCAGAGAGTAATATGTGAATCATGCCATTGTTTCTTCAGTAAAAGTAACATTAAAACCCATGCAGATGGCATGGCATGGAGAAAGTGTGACAAGTATTTATTCATAATCAAAAACCAATCAAGCATGGTTAAACAGAATGACACTTTCTAATTAATGGGTAATTTTCTAACTAAGTTGATGAAGTCAACTTTCTCGGTGTTTTGGAAATGGTCTCATTGTAATGAACTATTCCAAATGATTCAGAGCTGAGGTAATGCTAATAAGAGAATGTGCAAATGAACGTTTATAGATTGTGAGTTTTGCGTCTTAAAAGTAAAATTTACACGATTCATTGGCTGGAATAAAAACACAGGCATAGATTGTTGGGGCAAACATGGAAATACTTTCCTTTAATACCATAAGACTGAGAGCCCTGTCTCCTACTTTCAGAGGAATGCTCAGGTCATAAAAGAGAGGCAGAGTCAACAACAGCCATTGTACTTGAAATACATAATAATTCCTGGTTATTAGCACTAAGCAGGATGATCTGTTCATTTTTATAACCAACATTTTCATCCTGTAGTCCAGATCATGGATCTAGATTAGTGCAATTTAGTAGGCAAAGTCTGTTCAAAGTGCTTTCCTTGGAAAATGGGATGTTTCTGATTTGCTTTGATTCTTTATAGGCTCCTAAAAATCTGTGAAGGGATTCCACATAGCAATGGTAACTTCCTCAGTCATTTTTGTTCAGTAAAAATTCTAGTACATTTCCTGGCTTTGCTGAAATCATAAGACCTGGACTGGAAATCCAATTACAATACTTGGGTATATTACTACTCAATGTCTGAAGCATAACCCACATTATAAATGTGAAGGGTGCAGTTAGGAAGCCATAGAATACGAGATAAAACAGAAAAATCAATCTCCAGCTTTTGGCCATTCTCTCCAGGAACTCTCTGCTGTTGGGGTTGTAGATGAATTGCTGCCACTCGGCCATCAACGGGCTGAAGGGCTTCTTCTCCTCCTTGGCCATGGTGAGTGGAGAAGCTGAAAAAAAGGGCAAGGGAAGGAAGGAAGGAAGGAAGGAGACAAGCATGGGTTCCCTCAGGCAGCTGTGGTTGTGGCAGTTGTTTCTGGTGTGGCATGCGTGTGTACTGGTCCACAGGAATGCCCATGGACTCTTGCTAAGGTGCCTGGTGGTGGAGCTAGATGATCTGAGGATTTGACCAGTCTGATACTGAAGAGCAGAGAGTACTTTCAGAGAAATGGCACATTCGGAAAATGCCACATTTGAGAATTGCTGCCTCACATGATATTAGACTGCATGCCTATTAATTGATTTCTTTCTTGTTGCTGTGTACCATCAAGTCATTTTTGACTTCTGGCAACCCTAAAGCAAACATATCACAGGGATTTCTTGGCTAAACTTGCCCAAGGTCACCCAGTGGGTTTCCATGGTCAAGCAGGAAATTTGAACTCTGGACTCACAGTGTTCTAACCATTTGAATACCAGCAACTTGAAGCAGAAATATATCCTGTTATTCAATTCTTCCAACTAGGGATGTAAGGATTGAATCTAGGAACTTCAGCAGGCAAAACATGTACTATCTGCTGAGCTATGACCCATCCTTAGCTACTGTCATGATGCAATTGCTCCAAGTCTAACAGGAGATGCATGTATGGAACAGATACTGTTTTGTAAAATATGCAGGAGCTTCATGGTGGCACCTGAACAATGTGTACAGCAGAGATGGGAAACCACTGAACCTCCAGAATCAGTTACCAAGGGTTATGCTGCTTAGGGGTTATGGGAATTACAGTCCATTAAAATCTGAAAGATCAATTGGTACATAACTTACCCCTCAGTTGTTGCTTGTAGGCTGGAAAATTTGTGTGACATTGCTAGACAATGCTAGACAGAGGTATCCATATTATCAATCTCAGCTAAAAAACTGACTATGAGTTATGGTTTCATTGCTGGAAATGAATACTCCGTCTAGACATAATACTGAGGCTCTTTGAAGACATGCTGAGCATGATCTGTGCACAGCACTGAAGCCAGTTCAAAAGCTAGTGGCTTAAAAATATTAGACTTTGATTACTTTGATCCTCTGATTAACATTTTTATACACTTGATATATGATAGAAGGCTGATTAAGATATCATGCTGCCTGCTTGGGCTTGCAAACTGGCAGACTTTTCGATCTTTAAATGGTTTTTATGACTTAATTGCCCACTTCAAGTGCAAGAAAGAATGAACACAATTGACACTATTCACAAACTCCTACAGCCCATACAGATCAGCTCATTAGTTCTAGCTGAACAGAAACAAATAGAATGTTTCTACTGAGAAGTAAATTGATTTTCACTGTTTTTACAGAACCATGACACATGCATAATTAGTCCACCCCCACCATAAATTATTCATTATAACAGTGAGACAACATCAGTATTGTTAAGCATTCTGTATGAAACCAATATGTACTGATGTAAATAAGGCAATCTACGCTCTAGTTTAGAAGAGGGACAAATCAACCTTTGTAATGTATTATTGCATATGTCTCTATCTCATGATGCAGCAGCTCAAGTGGTTAAGATGCTGACTGTTGATTGCAAGATCGGCAGGTTGGCAGTTCGAGGCCCTGGTGCCACATGATGGGGTAGGCTCCTATCACTATTCCCAGCTTCTGCCAACCTATCAGTTCAGAAGCATGCAAATGCAATTAGATAAATAGGTACCATGTTGGTGGGAAGGTAAAAAGCATTCTGTGCAATCATGCTGCCCACATGATCAAGATTAGTCCTCAGACAATGCTGGCTCTTTGGCTTAGTAATGGAGATGAGCAGCTTCCATATGGTCAGACACGACTTGACAACCTTGTTAATGGGGAATACCTTTACATTACCTCTATCTCATACTGGTCTCTCACTTCTTATTAAAAATATAATGTACAGTAATTGTTTCTGTTGATAACTTTCAAATCAACTTCAGCTCATTGAGACTCCATAAACGAGACACCTCAAAGACCCTCTGTCCTCAGCTGCTTGGCTCAGGTTCTGCAGGCTCAGAACTTCAGCCTCCTTGATTGAGTCTACCCATCTGGTATATGGTCTTGCTCTCTTTCTACTGTCCTCCATCTTTCCTAGCATGATTGGTTCCCCCCCCCCCCCCCACTCATGCCTTTTATGACAGACTCAACTAAGTTATCTTGGCTTCCAAGGAGAGTTCGGACTTGAACTGTTTGAGGACCCATTTGTTTGTCCTTTTGGACATCTATAGTAACCTTAGCACTCTCCTACAGCACCTCATCTCAGATAAGTTGATTTTCTTTCTATCAGCCCTCTTCAGTATTCAGTATTCAGCTCTCACACCCATATTTGGTGATGAGAAATATGATGGCTTGGAAAATTCTAAGTTTGGAATTCAGTTTTATATCTCTGCACTTTAAGATCTTATCTAGTCCTTTCATAGCTGTCCTTCCCAGTCCTAGTCTTCTAATTTCTTGACTGAAATTCCCATTCTGTTAAATGACTATTCTAAGATAACTAAGAAATAATTATCTTTCAATTTCTTCATAATCTAAACTGAGTTTCTGTAACTCCTCTGTAGTCATAATTTTGTTTTCTTAATGTTCAACAGCAAGCCTGCCTTAGCACTTTTCTCTCTGACTTTGCATAGTAATTGTTCCAAGCCTTTGTTGTTTTCTGCTAGTAGTTATGTGTTGTCTGAATATTTTAGGTTATTGATATTCCTTCCTCATATATTTACTCCTCATTATCAGCATTATAATCTCTCCATGAATCAACATTTCCCTATCAAAACTAGGCTACTGCAAAAAGAAAAAGGAAAAACAAAACAAAACAACAACAAAAACACCAGTCTGGAAGATCCAGCAGTGGCAAAGATAATCATAGAAGATTTTCACACAACATCGCTATATCGTTCCTTTAATGTCCCAAAGTGTAGTGGAATCGTCATAACAGGTGGGCGATTCCAAAAGATTTTCACATGAGGCTGTTAGTGTTCTTAAATTGTTGCTGAAACATTACTGTGCCCAGTGTGTGAATGTAACTGTTTTGAAATCATTTTGTAATCATTTATTGCTGAATTCTGATATATCAATGTTTTAAGAACACTAATAGCCTCATGTGAAAATCTTTTGGAATCGTCTATCTGTTATGACAATTCCACTACACTTTGGGACATTAAAGGAACGATATAGCGATGTCATGTGAAAATCTTCATTGTGGGAGTATAAAGTTGATCTACATGCTATTTAGGGCCTCATATGGCAGGGGCAGGAAGCATACAGCTCTCCATATGTTGCTGGACTACAACTATCCTTCTCCATTGGCTCTGCCAGTTAGAATTTCTGAGACTTGCAGTCCAAAAATTTCTTTATATCTTTATAATTCCCATCTCTTTATAGGGGCTATCAGGAAATGTTTTAGAGTAGTGGTTCTCAGCCTTTAGTGTTCTGTATATTTTTACTCCAGTTTCCAGAATCCCTGATCATTGGTTATGTTGAGGCTTTTGGGAGTTGAAGTCAAATGCATCTAGAGGATTAAAGCCTGAGAACCATTGCTGCACGAGATAACAGCTATCAGTTGCCATCTTATAGAAGCATGCTTGTTGAGAACTATGAGACCAGATTTAATAGTTGTAAACAAGTGCTGAAAAAGAAAAGGTCAGGTGTCCAAACTATAAATTGCCTCAAAGGGGTTGTGCAGATAACTCCTAAGGGGTGGCCTGCAGGTGCCTCCATTTTTGCCGGATTGGGGCCACGGCAACCACATGCCATGGCCCCAGTCCAGCCTTTCCAGGGCACAAAAAGGAGCTGCTCCTTTTTGCCCCCTGGAAAGGGTGCGATAGATGTGGTGTCACGGCTATATGGTGCTCCTAGATGCAAAGCTGGAGGAGCGTTATGATGCCATACACTGGGTGGAGTGGCATGTGGCGTCACAGCGCCCTGGGGGGAGTCAGGGCATGTGTCATGTGGACATGATGCCTGACTCCGCCTACAGGCCTTAAAGGCTGGTCTGAAGAGCCCCTCAGTCACCAATGTATATATTTTCTAACAGGCATTTATTTATTTTATTTATTTATTTTAAAAAATTGCCCTATATTGTAAAGTGTAACTACAGTCAATATAAACCACTTAAAAACAGTGTTAAAACAATCTGAACAGATTAATACTATTAAAAAGCACCAAAGCAAAACTCACAACTCAAACCCAAAATATATTCAGTGAGTCCCAAATATTTGGGTGGACAGTAATTTTTGAACTTTGTGTCAAAATGACACCAGTGTTGCCATCAACCAGGCCTTTAAGGAAAGATTATTAAACAGCCAGAGTTTGAAAAAGTGAAAAATTGGGGATATAGCTCCCAGTATTCCCCTGCATTTTGGGAGTTGTAGTCCAAAAAATGTCATTTCCACTAATTGTGCAAATTGGGAGCCACAGCTGAGAAAGCCCTTTCCATTATGTCCCATAATGTAGCTGAATCCGCAGATTAGATATCTGCTGTCCAAAACAGAAAGCCTCCTTTCCCAGTCTTGGTACTAATAGTGCTTAAAAATACAGTGGGCCCTTCTCATCCATGTGGATTCAGTTCCAGGACACCTCATGGATGGCAAAATACAGAGACGGTAGTGCCCCATATTATTTAATGGCAGTGATGTGTGTGCGGATACATCAGCACATTTGCATGCATACACACACTGCCACTCAATAATATGGGGTGTGGTGTTTCACCGGCAGTCATATTGCCAGCCTGCCGATAGGAAGGGTCTATTATAAAACAAAAAGTGCACACACATAAACATTATTTATTCAACATAGATATAAAGGTCAGTGATTAAGATCAAAAGCATAAATACTCAATATAACTTAAAGCTGGTGAAAATAAGAACTTAGGGGAGTTGAATCCATTATAGCAGCTGCTGTGTGGGACTTTTTAGTGATTTGACAGCATGCAAGGAATGAGGTCCTCTGAGAATCTCTTGGATCTGAGAATTGGCTGGATACAGCTGCAGGCTTTCTGGTACTTTGTCAATGGCTGAAGAAGAGTCACTGCAGTCTGTGGGCTAGATGAAAAAGGTGAGCCAGAACTAGACTACCACTGCCTCCTCACTTTCATTACATCCTTTTTTTGATGTTTACCTCAATCTTTTCCCCCTCTGTTTCTTTCAGAAGACTGTTTAATCTCACAGTTTCTTTTTATCTTACACACACCCTACCTCAGGGACAATAGATATTTCCTGTAAGGGTTCCACAAGGGGACATGCTCACAAGATTTCAAACTCATATTCAATTATTTAAAAGACCTGCTAGCAACAGACCAGAGTTCAGGTTATCTCATATTGACTTAAAATCCACAGGGATTACATGCCCTGTGATCAGGGATGATTTGCAGTGTCATTAATTGTGCTTGCTTATAACTTACTGTCTGTATCCCCTTAATCACTTAGGTCCAGTTCCAGATGTGACAGATAGAGGCCTTGAAAACAGCAAGGATTTCTCACATTGTCCTGGTCCTGTAGCACTTTATGAAGCACTTGATCTTTATTGAATTGTTGGAGGAATCTTCCAGTGAGATGACTCACACCTGCCTGTTGCTTACATCAATAGCTTAAATAGGTAACAGACATCATTCACCATTTATACGCTGACTCAAAACAGAAGAGATATTTGTGTTGCACCACAGTAAGACTAAATGACTTGATGTTTGGAAGTGCAACATAATTAATGTGATAAATTATTTATTAACAAAAACAATAATAATAACAATTCCACATTAAGATTTTTACTAGTAGGAATGTCGGTGCATTGGCTCCTGAGATGCTTAGAGGGGATAAAATAGACCATATGGTATTAGCAATGCAAATCTTCACTAAGGCTGCATCTGCACTGCAGAAATAATCCAGTTTGACACCACCTTAACTGTCATGGCTCAGTACTATGGAATTCTGGGAACTGTAGTTTTGTGAGACATTTAGCCTTCTCTGTCAGAGAGCTCCGGTGCCACAACAAACTACAAACCTCAGAATTCCATAGTATTGAACCATTACAGTTAAAGTGGTGGCAAAATGGGTAATTTCTGCAGCCTGGAGGTAGTGATGAATAATTTCACCAATTTTCTTCCCATTGTGAGAAAGTCTTCAAAACCCACACAGTTTTCAAATGTTATTTGTGATTTGGAACTTATTTTACAGAAAACACATTACCCCTCACATGGAAATATTAATTTCCTCTGCAGAAAATGTTGTTTTCTGTGTAAATCAACTATATATGAATTTTATGCAGAATAAATTACAGCATTGTCTGTGCAGGAAACAGCATTTTCTGCATAGAAATAAATATGTCTTATTTGAAATATTATTTTCCATGCAGAAAATGTGGTTCCTATTCAGAAAATGCTGTTTTTTGCACAAAACAGTCACAGGTGTACAGTACTTTGTGCAGAATAAGTTCTGAATTGCGAAGATCCTCATCAGTCCAGGTTTCTTTTTGTCAGGGTTTCACAATACTCCAAAAACACTTTTTTGACCATTCTTAAATATCCTTTCCATTTCTATGTGATACACTGTCACCATGGGTGTTTTTTAAGTGACATAGGTTGAAAAACATTGTTCCAGTTTAGCATCTTCTTGTTACAAATTGCTCTTCTGAACTCTACTCCACAACAGCAAATGTTTCTGGGCTCAGAGCTCACTTCTGTAACTTGATCTTTTATGTAAGCTTCTATGAGCACTCTTTTGAAGGGAAGAGGCATTGGCCTTCAGATTCTCCAAAATATAAATAATTAATGCAGTTGTGCTCAGAACTAGTACATTCCCTACCCTCATGCTTCAGCAATGCTATATTTCTTTTTTAAAATATTATTTATTTCAACAAATAAATATGTTACTGATTTGTATTCACTCAGTTTGAAAGGTACAGCTTAGGGTTTCTGATCACCCTATGAATCTGATCAGGAATGAAGAAGAAACATCATCCCAGGACAGATAGGTGCAACACCTAGTTCAAGGAGAGCAGATGACTGACGTCTTGTTTCACTCATCACTGCTTGCCTTGCTGAACTGATCCATCAAGAGGTATTCATTTTTGGCAGCTTCTCTTTAGTTTAATCTGTTTTTGGTTTATGGCAGCATATTTTTAATTCCAGATGTTAAACTATACCTAGCTGGATAATAGATAGCCTTCGTTTTGTGGAGGATTGGGCTGAATGGGATTTGAAACCTCCCCAAAGCTGTGATCCAGTAAAATGTTGTATCTTTCAATCACCACATAGCAAAACTGTTCACAATGGGTAGTCATCTAATTCTAATCTAAACATTTTCATTGTGAAAATGCAGAGCCTCTGAGAGTGTTTTTAGACAAGTCTCAAGGGTTTAGCTGCTGCTCTAAAAAGATGGGTGTTATGATATAAATTTGTCAAAGACAACCAATTGGATACATGGAGAAATCTGATGGTGTGTATTATATAAACATAGGTGCATACACCCACATAGAAAAACTTAGAAAAAGCCTTTGCCATGGGTATGTATTTCAGTGACATGTCAAAGTAGAAAGGCTGTTCTTTCCACAGGTAAATGGCCTGGGAGCTACTTGGTATTCCAGAAGCTTCATTATATAAACTTTTGCAATGGCTTACAGAAAGAAATTTCAAAACAGATTGAAAGCACTTCCCCCCTCCTTTGGGAACAAAAACAATTCATATCATTAAACCTAGAGCTATGTTCACAGCTTAGCACCAGATGTTATTTCTCTGTTTCTCCCCGAAAGGGAGAAAATAGGCAGATGTGGAAGTGGGCTCAGGTAGATAACTATGGAACAGCAACTGTTCTGTATTTTATTGCCTCTCATTACTGTGGTTCTCCCTGTCAAAGAATACTGAGTTTTGCACAAAGCAGAAATTGCACAAATAATGCTCATAGTAATTTACTATGCTCGTAGAGGTTTCTATAATTCATGGCAGATGCTGTGAATTTCAATAATGACCTGCTCAGCATTAACCCCACTGTGTCATTTTCCTCCCGGGACAGAAAGCTGTAACAACCTATAACTCTTGCTCTTATTTTGACAGGAATTGGGGAAGCCTAATGTTTATAACTGCATGAATTTCTTTTCTG
Source organism: Sceloporus undulatus (assembly GCF_019175285.1). Taxonomy (NCBI): domain Eukaryota; kingdom Metazoa; phylum Chordata; class Lepidosauria; order Squamata; family Phrynosomatidae; genus Sceloporus; species Sceloporus undulatus. The sequence goes on from NC_056523.1 coordinate 274,661,411, forward strand.
CCACATGTGCCACTTAAGACATCAATGTACCTCATCTATCTACATCACATCATACAAACAGTCTGATTTAAAAAAAGGATGTATGTGATACATACATGACACATATTGCCACTCTTACAAAACGTCATGTGCCCAGGCACACAACAGATCCCATGGACAATCTGTCCTGTTACAGTCAAGCTAGAAATTAAAAATATACATATTGTTTTACGTTAGCCATAATGTTAACTTAAGGAAATATGTCCCCTTATCTTTCAAGTTTCATGGCTTAAATGCAGTTGCTTAGAGAAGCTCCAACATCAAGGTGCATGCAATATAATCATTCACTTGTACAATCTTAGCTAACAACAGCATACACCAAGAATATTTAGCAAACATTAAGGAGAAATTACCAGTCAAGCACCAAATAAAAATTATTTGTGTTCCTTACATTTCAGATTGTCGTTGTTATTAGTAGAAAATGTCAGCTAGTCATAGAATCATAGAATCGTAGAATAATAGAGTTGGAAGAGACCGCAAGGGCCATCCATGCAGGAAATCCAAATCAAAGCATCTCCAACAGATGGCCATTCAGCCTCTGTTTAAGTACCTCCAAGGAAGGAGACTCCACTACACTCCGAGGGAGTGTGTTCCACTGTCGAACAGCCCTTACTGTCAGGAAGTTCTTCCTAATGTTGAGGTGGAATCTCTTTTCCTGTAGCTTGCATCCATTGTTCCGGGTCCTAGTCTCTAAAGCAACAGAAAACAAGCTAGCTCCCTCTTCAATGTGACATCCCTTCAAGTATTTAAACAGGGCTATCATATCACCTCTTAACCTTATTTTCTCCAGGTTAAACATCCCCAGCTCCCTAAGTCATTCCTCATAGGACATGGTTTCCAGACCCTTCACCATTTTAGTTGCCCTCCTTTGGACACGCTCCAGTTTCTCAATGTCCTTTTTTAATTGTGGTGCCCAGAACTGGACACAGTATTCCAGGTGGGGCCTGACCAGAGCTGAATAGAGTGGCACTATTACTTCCCTTGATCTAGACACTATACTTCTATTGATGCAGCCTAAAATCGCATTGGCCTTGTTAGCTGCCGCATCCCACTGTTGACTCATGTTCAACTAATGGTCTACTTGGACTCCAAGATCTCTTTCACACGTAGTCTCGTTCAGTCAGGTGTCACCCATCCTATATCTGTGCATTTCATTTTTCCACCCTAAGTGCAATACCTTACATTTCTCCGTGTTGAATTTCATTTTGTTAGCTTTGGCCCAGCTTTCTAGTCTATTCAGGTCATTTTGAATGTTGATCCTGTCCTCTGGGGTATTAACTACTCCTCCTAATTTGGTGTCATCTGCAAATTTGATAAGTATGCCCCCAATTCTGTCATCCAAGTCATTGATAAAGATGTTGAATAGCACTAGGCCAGGGACAGAGCCCTGTGGGACCCCACTGGTCAGTTCTCTCTAGGATGAAAAGGAGCCATTGTTGAGCACCCTTTGGGTTCGGCCGGACAACCAGTTACAAATCCATGTAACAGTTATTTGGTCTAGCCCAGATTTCACTAGCTGGTTTGCAAGGATGTCATGGGGAACCTTTTCAAAGGCCTTACTGAAATCAAGATATACTATATCCAGAGCATTCCCTTCATCTACCAAGCTGGTAATTTTATCAAAAAAAGAAATTAGGTTTGTCTGGCATGACCTCTTTCTCTGAAACCCATGTTGACTTTTTGTGATTATGGAATTGCCTTCTTAGATGTTCACAGACTCTCTGTTTAGTGATCTGCTCCAGAATCTTTCCTGGTATTGATGTCAGACTAACTGAATGATAATTGTTGGGAGCCTCTTTTTTCCCCTTTTTGAAGATGGAGAAAACGTTTGCCCTCCTCCAGTCTGCTGGGACTTCTCCTGTTCTCCAGGAGTTCTCAAAGTCAATGGTAATAATGTGTTTTTCCTTGAAATTCTTAAGAGCTTAACAACTCTTCTGCTTCTTGATTCGGAATACTTTTGATTTAGCATGTCTGTGCCTTATTTGGACTCCTTGGTCAGCATCAACTTTTCCCTTCAAAGTATATTATCGCAGAAAGAATTTTTAGTTGCCTATTGTGTAAAAAGCACCTGCTCTTTAGAAGGAAACTTCTTCATAATCATCTAATTGTAGTTGCACTCAAAAGCAGTGGTCTTCAAACCTTTAGTATTCTAGAGCCAGAATAGTATAAAACACTTTGAAAAGAAAGAAATTTTATATATATATATATATATATATATATATATATATATATAATCAGTGCAAACTACAGCTGTAGTTAATTTATTTGAAATGTTCATTAGCTCAGCTCAGGCAGCTGCAGTTCATTAAAAAATTAGTGTATTAAATGGAAAATGGCAAGCTGTGATGAAAAGGTGAAAACAAGCATTTTGTCTATAAAATACCTTTGAAAAATAAAATTATGAACAATTGCTCCTTTACCCTGGAGACAGTAAGAGATTTGGCTGCTACAAAAGCAAATCTTGGCAGCTCTTCTGAGAAGAGAGGCAAAGAGCAATGTGCCATCATACTATTTGTCTTCTCTTTATGCCTGTAGGGTGATAGGCTGGAATATGCAAGACCCAGAGTTGCAATTTTGTTATGTGACCCAAGCCTCTTTAGTAATTGTGAAAGCAAAATTATATCTAGATAGAACTTCAGACTGATCTTTTTGTGTTCTTGTATTACAGCAAGGGTGGACCTGAGATCTGGGAGCTGCGTGTACCCTCATGAGACTTCAGTGGGACACCTCCCCATACATCTTTAAAAATAATAAAAGGTTTTTTTTATTCATCTTTTTGGCTCTCTGGACCTGGACTGTTTTGGCCCAAATCTTTTAAAATGCTTCCCCCCTTCAAAACAAAACAAATCAAAACCAAAATAAGAAGGTATGGGAAGTACTTCCAGTATATTTTTATTAATTATTTTGTTTTGTTTTGTTTTCAGAAATGTCTCCTGCAGGAACAGGAACTGGAAACTTTAAAATTATTTACAAATTGCCTGGATTGAGATATTCTGAGCCATTTTTTAAAAAAAATTAAAAAAAAAACAGGTAGGAGTCACAAAATGACTTTAGAAGTGCATGTGGTGAATAGGTGATACTTTCCTCATCCCGCTGCTTTTAAAAGTTTGCAGAGGGGAAATGGTTGTGATTCATGAATTAGGATTTATTTATTTTTTCAGGTTAGAAGGGCAAAGCCTTCATCTATTTTGGTCATATCTAGTCCAAAATGTGTGCATTTTAACTCTCTTCTCTTCCTGCTCTTAAACATAGAATCATAGAATCATAGAGTTGGAAGAGACCGCAAGAGCCACCCAGTCCAACCCTATTCTGCCATGGAGGGATTCTCAATCAAAGCATCCCCGACAGATAATAATAATAATAATAATAATAATAATAATAATAATAATAATAATGTTTTATTTATATACTGCTATTCCAAAGGTCATAGCGGTGAACAGCAAGTAAGCTAATTAGTAAGTAAGCTAATTAGATGGCCATCCAGCCTCTGTTTAAAGACCTACAAGGAGGGAGATTCCACTCCGAGGAAAGAGTGTGTTCCACTGTCTGACAGCTTTGACTGTCAGGAAGTTCCTCCTAATGTTGAGGTTGAATCTCTTTTCCTGTAGCTTGCATCCATTGCTCTGGGTCCTAGTCTCTAAAGCAACAGAAAACAAGTCAGCTCCCTCCTCAGTATGGCATCCCTTTAAGTATTTAAAGAGGGCTATCATATCACCTCTTAACCTTCTCTTCTCCAGGCTGAACGCCCCCAGCAACCTATGTCTTTCCTCATAGGACATGGTTTCCAGACCCTTCACCATTTGGATGTGCTCCAGTTTTTCAACAGCCTATTTAAATTGTGGCATGCAGAACTGGACACAAGATTCCAGGTGGGGCCTGACCAGAGTGGGACTATTACTTCCCTTGATCTAGACACTATACTTCTATTGATGCAGCCTAAAATTGCATTGGCCTTGCTAGCTGCTGCATCGCACTGTTGATTCATGTTCAGTTTGTGATCTACTTGGACAGATCCCTTTCACATCTAGTCTCATCCACAGTTTTTACCCTTTTCTCCTCTGACCACTGATTATTTATAGTGGTTTTTTTAAAAATAAACTTCTTTTGGGGGTACTTTGTGACATTCTTCCCCTTTTCTTTTTCATTCTCCTCATTCTTCATTCACTTCTACACTCGTAGTCATGTTAAGGACAGTATACACATTACAGCTGACATATAAATCTCTGTCTGGTAACTGGTAATGCAAATGGGTTGCAAAGTTTTCTCCACCAGGAGATTAACCCATCTTGCAGATATTTGCTATGTCATTAAGAACACTGTTGCAGCTGTATGTGTTGTTATCTAGCCACTGTCCTCATGAGACAGTG
>NC_056523.1:274665826-274688139 GCF_019175285.1 Sceloporus undulatus
TATTATGTATTATGAAGCATTTTAAAATGGATTCCCTTTGGGTGGTCTGCTGGAACTAAACAACTTGGGTTTCCCAGTTCACTTTGTCATCTCTGTGTATTTCAGACTACTCAGTACATTAACCTTCTGGAAGATTTGGGCTGAGATGTACACATCAAGCATGCATAGTGTAATGCTACACCTGAACTGTCCATCCATCCATTCTCTCTCTCTCTCTCTCTGGATGGAGCACTACTAGCTATCTTCTAGCCTTCTGTGTCCTGTCCAGAACTTCCCCCCTGCAGCTATCAAGTCCTGGAAAGGGGCTGCTGCTGCTGCTTATTACTAGTTAGGGAGAAAGAAGACAGTCCGATGATGAAGAACTAGCTTGCCTTGTCTTGGATGGGGGAGGAATGAAAGAGCATCCACAGTGTATTCCCATTTCCTTCCCCTTCACTCACAGATGGAATGCACCCTCCCTTCCTTCCTTTGCAACTAAATTATTGGAACTGCCATCTCACTTTGCTCTCTCTCCATTGTGCAACAGCAGCAGTAGACACAGCCCTCTAGGAGCTCACTAACTGCAGGGGAAGGAAAGGTTTGGGGTATGTGCACATATCACTGACAGGATACTGACCCTTGTCTCCTTTGTATGTTATTATGTACTGCATAAGAGTACAGCGTAAGAGTTTCTTTCCACTGCAGCATCAGTAATTAGGGTGTGCTACTCATGCAGATGCATACAGGGGTGTAAATCATTTCTTGGCATTCCCCACAACACAACTGTAAATACATACGGTGGGGGAATGGAGTCATGTCTGCTAACCCTGGCCCACTGCTACTCATGTGTCAAAGAAACATCTGTGAAGAGAAACCTATGCGGGTAGTCTTTTCCTGTTATTTGGAACACTGTGTTATCACATTTCCAAATAAGACAGACAGGCACACCCACACACACCCACACACACCCACAGAGAGAGAAAGAGAGAAAGAGAGAGAGAGCGGATAGCAGGCTCAGAGCTTGGGAATATGCATTTTAAAAGTAATTAGTTATGTAATTCATTTTAAAGCCCAAGAAACTAATGCATTGCTACCAATGCTCTCTCCATTAGTGACTCATGCTGCTTGTGTAGTTATTTGTAACTTTTCCATAAGGCAATGGCATCAAACTTGAAAAGATTCCACTCCAAATACTTCTAGAAGAACTTTAAAATGCCTTTTAAAAATAAACCAGATCAAAGAGCAATGACACACACACACACACACACACACACACACACACACACAATATTTCCACTTCTTATGTTGCCTTTCACTAAACTTGTGTTACCAAAAATAATGAATCATTATGGGTCACTACATTGTTTCTGAATCCACTTTGGATTTGGGTTTTGAACCATACATTTCAAATGAGATGTTTAAGGTGCTGAAGCCTACACACAAAATAGATAAATAATAATATAAATAAATAAAACTTTTATTTATATCCCATTCTCCTACCCTAAGGCAACCAGAGCGGCTTACTGTATAAAAACATCCAATACACAATATATCATTACCCCCCTTAAAAAGAATTAAACATATTCCTATTAAAATCACTCTATTAAATAAACTATTAAAACCAATAACAACAGGCGAGAGTAGCATAATATAAAATACACAGCATATATGGGCGGTTATTTCATTCTGTGTGGAAACTATTCCAGAAAGGCCTGCCGGAAGAGATCCACCTTAATAGCTTTTTTGAAGCTATCCAGGTTGTTCTAGTCCTTGGACAGCTCCTTTGATGATTGGATTAAAATCTGAAGCAGATTCTCTGACTTAATGACATGGAAGCCACCAGCCACTATGGCCTTGCCCTACAGTTATCATTCTAAGAAGGGGAACACCTGGCACATAGCTGTGATATATGGTTGGGAGGCCAGGAAAATGTGCCCCAATTAGAAGATATCAGTCCTACTTTTCACAGGAAGGCAAGACAAGACGTGTCTATCATCTTTAGGTAGCTGCAAGTTTGCTTTGGGCAGAAAGAATGATTCCCTTACTTGTTTTATCCTTTGCCTGGCTAGGAACCTCCCAATTATTCTTGGATGGTCACAAAAGGTCAACTACCATGTTTATGTTGCTCCCCCCTCTGTCAAATTCTGGTGAAGGAACAGGAAAATGTCAGTTGACACAATTCCCAGAAGTATAAACTATAATTATAAATATTAATTTCTGGTTCTTTTTTTGTAACATACTTAAACTATTACCTCCAAATTATCTAGTAGTATAGGATTTTGTCTCAGTTCTCCACACTACTCCTTCATTATTAATCATGTGGCTATTCCTTAATATAAAATATATATATACTGTGGTATCTCAGGAAACTACAATTTTCTGAACTATATCCTAAGGGTTAAACCATGAATAAGTAAACCCCATTTATAGTCTGAGAACTGACAAATGTTCAGGAGAGATATATAGACTGGAAACTTATTGATTAGTCCCAACTAGAATAAATACACTGAATGAAATATTCAATTGTGAGTCAATACCTGGGTAAATCCATTGACTCATTGATTCTATTCTAGTTGAGACTAACAATATGGTTAGGCCATAGGTGATTATCACATGGAGGCACTTACCATTGCTAAAATGTTGGTTAAATGTTCCTAAAGCATGGATGTGTTATAGCCGGTTGTGCTTCTAAATTGTCATTGAGGCATCCTGCTTCTCTCCCATCCTCAAAGCATTCACGGAGCAGCTATTTCTTGAATAACAGAAGTTCTTATTTTACTGACAGCCCTCTGTTTGATAAGGGCCATAGTCTTGACAGACTTGTAAGAGGGAAGACCTGAGACAGAGTACACAACATTAGTTCTTAAATATTTTGATTAGCTTCTACAAATTGCAGTGAGAATGAGCTTTCCTCTTAGATGTGATGACACTTTGAGAAGTATTTTCCATCTATAGTGCAGAGAGCAGTACGGGCTGCAAAGATGACACCAACATGTCAGAAAGACCATGTTTGAGTTACCACTTTGTTTATCACTTATTGCAATAATGGTACTCTGCAAGTAATACAGAATAAAGGAGAGCAAGTAATTTTTCAGGGATTATTTATGTATTCTTGTCCACCATTAGTATCACCTATGATACTGAAACCTTTTTGGGTTAACCTGTTTGATATAGATTTACATTTGCAATGGTTATCTATGCAACTGAAGTTTTTGAATGCTGTTCATACATTAGAAAAAAGCTTTCTTTGATTCCATACAATTATCCGAGAGATGCATTTATAGGGAACAATAAGAACTATAGACTTTGAGCAAAGCTTTGCATGCTATAGTTCTCCATAGGAATGCATCACCAAAAACTGTCATGGAGCTCTTTTGAAATGCTTGAACTGGCCTTGATTCTCACAGTATGAAATTCTATGCAACAATATGTGACAATTATCCCTCACTGGATTTCTGATTTTCAGGAGTCTTGCTTTCATAAGACAAAATTCTCTTGCTAGACTTTGTTCAGAATCACTACAGGCAGCACAAGTCACAGACACTGTTCTTGGTTGCCATGGCCACTACATTATTTGTATATCAACTATAGTTTCTATTTGTGAACAGGATGGAATGGGGGAAACTAAAGTAAAATTTCATAGTTCGGCATTTCCCCAACTCAAATATCAGTGTAAATTTCCAAAAATACCCAAATAATAATTTGTTCTCTTTTGTAATTTGATTCTCTTTGTCTCTATATAATCTTCAGGGCATATGCTATTGCATTCCTTTTGGTATATTCTTGGACTGAGATATGATATATATTGTTGAAACTGGAGATAAAATGATTTTTGGACGAATGCTGTTATTCATATTTCATTGCTTTCACCATCAATGAGTACAAGATTTTTTTTAAGGGAGGGAGAAAGGATCTTGTGCAAAAAAGTCCCTGGTAAATCCCTCCTCCTTGAAAGAGCCAGCATAGTGTAGTGGTTTGGGTGTTGGATTAGGACCTTGGAGACCAGAGTTCAAATCTCTCCTCAGCCATGGAAACCCATGGGGTGATCTTGAGAAAGTCATACTCTCTTTGCCTCAGAGGAAGGAAAGAACAAACCTCCTCTGAACAAATTTTTGCCATGAAAATCCTGTAACAGGTTCACCTTAGAGTTGCCATAAGTCAGAAATGATTGGAGGCACAACAACAAACCCCCTTTGAATAGCCCTCCTCATTCTCCTCTTCCTTTTGGTGCTCACCACTCACTTGTTTTGTTTGTCCAGGCCCAATCTGAATCATTGCCCATAGGAAGAAGAAAAAAGCAATCAAGGATAGCTGGTCACTTTCCTTGTCCCTGTCATTCCTCAATAATTGGAGCAGGGATAGAATTCTTTGCTAATTTCATTATCAAATAAAGCAGTGAATAATTTTAGCATATTTTCTTCCCACTGTGAAAAAAAAATCTTCAGAAACTGTAGTTTTAAAATACTGTTTGGAATTTGATGCTTATCCTGTTAAATACAGAAAACATAATAACTTTCCAGCATTCAAATCCCAAACTACAAAGATGCTCATGAGCCTACAATTCTCCTTGTCAGAGTTCCCCAAAACTTGAGAAGCACATTTTTGTGTTTCATTCTAAAATATTTATTTTAAAATATTCTTTCCATCTCTAATTTAGAGGGAGCAGATTAAAAGCAATGTCATTAAAAAGAAGAGTAGCTGGATGAGGAGATTTTGCAAGTTGACTGTAGATCTCTTCCTGGGATGAGGGCCTCGGTGGATGCCTAATCATATCAACTATTCATACCAGTGTTGTGTTTCAAAATACATTTCTATATTCATTCTGTGGAGGAAAGCAATAAACTATAGAAAACAGAATGAACATTAATTAACAATATACACATTCATCGGTAGTATGAATGAGCATAAATCAACAGTACTGTAAATCCTATTATCCTCAGAAGTGCAGACTTACTGTTTTAATCTAGTGCTAAGGCAGGCTTTGGTTATATCTAGGCTAGTGCTTTTTTCTTTGACTGACAGGAAATTTTCAAGGTCTGCGGCTGGGACCTCTTTCATAGATCCACTACTTGATTGGCTTGTGAATGAAATGCTGGAAAATGCAGCTGGGAGCTTCTCCTTGCTCTGCTACAATACATTGCTATGAGTAACCCTATCGTAGGCATAGGTTACCCATCACAGTACAGATATTTTGGGTTATACCACCCATTATCCCTGATTATGGACCAAGATGGGTGAGGAAAAGACATTGGGTTTCTTCAGTCTTTCTCAATCTAGTTTTATTGTACTCAGATTTTCCACCTTCATGTAATAAGAATTCACTGCAGGTTTTTAGAGCCACAAGGTAGGAACCTCATAAGCTTTTATAGCAACCCAAGTGGCCAATCAACCAACTTTGCAGTGTAAACACCATAGGAGGAGGAGATCATGGAAATTGTTGAAAAAAATGAGCAGACCTTTAAATCTCTTTCTTTTCTTGAGTTATTTCAACCTGGAGCAGAATAAGAATGTAATGTTGGGGCGGTACAGACCACCCCTTTCAGGATGGTCTATAGGTGCCCATTTTTGGTCCACAGCATTGCTGCAACAACCAAACCGCACAGCAACGCTGTGGACCAAAAAAGGAGCTGCCTAGAGCGGGAGTCGTAAGGGCTGTGTTTTGGGACGTCGCAGCCCTTACGACATCTATTCCTGTGCATGACGTGGTGGCACTGTGATGCTCACACATCATTTATATGTGTGGGTGGTGAAGTGCTGTAATGGTGGTCTGCTGGCACCCATTTTTGGTCCATAGTATTGCCACAAGAAACAAACTGCACATCTCTTCCTGTGTATGACGTGTGGGTGCTGTGATGCCCACACATCATGCACATGCCCCCCGTGTGGGCGAGGCAGCACTGTAATGGCGCTGCCCATATGTCATAGGGCTTGGCAGCATCAGTTTGGTGTGCGCTACCAAACCCTACTATCAGTGCCAGGACATCACGTCCTGGCAGTCTATACTGGGCTGTTGGTTGAATATGATTTATTCTTCACCAGTTATACTTCTTTGTGCATGTGCATGTGGTCCCCCCCCCCCATTCTATCACACAATGTTTATTGACTGGCAATTTCTAATATATGGCATATCAAATGTCCTGTTTATATGATTTGACTCCATCACAGTTAATTTGGTAAAATGCATCTTTTGGGGGATGTTTTAGCATGTAGACAGCCTTATAATATTACTATTACATTAGCTTGTGAAACTAAATCATTTAGACTGTTTAGAGTTCTTTTTACAATGGAAAGCTTGTTTTGACATTTATGTTTATGAGCCACTATACAGATGTGCCTCTAATCAATATATTGTGTAAGGAGGAGCTGTGATAATTGAATGGGATTCACAAGGGTAGAGCAAACTTCCCCCTGCCCAGTTTCCTAACCATTTCTGTTCAGGTCTCAAAAAGCAGTCAGCCAAAGCTGTAGTGCAGTTTCAGTGGATAGCCAGCCAGCAGCAAAAACACAAATTGCAGTGAATCAGCAAGGTACCTAAATTGCTGCAGGACCTGCTGCTTTATGTTGTCCTGAGGGACCACCTGTTAAGCTGAGGTCACTTTTGAAAGTTGACACTAAATAAGGCATGCTGCTTTCAGAAATACTGAGTGGGCAATTTCTGTTTTTCCATACCTAAGGAATGGAGGGGAAGGAGGCATCTGAAAGCCAAACAGTACACTTTCATCAGCTTCTTTTTTCCCTATCCCATTATATGAGAGAGATCTTCTAAGTCTGCAAGAATATAAATGTAATCTATGTGAAACTATTTAGCAATCACTTAGGCTTTTTAAAAAATGGGCATGAAACAGTTTTTTTAATTGTTTTTCAATGCCCCAAATCTCCAGCTACCATAGGCTGTGATCCAAAAAAGAAAAAGAAAGAAAGAAAGAAAGAAAGAAAGAAAGAAAGAAAGAAAGAAAGAAAGAAAGAAAGTGGTGGTGGTGGTGGTGGTGGTGGGGGGGGATTAAAGATCCTTTTTGTAAAAGTCCAAGGTGCAGGGGGTATGTATGCTCCTGTCAGGAGCTGCATTGTGCATTTTGCCTGCCATGGATTTAAATATTAATACTGATTACTGAGATGTAGTCAGGATTAATGGGTTATACCATACTGAAAAAATAGGATGGGACATGCAGGGAGGTGTTTGCTTACAGGGGTTTTGATTACATTCCTTTGTGCTAAAAAGCAAAGAGAATGGAGCTGTGCCTGTCTCAAAACTGCACAAGGTCAAGGTAAAGGGGGGGGGGGAGTTTATGGAAACTGTGGGGAATACAATTGTTTTGATTGTATAACAAATGAGAAAGTAGCCCCCCAATGATTTGAAAATGTGTGTAGTTTAATTAGACATTATTAATGCTTGCTATTTAGTTCTGACAACAAATGTCTCTAGTGTAGACCTTGAAGTACTGAATAAAAGTATTCTGAGTTTCACTACTGAATCTTGGATTTCTACTAAGAGAGTCATTGGACCTCACAGATTCTTACTGATGGTCCTACCCCATCCTTTGTAACACATGGCCCATGATTTTCCACTTGTTCTTCCTGCCCCCAGATATATCCATATGACATCTCACAACAACAAAATAATCAGAAATGATACAGTTCTGGTCTCTGAGCCCCCACAAAGTGACAATTTTTCATAAGTAGACAGATTCCCCCTGTGTATTATCTTGCCCCTCCCAAACTGTGGACCCTTTCCCAAAAGAGTTTCTGAACACTGGATAGTAAAAAGTAAATGTATTCCCTTTGACAAGGTTGTCAAGTAATGTCTGTTTGTAGGGGGCAGTGCTCATCTCCATTACTAAGACAAAGAGCCAGCGTTGTCAGAGATTAATCTATGATTGTGTGGCCAGCACGACTGAACAGAAGGCTGTTTACCTTCCCACTGAAGTGGTATCTATTTATCTCTTTGCATTTACATGCTTTTGAACTGTAGGTTGGCAGAAGCTGGGACTAGTGATGGAAGCTCACCCCATCACACGAAACCTGGGCCTTGATCTGGCAACCTACCAACTTTGCAATCAACAGTGTCTTAGCCGCTTGAGCCTAACTCCTTTAAAATTCATCCTAAAAGCTGGAGTGGATTCACTGGCCCCTGACATTGGAGCCACCAGTCCACTGTGAAATCATTTTCATGAAACCAGAAGTGGTCTTTCATCCACTTTCATTTCTACTGGAAGAGGTGGCATTGCAGGTCTTGGAGATTAAAATTGGTGCTGGACCACCAGAGCCTCTGTTCCCCTTGATAGAAATTTTCACCTGTTTAGAACTCTTTGCCTCCTAGAGGACAGTATGCTCCCTACTACAGAAGATCCTCTTTGAGTTCATAGCTATCATGACCCTAGTGTGTACTTTTAATTCTGTTAACTCCTGCTGAACTTATTAAAAAAAAATTAATGAAGACTTTGCAAGGTCTCTTTGCAAACCCTTTGCTACTTAGATCTAGAAAAGTGCATCTTAACCTATTTGCAAATATACTGAACAAGAATATAGCAGCTCAGATCCTGGTTTGGGCAGAGTGGAGTAATGTCAGATAAGTGCTATCTATGATCAAGCAAATATAATTATTGTACAATATGAAACTGATACATATGAATGCACCAATTGTGGTGAATCTTCAAGCCATGGCATCTTGTGAGAAAATGTAATTTTCATGTTAAGGCTTGATAAGAATCTGCCCTTTCTTATTTCAAATTTGTTTTTAACTTCATGGCAATGATGTAAGAATGTACTATTTCATTTATATAATCTTCGTCTCTAAAGTAGGATTTAGACTGCCCATTTAGACTTTTCTGTGCTGGAGGAAAGAGACAAGACTGTATTAACTGATCATCCTTTTTTCCTTTGCTCCCACCAAAACTGCTCCCTAGGACTGAAGAACCACTGGAATCCCGTGGGTTGCAGGTAGATGGATCAATCAGTGAAAATTTCCTCTTCTCTTCCTCCAACAGGAGCTTCTGTTGTATCCAGGCCCTTTCATTGAACACAAGGAAGCATTCCATTAACCAAATGGAAAAATCTAGATCCTACCCACATTAGTCTATCAGTAACTGTATGCCATTTGATACCACTTTAATTGTCGTGGTTCCATCCTGGGGAATTTTGGGATTTATAGTTTGTTATGGCACCAGAGCTCTCTGATAGAAAAGGCTAAATATTTCACAAAACTACAAATCCCAGCATTCCTTGTTGGTAGTTACCTATAAAGCCCTAAATGGCTTGGGTCCAGGATATCTGAAGGACCGCCTCTCCCCATACATTCCGTCCCGCACCCTCAGAACATCTGGGCAGCAACTCCTGAAGGTGCCGGGGGCTAGGCTTTCCTCCGTCAACAAGCGGACGTTCTCCATCGCCGCCCCGGCCCTCTGGAATACGCTGCCCACTGAGCTCCGCTCGACTACCTCCCTGGCCCAATTTAAGAAGGATTTAAAGACCTTCTTATTTCATCAAGCATTCCCCCCATGAACATCTTTTAGGGCCTCCCTCCTCTTTCCGTGGCCATGAGGAAGGGCTAATTGGGGTTTTATCTTTTTATTGTTTTATTGTTTTTTTGATGTACTGTCTATATCTGATTTGTTTGATCTATGTATGTATTTTAATGATGTGTAAACCGCCCTGATCTATGGAAGGCTGCGGTATATAAATAAAACTTTTATTTATTTATTATTATTCCATAGCATTGAGCCAAAGCAGTTAGAACAGTGTCAAACTGCATTAACTCTTCAGTGCAGATGCACCCTGAGAAATTCTGAATGATTGTATGAGAAGCAAGGCTGATTTAAGCTAATACCCTGTGTGGCTGTAATAAGAAGCCATTGTTTACAAGAGGAAAAGAGGAATACAAAGTGGAAGATGGAGTGAGGAGACACTAGATTAAATACATGACAGAACTGGGCTGTAATTGTTAAAATGCCATAGAAATTACAAAAGAAATTCTGATAATGCAGAACTGGAAAGACATAAGAAATAATTCAAAATCTGCAATGTATTTCCTTATTATGAGGTTCCTAGAAATACCTTCCAAACATCTGCAATAGATTTTTTTTAAAAAATGAAGCACTGATTGTATATGATGTTTCTCAGAAATATGGGTTTTAAAACAAACCATGTGGTTATATGCAAGGCAAACAAAGAAGGGATAAATATCTCTTATCAAGCTTCAATCTGCTAGAAACAATAGTGACTCAACTATATTGCAAATAGGGAAATGGAAGTATAATGTAGGATTCACAAAATATGAGCAATTCTATCTAATTTATGCATGGTCTTGAACCAAAGCAATCCTGTACTAGCAATCTAAATTGTATTGATGCATACAGTGAATGGATCATGACTGCTCAAAATCTTTGGTAAATTTCTATGTGCCTGCTTCATTCCAATGCTTGGAGTCTGACAGGACAAAACAAATGTAGAAATTATCATTTTAACCAGTGATGGATGGATCAATAGACCAAGGCGGGTTACACACCACCGTTAAAGTACGCACGGAGCATGTACTAGGGTTAGGGAGGTGCGGTGCTTCCGCACCTCCGTAACCCTAATACGCGCTCCATGCGTAAAAAATGATGGCGGCCATTCCAGATGGCCGCCGCCATGACGACGTCACGGCCACGCCGCCTCTATATGGGGTGGCGCGGATGTGACGTCCTTGCTGTGCGCCAGGGCACCTAGTGCGCCCTTTGCGCGGACCAGGAAGGAGCTCCGTTTTGGAGCTCCTTCCTGGTTTATGGCACCGCTTTGCATCGCTGGGCACAGCCTTCAGATGGCTGCGCCCAGCGAAGCAAGGGAGAAAGGGGCCAAGCGGCCCCTTTCTCCTTCTCCCTGCTGCCGCAGGGTGTCCTTGGGGCTTGAAGCCCCAAGGACAACCCTTTTCAGGCTGCGGGGAAGCGGCGTTTTGCCGCTTCCCCGCAGCCTGAAAAGCGGCGGATCGGGGCCTCAGCGGCTGCCGTTCTACCAGCTGAGGCCCCAATACACCGGGGAAAGGGGCAGGTACAGACCGCCCATAGAGATGGACACTCAGAAACCCACACCCACACACCCCCAACAAAGAATCCAGGAACTAAAACACCAGCTGCTTTGAAGATGATCTTAATCTTTTGTCATTTTGTGTGCTATATTAATCAAAGAATGTCTCCTCTACAAAAAGAAAGGAAGGAAGGAAGGATGTAGTAAAAATGGGGAAAGTTGTATGCATTTTGTGGTTGGTGTAGCAAAGAGTCTCTCTAGGAAAATTTAATTAGCTCAATTAATTAATTGGTTGTGCTACAAGCAACCCTTATGGGAGAGTTCCCGACCTGTATACTAAGAGAAAAGGAATGAAGGAACTTAGCAGAGGCAAAATTATCTAAATGAAGTATTTCTTTATTAAGGAGGGAAATCACACAACAATTCACATTTACTGACACATACATTCCAGAACTAAGGAAATCAGGAGTTAGCTTGGAATAACTGGAGGCTGAACTAATGGCGATACATACACAAGATGAGGCTTGTCTCCAAATCCAATTGTGATGGGGGATGGTGTGGGATACGGCCGATCAGGTGAGCAGAAGGAGTAACAGACATACCGGGACCAGTCTGAGTTCATCGGGACAGAGTGTCCTCATGCCTTCTAATTAGCCCACTAACAAAGGATTTGGGGGATTTTTTATAGGCAAAAACTAGCCTGAGGCAAAGGAGTTTGCCCTATATCAAAGGAAATCAAACTACATTGAAAAGGATTGCTTGGTCAGGCAATGTCCAGGGTGAGAATGAAGTTGTAAATCAGCCTTATTGGGCTTGTCCAGCAAAACATCCTGGCTAAATTGCCTGTCTTTGGAGGTGTTAAAGTTTCTCATTTGAAACCCCCAAACTATTCTGTTTGATGTGTATATTGGGTAATGTGGATGTGACCATTTGCCTCAGAGATTATGGCTGCCCAGAGTGCAGCATCCATTTGGAGCTGGAGCTGTAGGGAAAGCATGCACACCAAAAGTCAGAAGATTTCAACACAGCATAACATTGGTTTCCACCCATCATCTCCCAGTTACTACTTGGCAATCAAGGAAAGCTACTCCTTCATACATAATTCCCCATGTCTTAACTAAAGCTATTAGTAAGCCCTCTAGCATTGCTTTCCATCAGTCAAGCACCTACTCTAAAGAAACTGCTGATTAGAGCTGCAAAAAAAATGAACTAAAAATTCTGTGTCACATCACAATGCGCCCATGCTTTCAGTTACTGCATATTTATGTGAAACAACAAATTTTCAAAGAAGCATAGTTTAAATCTTTCATATTAAACAAAACATGACTTCCAATTACACCAGCATCATGCATGTGATTGAATACCAGTGCCCTGGATGCTATATGGGGAAAATGATCACCAATCTGTGTACGGGTTTCAAGAACCATAAGCTATATTTCTAATAGAGAAACCTCATGAAACAACCATACTTGAGAAAAGAGAAAACTTCCACATCTACGAACTTGATACCTGGATGCCACATGACCTGAACTTGTCTCAAGCATCTTCCTTCAAATTCCATCCTTAGTTCTGGGAATTCTAGAATTGTCACTGAATGCTGTTTTATCTCTCTTGTTGAAAAAGGCACCAGCAAGGAAGGCAAAAATGAAAATGTTTGATATTGCGTGTGTGTGTGTGTGTGTGTGTGTTGAATTGCAAACATCTTATTAAATCCACTTCAGTTTTATATTATATGTCTGGAATCCAAGTTTTATTTGTAAACAGAGCTTCTGTTTCTTTTTCCATCTATATATTTAATAAAAATAATAATAATAGTTTATTCTTATATACCGCTATTCCTTATACAAGATCATAGCGGTGTACAGTTTAGCTATATATGCATATTTATTACCACATTCTAATCGTATGCATGTTTATTCTTGTATTATTATGTTTCATATGGGATAGCTTTGATAAGTGTGTTTGGGATGATAGACTCAGGGTGTTTTAATTGATGTCTCCTAACTATACCAATGCAAAGATATTGGCTGAGGTCTATATTAGGCTAGTGTATGTATGCATGCATCTACACAATGGTATCCATATACAAAGGGCTGCGGTGGCTTAGTGGTTAAGATGCCAATTCTGATGATTGGTAGATTGGAAGGTTGGCACTTCGAGGCCCAAGTACCACATAATGGGGTGAGCTCTTGTCACTAGTCCCAGTTTATGCTAACCTAGTAGTTTGAAAGCATGCAAATGCAAGTAGATAAATAGGTACTACATCGGTGGGAAGGTAACAGTGTCCGATGCAGTTATGCTGGCCACATAACAGATAAAGCTGGCTCTTTGGCTTAGTAACAGAGATGAGCACCACCCCCTATAGTCAGTTACAACTAGACATTCATATCAAGGGACTACCTTTACCTTTTACCTATTACTATACCATCCTTCCACTGAATTCTAACATTGTACAAGTGATTGTGGCTCTGATGTTGTACAACTGATTTTGTATATGCCAGGGTGACTCCTTAGTGTCTAGTTTTGCAGTAGGGAATGCAAAATGTCTGTTTCTGCAATCCCAGTGAATGAAGAGGTACATTAAAGGTGCTGACAAATAGTTAGGTGCCATCCAGGAATGAGCAATTGCATTGCAAGCATCCTATTGGTTAGTCTTAACTAGAAAAATATACTTTGAAGCAACTGTTGAATAGTAAGTCAACATATTAGTAAATCCAATGCATTCAGTTGATTCTACTTTAGTTGCGATTAACTCTAGAATGTGGGGCCATTTGAAATAGTTATATCCATTGCACTGTGTCCAGAAAAGTACAACCACATGTGTAAGGAAACTGAGGCCCGTTCCGGACGGGCATATAGTACGTGTGGAGCATGAGCTAGGGTTAGAAAGGGGCATCACTTCCTGACGCCCCTAACCCTAGCACGCACTCCGCACGCACAAAATGGCGGCGCCCTATACAGACGGGGTGCCATTTTGACGTAGCGGACGCTTAGCGGACGCATGTAGCATCGCAAAAATGACACGGCGAGTGCACCATTGGCGCCTCATCACGTCATTTCCGTGGCACAAGAATAAGTGCCATTTTTGCGCTTCTTTTTAGCTGCACCAGGAAGCCTCGCGGTTTGGCCACTGGGGCTTGTCGGCGCAGCTAATGACGGCGCAGGCAGAGCACTGCTTTTCAGCACTCTGTAACGTGCCTTAGCCAACTTATGACAATAATGGACACAGCTTATGACAAAGTTTTGTTGTAGTTTTTGTTGTGTGCCTTCAAGTCATTTCCAACAAAGTACAACCACACATATAAGGGAACTTGAACAGCTTATGACATACTATATATATATATATATATATGTGTGTGTGTGTGTGTGTGTGTGTGTGTGTGTGTGAGAAAAAAGAAATGTTGGGAATACATAGAAGTGCCAGCCTTCTCCCCACCCCTTGAGAGTTCATCTACCTTAGAAGATGAAGGAGATGTACTGGTGAAGCTGGGGAAGATACCTGATAGCCATCTTTCTCTGGTTCAACAACAGGAAAAGGAGTTGGAGGAAAGATTCTTTCCAGTTCCCAATAAAGGTGAAGTCTCAGGCATTTGACTCAGACCATTCCCTGCAGACTGAGTGAGAGACTACATTATAGGCATCAGAACACACACAACTGTGAGACGTGCTCTTTAAAGACCTGCAGGAATTAGGATGTAGGCTCAGCTGCCTGCCTTCAAAAGCAGGGAACTTTTCTCAGTTAAATTTCTGGATTCAGTCCAGTTCACCTCTTGACAATGGCTTGTGTAAGTACTGGACTGTTTCAGTGACCATTTTACCTCAACTCCCTAGAGTCTGTTCTAATTTGTGGTTTCCTGACTCTGTATTGTTTAATACCAGCTACCCCTTGCTTCTTCAGCTGCAGATTTTGTCACTTTGAACTCTACTTCAGCACTGAGAATGCGACAACTAGCTAGAAAGAATGGGAGGGCTGTAAGTGGAAGTTGATGTCATTTAGAAACTAATAGACACAATCAGAGTTCTATGTTTCCATTTTAACCATCATTGATCCTTTCTATGGAATCCTGGGGTTTGTAGTTTGGCAAGGCAGTGGAGCTCTCTGGCTGAGAATTTTAAATGACCTACCGTAAACATCCATGATATGGCAATCAAACAATTTTTTAAAAATATTATTTGGAAGTACTTCAGGTCTCTGAATAAGATATAAATATTCAAGTAATTTATTGTTAGTAATAGGAAGCTTTTAATTTGGCTTAGCCAAAGTGGAGGGAATTCCTCAAAGACAGTTCCCCTGAAATCCATTTGTTTGGTGATTTGGAGGTGGAGACGTTTTATTGATAGATTTGATTTATATTACATTTTTCTCCCAAATGAGATTCAAAGTTTTTGCATTGGCACAACATTATCAGGAAACAACGTATGCTGAGGCCTTTTTATGGAAGTGCCAGTGATTGTGGTGCTATGAGGTTTACTGTGAGGTTGTGGCTGGGTTTTCCAGGATGTACTCTCTGTGCCAAGACACAGAGACCAGACACCAAATTGTAGGTGAATGTGGTGGCCACAACGTTATTACACAGGAAACAAATTACATCACCAACAGTAATCAATGACAGGGAAAAGGGGAGGGGACACAGAGCCTAGTGTATATCAGACAAATAAAATCTGCCTAAGCAGGGCAGGAAGCAACTGGGATCTGATATACTTCCAGCAAGGCTTGCAAAATTTGCCAGACTGTGGGGTGAACCAAACAGTTATGAGAGGTGAGTCAATCTGTAGATGGCCAAACCTGCAGTTAACCACTTTCCACCATCTGTCTAGTGTTTATCTCCTGCCATTTTAAATAATATCCAGCATCTCCCCTTTCCATATCCACCAGTTGTGACAAAGCGGCAACACAAGAACAGAAAAATAACTATATGCAATAATAAAAACCTGAATGGATATGGCCAGGAGGAGAAAATATCACATAAGGCAGGCAAAACCCAGTGAAAGTGGCAAAAAACCTGTTAAAATAACAGGGAAACATTCCTAACAGAACATAAAGGTGACAACCCTAAGCCTGGGAATCATACAGGATGCAAGAAGTCGAAAGGAAGGGGGTTGGACTGTATGGCCCTTGTGGTCTCTTCCAACTCTACGATTCTATGATTCTATGACTGTCAGTACATCCTTACCACTGGAGGCGCAATGATTGCAGAAGTGCAGAGACCTCTGTTGTGCCATTGTGCATTCAGATATTTGGGGGGGGGGGGGGTGTTGCTAGATCTTTTCTGATCTTGCCTGCCAACATTGCAACACAGAATACATGTGTGGGGCTGACTTTAGGACTTTGAAGTAGGTATTAGGGGATGGTATATTGGTCAACATAGTGCAAGGTCTGAATGTGGATTGTTATACTGTGCTGAGGAGATGCTGAACTGAGGCCAATCACTGTAATAAATATAACAACAGAAGATTCAGAGAGGAAACAATTTCAAAACTCAGGACCATGCCCAACATCAGCAAACTATACCTTAGTTTAGAAATTTTTTTGGTGTGGATTCAAGAAGATGCTATATCCAGCAATTAACAGCCCCCCCCCATAAATAAATAATAAAAAATAAATCAGCCCAAACTCAGGTAAATGTAGAGGTGACAACCACCAACAATACTCAGTAAAATATATAAAAGAGCTCATTCTTCATTAGACCAGTTTGAAAGAGCCCACAGATAAAGGGATAGAAAATGTTACATTTAAAATGCAGTACTTCCCAAAAAACGCATTATATACAATTTTATTTGGTATAAACGTCTGTGAACTGCAGGTCTCCTTTCATCTTTAGTTCACATAGTTAGATGTTGAGGGATCCATCAGTCTTCTAGCATGAATTTCCTGCATCTGGGTGGTTAGATACGTAATAAAAGGCAGTGCAATGTCTGCATAAATTGGTTCTGCAGTGACTACCAAATGACTACCATCCTTTTCCTTCTTTTTACAAGATGGCACTGATATTTTAAGGCTACAAGCAATGAAGGCACTGAGTTCTCTGCTACAAATGGTTATGACCTTTACATTCCTTCCAGGGAAGAAGGCTTGCAATTTAGGCATCTTAAACTATAGAAAATTATTGTGAAATCTTTCTCTTATTAATTTCTGGCATTAATTTTTTTCCAGTTCATATTTTCTCCATTCTGTGTATATTACCATCTCCTCTCTCCAAGAATGGATAAAAAACAATAAAGCAAAAAAAGAAGATAAATAATAATTAATATAAAATGCAGCAAAAGAGTGATAGGAAAATGAAGGAATGTCTGAAATCATGTACACAGATAAACACCACATAAAAATGGCAAAGAAAAATAATAATCAAAAATGTAAAATAGTTCTTTGGAAAACTATCTTGTTTTCTAGCCATTCTCTTTCCTTGCCCTTTGTCTCCCTTCTCCCCATTCATTATATACTATGTCCAGAAAAGGACAGCATTTAATACAATAAATTGTATGCAGGGATGGGAAAGATTTCTGCACTCACCTTTAGAGAACCACCACATTATGTCTACAGGGTGGATGACTTGTAGCCCTCCAGATATTGTTGAACTGCAGCTCCAGTGATTCATCACCATTGGTGACAGCTGATGGGAGTTTCACACCAATAACATTTGGACAGTCACAAGTTGCCTGCTCCTGGTGTAGACTGTAGATGGAAAATCACAGTTTTTTCACTTCCCAACAGTTGTCAAGGAAAAGGCATTGGTATTTCTTCCCATAGTATCAAAACAGTGAGGATATTTTTTCTGCACACAAAGGACGGAAAACTCACTGCAACCTTTTTTTTTTTTTTAAATGCTCGTTTTTCAAGAAGCTTGTGCAATTTTACTCAGAACTGTGCAACTTTATGAATAACAACTGTGCAGCTGTAGATCAGTGTCCAACCATGCTGTTTCATTTTGCACAACTTTTTCAGCAAGAGGGACAAGACAGCACAGGAATGGATGGATTAGATGCCATGAATTAATAAACAAAATTGCATTTCATACTGCAGGAGCCCTGGTGGCCCAGTGGTTAAATGCCAATACTGCAGCCACAAGGTTGTGAGTTCAATCCCAGGACTCCAAGGCTGACTCAGCTTTCTATTCTTTCATAGGTCAGTAAAATGAGTCCCCAGCTTGTCAGAGGCAATTGGCTTACATGTTGTAAACTGTTTAGAGAGTGCTGCGTTCACTATGAAGCAGTGTAGAATGAAAATGCTATTGCTATTTCAGTTTTGAGGCTCACTGACTACTGTTGCTTGATAGAGGGGCCAGTATGTATGATAAAAAATCACAACCAATGCCCTTTCACTCTTTAGTTTAAGGAAGCCCCAAATGATGGATTTTCTGAACTCTGAGTCTGCACTCTCCTTTCTTGCCTGCCTATCTACTCTGATTCCCCAATTCCTTCCCATCCCTGCTAATTAACCTTCATCTTTTCCAAGACCGCTCCACTCTGCCACATCTTCCTCTGCCACTTTTTCTTGGCTGTTGTCCCCAAGCTACCTACCCTACAACTTGCTCCCTGAACTCTCTGAGCTCTAAGTATGTGCTCCACTTCTTTCTTGAACTACTTTCCCACTCTGATTCCTTCTCATCTCTGCTAATTCACTTCACCCCTGCCAAGGCTGCTCCTTTTCTGCTCCTTCTCCTACACTATGCTTTCTCAACTGCCTACCCAGAATTGAAATAGACAGGCAGGTCAAGAAAGAAGGGGAGCACAGGCTCAAGAGCCCAGAGTGTTCAGGAAGCAAGTTGCACAAAGGAAAGAGAGAGAGAGAGAGAGAGAGAGAAACCAAAAAAGAGTAGCAGAGGAAGCAGCCTTCCTGGAGATAAAGTGAATTAGCAGGGATGAGAGGGAACTGGTGAATCAGAGAAGGCATGGAGATGAAGAAACAAGGGGAGGTGGGTGCAGAGCCTAGAGAGTTCAAGAAACACATTGCACAAAAACAAAACAAAAACAGCTGAGACAGAGTAATGGAAGAGATGATAGCAGGAGAATTAGAAGAGAAAATAGTCTTAGTTTTCATAGTTAAGGGGCATAAATTTATGGAGTATGGAAAATGTTCTACTCCATTCTCTACTTTTCAGTGCTGAACCATTCAGACACTAATAAAAACTGTGCCGTTTTTGTTAGGTGCATACATTTGCCTTGGAGAGTTGCTCTGTATTCCAACTGTACAGCTTTTAAGGCTGCGCAGAGTTGACAAAGTTGTGTTGTTCTACTGTGTTGAGAACAACAACAACGAAGTCCCACAACTTTCAAGAACTTTCCAAGTGTTGTTTTTCTTCCTGTTAGTGTATCAGGAACACCAGATTTTTACCACATTTGGAAAATACCCATTCCAACCCTAATATAGACTGTTTAGCACCAGATTGGTCAATGAGCAGAGTCAGTGTAAGGCATCTACTTATGTTCTTCTGACTCTGGCTAAAATCCAGTTGTTCATTTTAGCTAGTATAGGCCCATTTAATTAATTCCTGAATAGCCAATTGATACTTATGTAAATCTAATTGATACTCTAATTGATTTACTCTAGTTAGGAATACCAATTGGCTTTATACCTCTGAGTTAAGACAGTTGCTTGAACCCTCTTTGTTACTTTCAAGTAGAGTAGACCCACTGGACACATTGTTGAATGATGAGTTAATATGTAGGTAAATCCCAATTGATTCAATATGGCTAAAACAATAACAGTCTTAACCCTAGGCTTTAGACCAATATCACATAATAGTTTTCTGGTCCCTGCAGCATATGAATAGGTGATGTAAAATATAGAAAGTCATAGAATCATAAGGAATCAAAAAGTAATGTTGATAAAGTCAGACCAAATTATATATTATATAACTTATTTTAGTCTGGCACCTTCCATTCTTTTCTCATGATAGTTGACCCAGATTCTAAAATAAAAATATATCCCGTACTAATCAACCTTGTACTGATTGTTTTGCTAGATACTCTTAATCACCCCCTCCTTAATTTAAAACAGAGACTGGGCATGTATCCATTGAGGTTCATTCTGGGGAGTGGAAAAAACCTCTTATTGAATATATATATATATATATATATATATATATATATATATATATTCCCTCCCCCCAGCCTCTTTGAATTCTAATACTAGAGCATCTGCTGTGCATTCTTATTTAATAAGGTGACTAGAATGTCATACATTATTCTAATTTACTCTCACTAATCCCGCATGTGGTGCTAGAATAATTTCCTCCAATTTATATGTAATGGCTCTGTGCAATCCAGTACTTCCATTATTAATTGCTATGTACAAGGTTTTAGAATTTATCAAGAGACTGCACAGCAACCTTATGCTCTGCATTTTTAATTTGATAGGTTCCCTTGTGAACCTCTTTTGCCTTGCCCGTATATCACACAGGGAGCAAACATTCTATTATCTTGGTTTTATTCATTAATACTGTAATTTATTATTACAGTGCACAAAGGATTTGCTATTAGAATTTCAACAACATAAACACAGAAGTAGACACTTTTTTGGTAAATTTGAGCCAGCTGTGCGATGAGTAGGTGGCATCCCTCTCCTTTATCACACTAAACGATTAGGATTGCTCACCACTTCCATCTTAAAAGCAAATATTTTATTTAAGGGTCAGTTGCGAGCTGACAAAGGACACATCTAGACTGATAGAAAGGTTCCAGATTTTGTTCCTGTTCTTTCTGATTTTATAATGGGTTAAAATAAACTGTCCAGGAGAGGAGGTATAAAGACTCTCTGATCATACCAGCTGATAGAAAATATTATGGGATAAACAAAACATGTATGATCTCTAAAATAAAACTGGAAAGAAAACCAGGGTGGTGGTGGAATTTGGGTCTTTCTGGCATTTTTAACCAATTTGGTAGTATCCAAAGAGAAATTATTCCCTCCTATTCCCCAAGAAGACAATACCGTGTACATTTATTTATTTATTTATTTATTTATTTATTTATTTAAATAGGAGTGGGTGGGAATCAACTAAAAATGTTTCAGCTAGGAATGCATAAAGATTTTCGTTTGCTTTGTTCTTATTTTTTTATTGTTGTTCCCCCCCCCCCCCCAATCTTCAAATTTCATAAATCTGACAGAAATAATTTGAGATTTTAAAAATGTAATTGGGAGAGAAAGCAAAAATGAGAAAACTTGCCCAGTGAGACCAAGGGCTTTGAGTATTAACCTGTTAAATGTCTGGTTAAAACACCTGAGTATTCAGTTATATTTCTGTTTATCACCAGTCTGTCGAGGCTCTTATATAGTTTTTGAAAATTCATCCTTTTCTTACTCAGAGAAAATCTGCTCCCTTTTCAGTTTTCTTGGGGCCCATTCAGACTACTTTTTACCCCAGATCAGAAAGCAATCCTTGCATGTGAAGTTCATATTGGGCCCAATTCTGTCACAATCCATTTTGAGGCATGCACAAGCAAATGCCCTTTAGCGCAGGTCATCCAGATTTGGGGCAAAATCTGTCTTTTTATAAAAAAAAACCCGGGTTCCGCGAAATATGAACTTGAACCCGATCATGATCAGGTCAAGTTCAGGGGGGATTTAGGTCAGAGGGCGGACAAAGGGCAGAGCATTCCCTCCTCTCATTGGAGGAGGAGGAGGAGGAGGAGGAGGAGGAGGGAGCCTCAGGATTGAAAAAAGGGTAATGAGAGGAGGCAAAAAAAAGGGTAATCAGGGTGAGAGGAGACTCAAGGGTGACAGGCTGCAAAAAAGGGAAATTGGGGTGAGAGGAGACTCAAGGGTGACAGGAGGCAAAAAAGGGGAATCGGAGTGGCAGTGGTTTTGGCTTCAGGGAAGGTCGGAAGGAAGGAGGAGGAGGAGGATTGCCAAGGGAAATTGGGCTGCAGAGCCAAGCTGGAGGAGGGAGGTAGGGAAATCAGGCTGAGGAAATTTTTGACAGTCTATGCGCATGATTTTTTGGGTGACATAGAATGTGTGTGTGCTTGCTTGTGCTACTTTCATTTTCTCTTGTTCCTGGAACTTAAGAGCCTTTATTATTATTATTATTATTATTATTATTATTAGTGTTATATGCGGGTGCTACAGTCAGAATGCCTGCACTGTATTTCCCTTTTATTTCCAATTGATTCCATGGGTCTACTTTAGTTGGAACTGACAGGTCACTCTTTCTCAGCCTCAGTGGAAGTCAATGGCAAACCTCCTCTGAAGAGAATGTAAGCAGGAGGAAAAGGGTCAATTCAGTTCAGGTCAGAGGCAGGGCATGAACGGAGCTCGCATCAGGCACCTCCCCCCCCCTAGTTATATATTTTTAAATTTTTTTTGGCAAAAAATGTGCATTATTTTTGCTTGAGGT
>NC_056523.1:274688149-274711386 GCF_019175285.1 Sceloporus undulatus
AGATAGATAGATAGATAGATAGATAGATAGATAGATAGATAGATAGATAGAACGTGGCTAGCTGCTGGTTCCCTTTCCCTTTCTTCTCCTCGCTTCCAGCAAAGGGGAAATGTTGTAAAGAGTACTTTGCAAAAAAACCTTTTTTCCTTTGCAATTGAATGCTACAATTTGAATGTTACAATGTTTCAATTTGGCAAATTGGCAAATTGATACATGCTTTTGCTACTCTCTCTAAGGAATTCAGGGGTAGCCTAAAGAATGCATGGCATTGCATCCTTTTCTGGCATTCTGAGGTGACGAATTTATTATTATTATTATTATTATTATTATTATTATTATTATTATTATTATTATTATCATTATTATTATTATTATTATTGCATGTGTATGAGGCATTCTGGGGTGGCAAGGAGGGGGATACAGGATGCAGAGATGGCATTAGCTTGCATTTTGGGGTTGAAAATGGGGCCAAGGGCAGATCATAACCTGCACTAACCCAAATGCCCACAACACACACACACACACACACACACACAAACAGGAGGTTTTTAAATTTGACAAGTGGTGCCTGGTCCTTTAAAAAAAAAGGAGGGGGAAGCACACTTCCGATGCCCCAATGAGTGCTGCAAACATCACCTATGACCATCACTTGATTGACAGCAGGCACCTTCATGTTAAACCCGATTTCCCCAAGAGGGCATTCAGGTTAAAATGCCACTGATAAGTAGTGGGCACTTGCTTAAGGAGAGATTTGGGAGGGGCCCCCCCAAATCTGCCCAGTTCCTTCCAGGTAAAAAGTGCCAGTGAGAATGGGGCGTTGATATTCTTACTCTTCTTTGCTATGCTAGATGTTTCTTGTGTGATCTTTCATTCTCTGCAAGGTAGGTACAAAATACACTGCAGAAATAATCCAGTTCGAGACCGCTTTAACTGCCTAGCTCAGTGCTAGGGAATTCTGGGAAATGTAGTTTTGTGAGCCATTTAGCCTTCTCTGTCAGAGAGCTCTGGTGCCACAATAAACTATAGTTTCCAGGATTCCCTAGCACTGAGTCAGGGCAGTTAAAGGAGTCTCAAACTGGAATATTTCTGCAGTGTGTTTTGGACTTTGGTTCCTTATCTAATCCTTTTAGCTTCTTCTTCTTCTTGAGGGGGTAAATTGGAAAGCCCTTTTGATTGGATGGGTTCATCACACCATTTGCTTCTATTTTCATTAAAGCTTCGGCAATTGTTTTAAATAAGCCATTACAGTTGATAAGATTAGCCTTAATTGCTTGTTCTGTTGCCCTCTCGTGAATATGTCCATTTACTTCTGCTAATGACTTTGCAGGTTTTGTGTCCCATTTTCTTCTATCTTGACATGAGGTATCTCCTGGTGTGTCAGTATGATCATCCAGGATCTCCAAGCTGGTTTCATTCCTCCAATTGTCTGGCAAGACAGAATTTCCATTGCTCATTGCCATTGATATGTCCTCTGTCTAACCCCCTCCCCCCATTTTGTGGATCAAAAAAGATCTGTTTGTGATCTAGAGTCCATTCCAGCAGCATGCCTGAGGGCAGGTTCAGGGCTGTTTTGTTTTACTATTGCAGAGAAATATGCAGATATTTTCCTTTGTTACGTTTGTTCTCTGTTTTTTCTCTTTCTTTTAATTGAAAAGATCCATAAAATTGGGTATGACATCCAGATTCTTGCATCTTTGCCTCTTAAGCATCACCATGCTTTACAGTTACAGGATCAACAGATGTATCTACTGAATTAGGGCAATGAATTTAGCTCAAAACTTTGTTTGATTCTCCTCAAGTTAGCAAGTTCCTTAATATAGTCAGTGGAAATAACTTGATTTAGAAAAATAAAACAAAACAAAACACCCAATCCTGGATGTAGTAGGAAATGAAACTTGCAAATTAATTTGTGAGTTATCAGGTGATTATCATGTTACCTTGATTGTGTGAAAGACTGTTTCATATCTAACAATAGTTCTGGGATATGTATAGGAATATGTTATCAAATTAAAGAAAAGAAAAAGCAAGTTTAGCAGATTACCTCTACCAGTACATTAGTTTATGCAAGGGGACCATTTACTCAAAGATGGTTTTAAGTTCCGCTTGTGTCTAGGAGGAAACATAGATGAGATAAGTACTATGTCCCTCACCTATCACTTTTTAAAGTTATGTCTGATATGATGACATATAGCAGGTTGGTACCAGTTTGTTGACAGAGCTGGAAAACTAGATGCTTTATGGTTTCAGAACATGTCAGCTGTAATGGAAAACATACTGCAAGTTACACAAATCAAAAAAGGAAAAGAGTTCCTTGCTCACAACCACTCATTCCCAGGAAAAGGTATACTTCATCTTGAAATCGGGAGTGTTGGCAAGCAGTTTGATGCAAGTGCTGAGGAAACAAGACAGCAGTAGTAATACATTCTGAAATCATGATTACAAGTAACAAAAGAGCTAGTGTCTGGATAAATTAATTTTGTCTGTCAAGAATGGTATTTAATGTGTGAAGATCCCATTTACAGACCTGAAGAATATAGTCTTTAAAAGATGTTTTCTTTCCTCCTTGTCTGCATTTGTGAGAATAAATGACTTGTGACAGAACTGATACTATGTACAGCAGTTACCATATAATGGTTTGCTAGGGATGAATAAGCCTCCCTTAGGTTATTAGTTTTGCATTTTATGATAACATAAAGTGCACTAGTACTGAAAAAAGCCATTTGTTTCATCAATTACCAAAGATGCATTGTGGCCATCAGATAGTAACGGAGATGACCATTGAAGTATTTTAAAGTACATTATGACCCAGGTGACTGAATCTTCATACCTGGTAAATTAAATTAAAAGTATCTGGCTTAAAGAGAGTTGTAAGCAATTTTTCAGGATTTTCAAAACTTCAAAACTTAGATATGTTATTTAAGAACCTGTTCTGCCCTCTCACTCCATGAAATTCTTTAAATCTGTAATCATCAAAATGATTTGATAGCAAAACAATTCTTGTTTTAAAAATCAGTTAAATTAAAACATTGGTTGTGTATCTCAACTCTACTGAAAGTTGATTTCATTTCAGGTGTCCAGAAGACATTTAATGACCAACACAGGCTGCCAGCATCCAGATAGATGGTTTAAATACTCATCTAGCTACATGGATTGTAGCTTCTCTCCAGCAACAATATATAATGGATGCCACAGGAATGTGTGAAAACATCATTAAATTATTGAGACCCAGAATTTGGGGGGGGGGGGGGGAATAGAAAGAACTATATGCAATATAGTTCCTATGTAGGATGAATGAGAGAGTAAAAAATGTAATGGAAGCATCAAAATCACTTATGCACTGGAAGGGGCACTATAGACCATCAGGTCCAATGAATAAACGGCTTGGATCCAGGTTGTTTGAAGGACCATATCACTCTTTATGAGCCAATTACTGCTAAAACAGTCCAGAGAAGCCCTTCTCTCTGTCATATCACACACTCAGGATAGTTTGGTGGGAACAAGGGAGAAGGCCTTCTCAGTGACTGCTCCCAGACTTTGGAACTCCCTCCCTAGAAAGGCCAGGATGGCATCATCCCTATTCTCCTCTCAGTGGTAGGTAAACATTTTTTGTGCCATCAAGCTTTTTCATGCTGACAAGAGTTTGCTTTTTAAATGCCGAGAGATTGAGATTTTACATTTTTTGTAAAAAAGAAGAAGAAGAAAAAGGGGAAGGGAGGGAGGGAGGGAGGGAGGGAGGGAGGGAGGGAGGGAGGGAGGGGTCTTTCCTGAACAGAATACCACTTGAAATTTTTTTGCAGAATATGTCCTTACCTACAGCAGAATGACTTTCCAGCGACACACAAAATGGGATACTATTTTGCCTAGGAGGGGCACCACCACAATAAACACAACATCATAGTTGGTGGAATGGCCACAACTTTATTAACTCAACATTAAAACAGTGTAGGGTTGGCCCAAAGCATGAGGTCATGATCTGTAAAATTGAACAACACCCCGGTTGATCGATGACCACAATTTCGGGATGACCTATGGGCTAGGGAACACAATCTCGCAGCTCTGTGAAGTTCTGATTGCCTCTTATCCCTTAAGCCCCTAGTCACCGGGTAATGTAATAACATAATGGCCCCCGCAATGGCCATAACGTATGCCCTCAATATACCCGGGTCCAAAGGACTCCCTCTCCAGTGCTCCATAGCACTGGAAACCACTCTCAGCAGATCATGGCCTATGCTGCCGCCCCTCAGTTGTGACAAAAAACACACCAACCCGAGGGAGGGGAGCCAAGCAAAAATGGCCCCGAATGCCAGGCAACAAGGCCTTATATAGGCCACTGCAAAGAGGGAGGGGCCGGGAGCGCACTCCTCCCCTCCAGGGCAGCTGACCAATCAGCTCTCTGGAGGACCAGAAACCGGGACCATAGAGAGGTCCTCTGAGCTGCCTACAGCAGCCAAAACAGAAAGTTCCTCCCCGGCCCCTCAGCCAGCCAATCAGATGATTTTTTGGCTCCAGCAATGCATGCTGGGCTTACTGACGCCCCCAGCAAAGCATGCTGAGGCATACCGGGCCCGGCAGGGCCTCCTTGATCGGCGCAGCCTCCCAGTGGCAACGCAGCTCGTTGGGGAAGTCCACCGGTTGTTCTTTCTGTGAAGAAAATTCTGTTTCCTGTATATTCACAGAAAATCCTGTTTACTGTGCAAAACAGCTGTGTGTGAATTTTTGTACAAGGGGGTATGGCAAAGTACTAACTATCACTCGGAAGTTATTGATGATTTTTTTTCAGTGTCATCATTGATCGCTATGTACAAAATGTTGAGAAACTCAGCTCATTGTGCCCTTTATTTTTGTTACAGGTTGTGCCAGAAGTGACTAAAGTGTAAGATGGAGAAGACTGAGGCTCACATTGTGATAAAGGACCTGCATTTGAAGGGTAATAGTGCCTGGCAAATTCATGATGAGATGATGGTAGTTTATGGAAATGATTGCCCATCCTATGGCACTATTGTGAGGTGGAAAAGGAATTTCCAAACTGGTCACATGTCCCTCATAGATGAGCCAAGACCTGGAACATCATCATTGACCAACAATGCGACCACAGTGAAGAAAGTAGAGTGTTTAATCCTGGAATACAGACGAGCAACCATCCAAATGATCATGAATGAAACTGGTCTCAGTTATGGTAGTATGTGGGAAATTATTCATGATGAACTGCACATGTCTAAGGTGTCTGCACACTGGTTCCACATATGCTAATCCCTTTCCAGGAACAAGCACTTTTCAAGACAGATGTTGACACTGTTGGAACAGGATGAAGAGGATTTTTTTGGTCTTCTGGTAACCATGGATGAATCTTGGATCTATCAGTATGATCCAGAGACCAAAACCATGAGCATGGAGTGGACATATGCTGATTCCCTTCCTCTCAGAAAGGCAAAAGTGCAAATGTGAGCAGGGAAGGTCATGCTCTCAGTTTTTGGGGGGCTGTCATGGAGTCATTCTCACAGATCACCTTACAAAAGGACAACCCATCACTGGCACAAACTACAGCAATCTTTTGGACAAGTTACAAGATGCTCTGAAAAAGAAACACTGTTGTATTCTCTCCAGAGGCATTTGTCACCTAGCTGACAATGCATCAGCTCACTCATCTCAAGTTGCAGTTAACACAGGAAGGGCATGTGGCTTTGAGATTTTGCAGCATCAGCCTTATTCTCCCAACCTCACACCAAGTGACTTTTTATTGTTACCCAAAATGAAAAATCCATTGCAGGGTCACAAATTGTGGTTTAAGGCACAATCATCAGACCTCTACAATAACGGTATTCAGAGGGTCAAGAAACACTGGAGAAAATGTGTAAACTTAGATGGTGACTACGTAGAGAAAAGTTAACAACTACAAAACAAAACATTTTTTTCCAATTTTTTAAAAGGTGATAATTAAAACTTCATGATACCCCCTCATATACAGTAAGTCCTGAACCATATAGATTATCCTCAGTTTAGTATTCTTTTGGTCAGATTTTTTTTACTCGGGGGGGGGGGAGAACACTTTCCTACCATTTTTCAGATCTTTTTTGTGTATTCTAGCCATTTATATTCCAACCATAACACCTCAGTAAGAAATGTCTGTTTGTCTTTTATACATAAAAAAGTTGAAAAATTAAATTAAATTAAAATTAAATGAGACAACTTTATAGGTATGTGTGTGTGGACAGAAGGGGGAAGAGGTTCTTTATTCATTATCCCCCACTTCTTCATTGCCATGTGTGTTTGCATCTCTATATGTTATAAGTCATAACTGTGAACTTTGTGTATGGTGGTGCAGTGGTTAAATGCCTGTACTGCAGCTACTTACTCACAAACACAAGGTTGTGAGTTCAATACCAGCTAGGGCTCAAGGTCAACTCAGCCTGGGATCCTTCCAAGGTCACTAAAATGAGTCCCTGGCTTGTTGGGGCAATTAGTTTACAGTTGTAAACCGCTTAGGGAGTGCTTAAGTCCAATGATAACGGGTACTGAAATGCTCCAATCGATCCTGGATGAAACGGATTATCTAGACCCATTTCAAACCGGCTTTCGGGCGTGTTACGGGGTTGAGACTGCCATGGTCGCCTTGGTCGATGACCTCCGTCTGGGCATTGACAGGGGAAGCGTGTCTCTGTTGGTGCTCTTGGACATCTCAGCGGCTTTCGATACCATAGACCATGGTATCCTTCTGGAGTGCCTGGCAGAGGTGGGAGTCGAGGGCACTGCGCTCCAGTGGTTCCGGTCCTCCCTCTCTGGGAGGTTCCAGATGGTGCAGCTGAGAGACGTGTGCTCCGACAAGAGACCCCTAACATCTGGGGTCCCTCAAGGAGCCATTTTGTCTCCCATGCTTTTCAACATTTACATGAAACCGCTGGGAGAGATCATCCGGAGACATGGGGTGCGGGGTTATCAGTACGCTGATGACACCCAAATAATTTTCTCTATGTCTCCGACTGATGCAGTGACCGGGGATGGCATCTCTCCTCTCATGGCCTGTCTGGAGTCGGTAATGGTCTAGATGAGGGAAAACAGACTCAGCTTGAATCCAGAGAACACGGAAGTACTTGTGATAGGTTCTCCTGGTCCAGGGATGGCGGTGGTTCCACCTGTCCTGAATGGGATCACGCTTCCTGTGAGGGACTCTATACGCAGTCTGGGGGTGCTCCTTGACTCGTCGCTCCACCTTGCATCTCAGGTGGACGCGACGGTCAGGAGCACCTGTTATCAGCTTCGGCTGATGCGCCAGCTGCGTCCCTACCTGAGCCAGGGGGACCTAGAAACAGTGGTACACGCTCTGGTAACCTCTCGGTTGGATTTCTGCAATGCGCTCTACATGGGGCAACCCTTGCACCACACCCGGAAGCTGCAATTAGTGCAGAATATGGCAGCAAGACT
This sequence comes from Sceloporus undulatus, assembly GCF_019175285.1. Lineage (NCBI taxonomy): Eukaryota > Metazoa > Chordata > Lepidosauria > Squamata > Phrynosomatidae > Sceloporus > Sceloporus undulatus. Next base: position 274,695,569 of record NC_056523.1, read on the forward strand.
GGTCACTAATACACCTAGGACCAGTCATATAACACCGGTCTTAAAAGACCTACATTGGCTGCCTATTCGCTTCCGGGTGCAATACAAGGTGTTGGTTATAACCTATAAAGCCCTAAATGGCTTGGGCCCAGAGTACTTAAAGGACCGCCTCTCTCTGTACAATCCGCCCCGCACACTCAGATCCACCGGGCAGCATTTGTTAAGAGTTCTAGAGGCTAGATTGGTTAGTACCACGAGAAGGGCCTTTTCTATCTCGGCCCCCAGCCTCTGGAACTCGCTGCCCATTGAGCTCCGTTCAGCAACCTCCCTGGCCCAATTTAAGAAGGGGCTAAAAACGTTCCTTTTCAAGCAGGCTTACCCCTGATTCTTTGCCCTGAGAGTCCTCTCCCCCCCTCTGTTAGTTCCCTGTTAGCTGTTTGTGATCTGGCACAAGTTCTTTTATTGTTTTAATGATATTGTTTTTAAAAATTGTATTGAATGTTTGTTGTTAACCGCCCTGATGTTTCGAAGGGCGGTATATAAATAAAGTTATTTATTTATTTATTTATTTATTTATTTATTTATTTATTTATTTGCTATATTGCTATATAAAGTTCTCCCACTTCCTACCTTCTCTATAAATAAAGCACAAATATGGTGGGCATGAAAACAGCAAGATTTTTTGTTACTTTGTTCTGAACTGAAATAATTTCACCTGAAATTTAATAGCATATAGGAACAATTAGTTTTGGGGGCAGTCATACTAATCTTTGTCATATTCAGTTATAATTTTTGGATCATGTTTTATTGTTTTGTAATCCTTTTTGTTGTGTGCTGTGGCATTGTGTTAAATCAGTAAAAATGGTTGTGGTGGTGTTGGTTGTTATATGTTTGGAGCACAGATCATTCTTAGAGCTGGGATGAAAAAATCTATGGTCCTTCAGATACTTTACACCACAGCTCTCATAATCCTTTCAATCTATCCATGCAAGTATGAAGGTGAAGTCCAAAATTGGAAGGCCAAGGATTCTCTCTTAAAGCATAATCTTATGAAATCTCATGTCCTGTTACTTGGGTGGAAGTCCAACCCAATTCATTGGTATATGCATCTGAGTAGGAGCCTACATGGCATAGTGGTTTGAATGTTGGACTATGACTCTGGATACCAGGCCTCTATTCCCAGTTCAACCATAAAACCCACTGGGTAACACTTAGCAAATCACATGCTCTCAGCCCTAGGGGAAGGCAATGACATATCTCTTCTGAACAAGTCTTGCCAAGAAATCCGCATGATATATTCACCTTAGGGTCTCCATAAGTCAGAAATAACTGGAAGCCACATAAGAACAACAACTACTATGGGTATATATAGGATTTTAATTGAAACTCTTCATTTGATTAGGATGGCCTGGAATATTTCCAGGTACGCATAAGTTTTGTTACACATATGGGGTGGTTTTTGTTTTTATTTGTTTGTTTAGTCAATGCACAATGTTCATATGCAGCTGATGGTGGAGTAAGTTGAGTTCTACATGGGGAAACACTGTACATGTGGAAAAGAAGTAAAGTTCACAGAGTAGTGTGCACTTGTGCAATGGGATATTGCTGTGGGAAGGAAGCTGCCCAATAAGACAACAACATAGAATTGGAGGGAAAGGCCACAACTTTATTAATAAACAGCACAAAGGGTAGAGTTGGCCCAAAGCATAAGGTCTTGATCGGGAAACATCAATCAACACCTGGGTTGATTGATGTAAGGTTGCTTGATCATGACCAAGCATCAGGATTACATAGGGGCAATGGAAATGCCCTCTCGCATATATACAACTGATCAGTCATATATTCCAATAAGCCCCTAGTCACAGGGAGATGTTCACTCGATGTGGCCCCTGCAATGGCCACATCGCCTGCCCTCAGCACTCCTGGGTCCAATGGACTCCTGATCCAGTGCTACAGAGCCCTGGAAACTATGCCCACCAGATCCTAGACTTATGCTGCTGCCCTAAAACAAAGTTGTGACAAAAACACCCTAGCCAAGGGAAGGAGTTTGGGAGAGTTGAGCTAAAATGGTGCCAGATGACACATGACACGACTTTAAATAGGCCTGCCCACCAATAGGGGGCCTGGAAAGAGAGGAGGCACTGCCTCCCAGGCCCCTTCCACCAATAGGCTGCGCTTGGGGGTCCAAGCCAGCCAATCATGGCCTCTTCCCTTTTGCAATGCAAGCTGGGACATTTAGTCCCAGCAACAAGTACAAAAGAGCCACCCTTTCTGCCACAGCAGCCAATGGTGGGCCTTCCCACTGGCCCAAAGGCTGCTGAGGTGAGACAGGCCTCCGCAGTTGCAAAGACTAGGGTGCCTTCTGACCCAGTAACAATGCCAGTCCAGTAAGTTGGGTGGCATCATTTGCCATGTGTCATTTATCCACATAAGTTGTTTCTCTACATTGGAATTCAGTATAGGAATAATACAACCATAATATAACTCTGCTGCTAGATATTTACACTATGCTCAAGCAATGCAAAACCTATAGTCAACATAGGAAAACCATCTCTTATGATGATGACTGAGGGGCAAAAACTATCTTGACTTTAGTTGTAGAGGCTTCTAATATTTCAGAGGAAAGGGATGTCTCATTTAATTCCCCTGATGGAATTATTTTGAGAAAATTTGGATTCAAACTTCCCTAAATAGTTTCTGCTATAGTTGGCATAGTTTGGGCAATGTAGTTGGCGTAAGTGAAAATATTTGTGCAAAGTAATAATATGTGTCTGCCATCATCCTTCTGTTCATTCATTCAAGCTTGGTTGTGTGCCTGCTTATAAAAATAGCTTCCTTTGTAGGTTTAGGGCTGGTTTTTAAATGATTAAACTGGGGGACAGGAAGGATAAAAATGCACACTGAGCAGTCTTTTTATCTCTCCATATTCCATACAGCAAATTTGTCAGCTGAAAAAAAATCCCTTCTCATTAAATTTAGGTTGGAAAATCTCTGAGCCTCACATTCAAGGAAATCTAATTTGAACAATGTACTGTCATTTCTGTAGAACAGAAATATTATATTCTTTCTTCACAATATTTGAAGTACCAAATTGTGTAGCAACATAGTCTTCAAGATGCAAATTCATAATTGCAATGGAACATAGAGTGACTTGTCTTTCAATATCTAGAACAGCACCCTGGATTAAAGTGAGTTGGTGAAGTTATTTGTAATGTGCTGCCTGTTTGGTGCAATTCCCTTATGAAACCATAGATAACCAGCATATGGAGTACATTCAAGTAGTTTCTAGTTTCAGAATGGCTGAAATGATACATAGATCATTCTCAGTATTCTTCTCACCATTGTGTTATTTCTAACACTTTCCTCAGTTCCGTAACAGTATTTTGTGCCTTCCCAGCCTCCCCTAGTGAAAATAGCAGTTTCCAGACTACAGCAATGCTGCCTTTGTTGCCCCCCCCCCCCCCCGAACTGTTTTGCAAATGTTTGTCTCATTACCCCGTTCAGTTTTGGCATAATATCCATTTGTTAAATGAGGAAGATTTTTTTCTCTCTAAATGTCTTTACAGTATATCTAAAGATAGGTTGAATCTAATGCCACATTCTGCATGGTTGCTTCGCACAAATACAATCAGTTATAGGCCCATAGCTTGAGAATGGTTTTGTGTTGTTGTTGGTGGTGGTGTTGTTAGTAGTAGTGTAGTAGTAGTTGTCGTCATAGTATTTTAGATTATAACCCAGTCAGCATAGCAACTGGGTATCCTGATGAGGATTCTGGAAACTGGAGATCAAAGAGTAATGCTTCAGTGCTTGGAATAGGTCCATCTTGAATCCACTTCTGCCTGACATGAAACCTATTTGTTCTTTCTTTTGACTGAGGAAAAGTGTGGAAGGGCTCAAATGGGGCACTTACTTAGGATTTCCAGCATGTTTAGACATAATTACAACCATACAAAGCAGAGTCTATCATTACAGGGAAACATGAAAATGCAGTTGATATGGTTTCCAGCATATAAATATGTCTGTGATAGCCCTAATCCAATTACCTGTGGAAGCCTTCTCTATCATTCTGGTACATTAAACAGTTGGTGGAAAAGTTTTACATCAAAATGAATCCACTGTAGACCCTGTTTAGGTTCAAGTTTAGTTTGCCTAACCTCTTGGAAAATACCTGAGCTTTCCAAATCATTTCAATTGTGGACTGACTACCCATCACCCTTTGCAACATATTCAAGAATTAACAGAATGATAACATCAGACAGTAATTTAATTTTTATATGCAAATATACTTGAATACTAAGATTGAGCTAATTATAACATTCTCAAGTGATTAGCTACCATTTTATATAAAAATACAGATAGAATAAATGTGCCTCAAGAATGAATAACTCAGTAGGAATATTGAACATTACTTTTTAAAAACAAAATGTAACATTGGGAGAACATTAGCATGGCAATGATAAAATTATGCATCGTTCCATATAGCAAAACTGTTATGTTCTTCTTTCTTCAATAAATAGAAAATGTGTTTAAATTATGCAGTCCTTCCACCTGTTTACCTTTCCACCTCTTCCCTGGAATTCACTTTCAATGTAAAAATTCTGCAAAATCATAGAAAAAGCTTTCCTTGATTCAGACTGAATAGTTCTGCAAAAACTGGCACTAGATCCCATTGAAATCAAATGGGCACTCTAATTATGTAGGGGGTTAGGGGTGTCACTAAGGGGGTGCAAGGAATGTGGACTGTGCCAGATAACTCATCAAAGAGGGCAACTGCCATTTGGGTCCTCCACCAGCTGTGGCTGCTGGAGGTGGGGCTGCTGGCTGAACATCTGGGTCTGGTGGTCAGGAAAGGGAGCTGCCAGCAGTCCTGGCAGCAATGGTAACCAAACTCCTCCCCTTCCTATCTTCCCCATAGCTGCCAGAACTCACCCATTCTTCTCCACTGCCTTGAGTTCTCAGTTGAGACAGCCATTGCAGAGGAGAAGCCCAGAGACAGTGGCCACAGTGAGCCAGTTGCAGCAATGGATGGTGTGGGGGAATTTGTTACTGGATGGCAGAAGCCCACCCCTCCCAGCAGCCACAGTGGATGGAGGAAGGCAGCTGTTGTGTGTTCTAAGAAGCTTGAGTGGGATGGGGAGGGGAGCAAGGCAATCAGAAGAGGGAGGATGGGCATATGTTGATAGACCAGATGGTAGTTAACAACAAGAAAGCAAATTATTGCAAATACAGTCCACCCTCAATATCCACGGATTTGCCATCAAAGGGAGGGAGTTGGAAAAGCATTGGGGGGGGGGGAAGAGGAGGAGAAAGGAGGAGGCGGAGGAGGAGGCGGCGGAGCAGGAGGAAGAGCCAGAGGAGGAGGGAAGCAGCCACCTGCCATGGTAAGGTGGGTTTTGTGGGGAGAACAGCAAAGTCCCATTGTCCCCACTATTGAAGAAAATGAGACTTGAACATCTGCGGATTTTGGTATCTTTGGAGGGATCCATAATGGATATCCTGTGGATACCAAGGGCCCACTGTATAACGCCCAAATATAGTTCAAACAGTAATAAAAAGACTGTACGTTGATTTAAGAAATCAAAGGTGCACATGCCCACAATTATTAATTTCTCCATGAAAAATTTCAACAGATGCAAATAGCTATAGGAAGCCTAGGGGTCAAGCAGACTGGCAGCCCTAGTTGCTCCGTATTCAGCATGGGACCGTGGTGATCAGATGCCACAGTGCTGAGACCAGCCGCTGCTGCAATCCCAAGTCCAGCTACCACCACAATCATGAATAGGCTGCTGGAGAGTTGTGAGATTTTGTGCTCCTTTTGCTGGCAGACCTGGGCTGCCTTAAATGGTCGCAGTGCACTTCTGGCCTGATCCAGGGCATGTATCATCTGTATGCCAAGCCCCGAGATCAGCCCGAAGCCAGCGCTTTTGTTCTGTGTGTTTCAGTACCCAGGAATCTTTATTTTAGGCCATGATTAAAACATGCTGCTTTAGTTAATCCCAAAGTCCCAAGCTTAATTTTTTTAAGGCAACTTGCAGCTTGGAAGTGTGGGAAGAATCTTATTTACATTAGCTCTAGATGCCAGTCTTGTATTCCACCCTGGACAGTACATACAACAGAAATGGGAATTACAGCAGGCCTGGGGGACAGTTTTCTGTGCTTGGGACAATCTGAGGAACACACTTTGCAAGCTAAAAATGGCACTCCCAAAACAAAACACCACAAAACTGGAAGTTTCTGGAAGCCAATTTCTAATCTTGGAAAAATAGCATATATTTTTCCAGGAGGCCTGTAACCTATTTGGAATGTGAATCCAAAGAGGCAATCCTTTCTCTTGAATGACCAGAAAAAGGATGGTCTGGGAATTTCAGTGGGGTTGGCTGCAAACACCACCTTGGAAGACCACATTTGGCCCTAGGGTTGCACTTCTCACACCCCGAAACAAAATCTCCTCCTGTGTTACAGGAACCTAAATTTTGAGATGTTTAACTCTGAGACTTTTGCTAGTATTCATATGAGAATCAATCCACTGAGGAAGAGGAGGAGGAGAAGGATGCGATAATAACAGCTGAAGAAAAGGAAAATAAGAGAAGGCGTTTTGATAATCAGTAATTGGATTTTTAGACATTCATGCAGCTGTTATCCTTCTTTCCAAAGCTCAAAGCAAGGACAAAAGAGGGAGAACTAAAATGTTTTGGATTAAAAAAAATGTATATATATTCATTCTGGTAAGGCTTTTAGTGTTGTAATATAAATTCAAATGTCAGTTTAAGATTATCATAATTGTTAAAAACATTTCTCTGCCCACATAAACATAATTGAATTAGATTCTTTTAAAAGCATATGAATGATTTATTTAATATGTTAATCCTTTCCTACCAACTCTCCCATCTCTGGCAAAGAGTATTTCTGTATGGGATATCCCATAAGTGTTCAGTATCTCAGCAGAAATAAAGATATTCACACAACGTTGCACAGATCCTGTTTTTATTCTGTCAATAAAGCGTCATGATCCTGTAGATTTGTAATAACGCTTCCTCCCGTTATTAACCTGCTGAAAGTGTGAATGGAGCATTATTACTGCAGGTGCAAAATTCAACAATGTTTCATTAGCGCTATTGCTGGTACAGTGCACCTGTGTTATAGGCAGGTGCCCCATACGTGTCTTCCAGATTACGCAGAAGCCATGCGAAGGGAGGAAGAATGGTGTGCGCGCCCATGGTGCACACACTCTCCCGCACCGTGAGCACGAGTCCCATTCATTCGAATGGAACTTGAGCTCACATAGTATTTGGCTTACGCAGGGGGGGGGGGGGTCCGGAACGGATCCTCCGCTTAAGCCAAGGGTGCACTGTATTAGTTTTTAACCCCCGCTTGCACTGCAGCAGAATTACTTCCTGTGCAGCCATTTCTTGTTCTACCCAGCAAGATACTAACATTTCAGCCACACCAGGTACGGAAGTTAAAAATGCGATTCTCTTGTTTTTGACCCATCAAAATATTGGTTATCATCTTGTTATTATCTCATTATTAGCCAATAACTGGATAATAGTGGGATAATGACAGGATTATAACTGGTTTGGCCTCATGTGATAATCTCCTTTATTTTTTTCCTGCAATAACCTATCTAGTTATATGAATACTTTGCTGTTATATTCCTATTCAACATGAAATAACACTAGTCATTATTATTATTGTTTGTAAGTATCACAAAAATGGAAAGTTTCTGTTACCTCTGGGTTGCTAATGTATTAGGCATTGTAGCTGTATACGTTCTATACTTTTTGATATGCTATAGAAGAAGTAGGAGGGGAGATAACAGAACTTCTTTAGTTTTAGGATCTAAACCTTTATGAATAACAAGAAAAATTCTGAGAACACATTATTGGTGGGTTTTTTTTATCAATGTCACAATGTTATTGTTATGATTGAGAGTTTCCAATGTACAGTTGGCCCCCATCTCCAGAGAGAACAAAAAAGAGGAGCATGTACGGACCAGTCAGCTTGATGAAAGGTTCTGTAACAACAGTCACTCTGTGCACACTTTGAAAAGAATGTTGTGATTACTAAGAATCAGCACGGGTTTCTCAAGAACAAGTCATGCCAAACTAAAATATTTTTTAAAGATCAGGTAGTTCAGAGACATTTTATGGATGCAGTTTAGCTTGATTTCATTAAAGCTTTTCACAGGGTCCCCCATAATATTCTTGTAGACAAACTTGTTATGCAGTGTTACAGTTAGGTGGATCTATTATTTATTTATTTATTTATTACATTTATATTTCATTTTTCTCTGAAAATGGGATCCAAAACAGCTATAATTGGTGGGATCTATAATTGATAGACAGATTAGAAAGCACTCATCAACGGGTGCTCTTCATCCTAGGGAGAAATTACTAATGGGTGCCTCTGGGTTCTGTCCAGGGCCAAGGACAAGAAATTAGGGGAAGTAGCTAATACATCAGAGGACCTGATCAGGATTCAAAATGACCTTGACAGATTAGAGAACTGGGCCAAAATTAACAATATGAATTTCAACAGGGATAAATGTAAAGTACTACACTGAGGCAGAAAAAAAATTGAAATGCACAAATGTAAGATAAGTGACACCTGACTTGAAAGCAGTACATGTGAAAAGGATCTTGGGGTCTTAGTAACCACAAGTGAAACGTGAGTGAAGTCATTTGTTCATATATAAGTGAAGATTCTGCCCACCATTATTCAATTATTGTATTATTGTTTTTAGATTTTGTTGTCTGTAATTTTAATGGATAGAAATGTTTAATCCTTTTTTAAGGAGGGAAGAGGAAATTGTATATATTGTTATTGTCATGGCCAGCCAAGATCAGCTCTCGGAGGATGAGGAGGAGGATGAGCTTCCTCCAGAGCAAGCGCTGATTGAGGCAACACCAGGTGCTGTTCCTGCCCTGCCAGGTCCCAGCTGTGATCCTCCAACCCCAGAGGAGGAGGTTCAACCAGGTCCTAGTGCCGAAGAGAGACCTTCTATGGTACCACTGCCTAGTGGGGACTCTGGGGACGAAGCTTGCATGCAGGTGCCTTCTTTCAAAGAGAGAAGAGCTGAGAGTGCTTGCAGGCGCAGATCACAGAGAATTGCCGAGAGGCAATTAGCCAACCAGCCTCAGGTGGCACGAGGGAGAGTTTCCCTTACTTAAGTGGGAGAGAGACTAATGCTGGTTGCTAGAGTTTATTGCATGATCTCTCGGCGTGATTGCTGCTAGCACTAGCTCCTAGTATCTGGATTCTTTGTTACCTTGACCTTGAACTGGACTTTGTTATCTCTTGGCTGTTTTGACCTTGGACTGTTTGACCAACGCTGTTTCTCGGTATCCTGGCTTCGGCTTGACTCTTGGAACGTTTGGACTTCTGGAATTCTGAACTCGGCTTGTTTTCTCGGACTGCTCTCAGACTGGTTCCTTGCAAGGTCTGCTTTACTTTCACTTCCACTGTGCTAAGGCTCTGTTATCAGCCACTGTCAAGTGTCTGCTGGCAGCATTCCCGGACAGTTATATTTTTAAAAGGCTGTATGCTGCTTTGATTGTGGTAACAAAAAGCGGGATATAAATGAAAGTTTTATTTATTTATTTATAAAATAAATAAAAAATAAAATAAAATAAAATAAAAACTTATTTCTACTAGTTCTAAAACAGGAGCATTTAATAAACAACAAGAACAAAGTCTGACTGCTGCTGTCCCATATTTCTGTTTATATTCTACATGTATTCATTCTGAACTTCCATGTGGATCATTCTTTATTGTTTTTGGATGGGCCAATTCTTTTCATTCTGCTTTAAATATGCAAAGCTGATCAAATATCTTTATACTGACATTTTTAGTTCAGATATAAATTTCCTTCAGTTTTTTAAAAATATATATTTTAACCAGATCTGAGTACTGAATGTGGGTCAATAGCCTTGACTCCTTGTGTAAGATTGGCTGGTTTACCAGGAGAAAGTAATTCCTGAAAAGGCACAAAATTATTTTTCATCTTCTTGTGTAAGCATCTTAGAAACTAAGATTGGTCAGTTTTTACCTTTCGTCTCTCACATCCCCCTACAGCAGCTTTTCTCCTTATAAGATTGGTGATGTCTTTATTCATATTCAATTTAATTCCCCTTCAATATGATTGAAACAAGAGTTTTAAAAGGCAGCCTTTTATTATTGTTATGATTGACATCTCTGACATTTTTCTCTAAAGATGCCAGCCACAGATGCTGGCGAAACATCAGGAATAAACTCTTCTAGAACATGGCCAGATAGTCTGAAAAACCCACAAAAAACCTCTGACATTCCTTTTGAACTCCACAAATTTGCAGACAGTGTTCCTATCTATCAGCATAGCTCAGATTTCATATAGCAGACTGCTAAGCATTGCACTTTCATTGTTCCATCTGTCCATTTGCTTAGAATGGAGCAAATCTTTCATGCATGTTTTCCCCAAATACTGCACTCTATATGGCTTGACTAGTGCATTTTATATTTTGTTAAATTCTGACATTCATTAGCCCAAATTATACACTTTGGTGCTCTAGATACATTTGAAAGCACTATAGCAGAGGGAAAGAAAGAAGGGCCAGAATTTAATAAATGCTCACTCCATTCTCAGAGAAAAGAGTGAGGTACTTCCCATTCCTCCCATAGTCTCCTGTGGCCCATGGAGCATATTTTAATGCCATATTAAAATATTGGGTCTCAGAGCAGGGAAGGGGAAGAAAGACCCAATGTTACTGTGAGTATAAGAAGCTGGAGGGAGCTGCCAGGGCAGGACTTGCTGGTTCATTCAAGGAAAACTGGAAAAATGGGAAAACCTGTTCCAGCTAGGAGCCGCCAGTCACAGAGCCAACAGTGCTTAAGAAGAGAGAAGGCAACTCTGCTGCCTCTTAGACTCAACAGGGTATTGTATAAGAGCTAGGAAAGGACCTCATGATTGAGGGGTTCATTTTCTGTTGCTTCTGACTGGGCTATCTAGAGTTTCTTGTGGTTATTTTGTTCAATTTCCCATTTTGTGGTATGTGATTGATATGAACAAGGCATATTTCTATTAGATGTTTCAAAGTGAATTAGTGAATCACGAAGTCTAATTATGAGACTATACGTGTGTGTGGGTGTATGCATTTGGCCTCAGTACCTTAAGGATGCCATATCCTGTCTGATCTTGGAAGCTAAGCAAGCTCAGTCATGTTTGGTACTTGGATGGGAGGCTGACAATGAATAGCAGGTGCTGTGAGCGATATTTTAGAGGAAGGAACTGGCAAAGATACCTTGCCAAAGAAAACCCTATGAAATCCATGAGGTCACCACAAGTCAATAGGCAACTTGAAGGTATGTAAGTACATGTATATGTACACACATATTATTAAAAAGAGAGATTCAAAACAATCAGATAAAGGACCAAAAAAAGAAAGGAAAGGAAAGAAATATCCAATGGCTGGTCAATATCTGTGAGATTGTAAACTGGATTTACAATCTCTAACTTTTGAGATTCATATTTATGGTGGTGAACAGGTGAATGTAACCTTGGAAAATTTACTTCTTCAGATAGACATTCTCTCCAGCTGCCCATCTCAATGTGCCTCATGAATGGGATGGAACTGTAGTCCTTATGGAGTTTATCACACACCTTCAGTTCTGCCATGATCCCGTCACCCCAGTGTCATCGATCTGCAATGGGAGCCTCCTGGTGAGATCGCGGATGACGCTATTAAAGGGGAACACTTCTGTTTTCATCATGGAAGCATTCTGTTATTTAAAAAGAGCCCTTTTTAAATAACAGATCAAATCATTATTAAAAAAAGGGCTCTTCTTTAAACAATTACAAGAACACTTCCATGATGAAATCAGAAGTGTTCCCCTTTAATAGCACCATCCCCGATCCCACCAGGAGGTTCCCACCAGAAGGTGCACTGCCTCAGAAACCCTTAAGCTCAGCTCAGCCCCAAAGACACAGCCCCAGAGATTCAGCCAATATAAAAATATGTTATATGAATAAAGAGGAATGAGGCTGGTGCAAATGGGAATGAGGCTGGTGCTGAATTGGAGGTGCAGTTTTTCATCCCAAATAGGAACCAATCTGAGAGCCAACCCACACCTACCATAGTAGCTTGAGTGTTGGACTATGTCTCTGGAGATCAGGGTTCAATTCCCTGCTTGGCCATGAAGCCCACTGGGTGACCTTGGGCAAGTCACATGCTCTCAGCCTTAGGGGAAGATGATGGCAAACCTCATGTGAATGGATCTTGCCAAAAAAAAACCTCATGATAGGTTCACCTTCAGGCCTCCACAAGTCAGAAATGACTTGAAGGCACACAATAACAGCAGCAGCAACAACAACAACTGAACCAATTTGTTTTGTTTTGTTTGTTTGTTTTTTGGTAAAGTTGCATCAATAAAGATCTTAACAACGTTTTTATCCCTTCCTATTTCCAAAATTATGTGCATCTTATTTAATATTCCACACTTCTGAATCAATTTTGTGTAATTCCTTTATATTTCCAAACCATTTTGCCAGCAGGGATAGAATATGATCCATTTGAAAGTTGAGTGGGTGGCAAAAGGGAATGGTTTATGTATATGAAGCAAGCTTTCCCAAGATATTTTATTTTACCACTTTGCTTTTGATATAACAAAACTTTATTTTCAATGCATACATTAAAAGTACACAAATACAATTATATATATACACACACACACATATATAATTTATTAATTAATTTAAAAGTGGAAAATTTATTTTATTTAATCATGAAGTATATAGCACAAACACAATTGTAACTTATCTGTCTGAAATCTGACAGGCCTAATCACCTCCTAAGAGGTTACTGTACTTGTGAACTGCATCCATTTCTGACATGTGGGGGGGGGGGGTAACTATTTTTGGATTTCCTGCTATGAGAGGCACAAATATTCAGATTTCCAAATCTCAATTCATTTGAAACAGACTGGCTCAGAATCAACCTGAGTCAATGCAGGTCATTTTCTAAAGCATTACATTGGAGCCCTAAGGAAACCTTGCTTTTTATACATCTCCCTATTGATTACCCTAAAATATATAAGACAAATATAAGGCATATGATGATATAAGAAGGTATTTTCAGTGACTATACATTAGCTACAATATTTGTCTACTTGATTATACATAGTTGTTACGAATTGCATCTGATTAAAGACTAAACATTTGAGATTGCTTGAACTTAGACTTCAAAGACTAGTCAAAATATTTTTTTGCATTTTACTACTCTTAGTAAAGCAGTAAATCAGTGCCAACACTCATTGCTTCCAATTCTTAGTGAGTCTGAAAGAATTATCTCAGATGCTGGGGATGGGGCGGGGGGACACCCAGCAAGAATACCATGAAACACTGCATCTATTGCACACACAGTCATAAAGATAATAAATAATAATAATAATTTTTATTTATAGACCGCTATTCCGCAATGATCATACAGTACAGTAAAATTGCAAAACAATACAAAAAATTGCAAGGCCTCTCTCCCCCTCAAGATGGTGGTTGGAGGAGGGCTCTTTGTCTTCCAGGCCTGGCCTCTCTCCCCCTCGAGATGGTGGTTGGAGGAGGGCTCTTTGTCTTCCAGGCCAGGCCTCTCTCCGCCTCGAGATGGTGGTTGGAGGAGGGCTGAAGTTCACAATTTAGATCTCTCTTAAAATGTCACAACTAACAATTCAGGAACAGTAAGTCATAGCATATAACTCTTTATGTTTTCTAAAGAAATCAAAATGGAGAAGGAAGAGCTAGAAATTCACAGATGATCAGTATGAAGTCTTGCGGAGGTTCAAGAGAGGAAAGAATTTCACAAACTATCCAGTTTATAAAACTGAATTTTTAAAAATTGTATTTGAGCAGTATAACATATAACAAGTGAGACCTGCAACAAAATCTTACACACCATTCTATTCCCCTTCCCTTCTTGTTCTTCCTCCCAATTGTCAGCCAAGATTTTTATGGCCACTGGCACTGTCAGTCTCTTAAGGAATATTTCCATACTTAGAGTAGACCCATTGAATTAAATGGAACTCAAATTCGTTGTGACTAAGGCCCCATTGATTTTAACATATCCGCTGTTAAACATGACTAACCTGGAAACATTTTATTTGAATTCATGGATAAGAAACAAAAATAATCTCAGAAAGAAAGATTTGAAATGGAAAATAACTAAGCATTCCATGCCTTTTTTTCCAGATCCCTTTTAGTTTTACCATTTCCATATCTAATAGCCACAAAACAATGATATCGTTATTGTGACAACTAAAATGCATAAAACATATGTTACAAGCTTTTGAAGCTCCAGTCTATATAGGCAGGCCACTCCTCCTTCTGACCATGTGGTTCTGGAAGACAAAGCATTTTAAAGTTCAGAAAATTTAAATTCAATTTGCAAAACAAAAAGGTACTTCTTATAAGATCCAGGATGTCTCAATCCTTTGTGAAGACACAAACCCCTTTATTAGGCAAAGAACACTGAAACTCTCAGTTTCCATATCTCTTCATAAACAAAATATAAAGTTGAATTTAAGGGAAGAATGTTTTCTCAGTCTGATGCCAGTTCTGCTCTACAAAAAGATCTCTCTATCCAAAAGCATCTTAAGGGTTTTCTAGAAGTTCATTTCTTCCTAGTTCAAGAATTTTGGGTATCAGTGTCAGAAAGCCATTGACACATTGCCCCTGGGAGACTGAAGTCCTTTACATTCCAATCATGTACAATCATTCCAACTGAGTCTACTACTTGTTAAAGGGGACTCAGTGCTTGCACTGAGCAATGTCCTTCAGTCCTTCCCAAGAGTGTTCCCTGCAGTGTTTGCAGCTAATTGCTTTCCTGAAGATCCAGAGTGTTTAAACCTACCTGATATACTAGGTAACAGTCTCACAAAGTCCCTCTTTGCTTGTCTGCAATATCATAGTATCGTCCTTAATTGTGGCAAGGAATCTGCCTGTTCTATGACCTAATCTTTTCATCCAGAGTGATCTTCAAACCAGTTCTTAGATTAAAATGAATTCAGTTTTCAAGTAATTTTTTTTTCAAAGCAAAAACATTAAATTTATTTTTAAAATCAAAGTTATTGACTTGTGTTAGAATTTAAGCATTAATTTCATTTCAGACATAAATTATGTATTAACTAATTAGAGGCAGTGCTAAAGAGACACCAGTTTCCCAACCTAGTTTTCTTGGATTTTTGCAAAACTATTTATTGCTTTTTCTTATTTCTCCAGTGTTGTGGAAACACAATGTTTAGGTTACAAGAGTCAAAGCACTTAGTATAGAGTAGTCCTAGTGGAACAAATTTTGTTAAGGGTTTTTGAGGTTAGCAGTAACGATTTTCTCCCATCCCATTTCTGAACACAGACACACACACCCGTAAAAGATCAAAGGATACATATTACTGAACCCAGACATATCTGTAAAATCTGGAAGGCTTCAGAAAATGGGAAGGAGGGAGTTGAGATTATAAGAGAGCGAGAAAAAGAAAACAATACAAGATTTTTCATGGAGCAGATGAGAAAACCTTCTAAAAATCCATCCAACTATTTTCTTTTCTCCCAAGCTCAAAAAATAGACTGAGAGGAGTAAAACCAGAAACATTTTCCAGCTTTATTCTGGTAATATTTTAATGTGCATAAACCTAAAGCCAAATGACAAATTATCATAGTCATAATAGCTACAGTATATACTTGAATATAAGTAAAAAAAATTATACCCAAAAATTGAACCTAAAATCCTGGGTTGACTTATATATGGGTCAATACAGTAATACTGCTTAGCAAGGTCCTGAAAGAAACTCTGCATTGATGCCCTACTTTCCCTGCCTCAGCA
>NC_056523.1:274716386-274722264 GCF_019175285.1 Sceloporus undulatus
GTCTGGATATGCCTGAATTTTCAAGAAACTAAATTTTAAATCATGAAAGTCTGAATAGTGACTTGTAGAAACCTTTTTTCTTTCTTATTAATACTTAGGAGAGAATCTGTAAACTTTACATTAACTACACTCAAAAGCATTTTCTAATAATGGTTTCCCAGTCCTTTGGTCCTATTAGCTTGCAAAATCTTCATGCAATATTCATGTTTTAATCTCCTAGAGGTAGACACTGCCTGTAATATGGTGGCTCATTTTCTTTTCAAATTCTGAAAACAAATCTTAATTCTGCATCCTGTAAAATGCCACATTGCTGGCAGTCTGGTAACCACAGTGTAATTCTGTTCTGCTTAGAAATGGCTCAAAATTATAGCATTTTTAAAAGGAAAATCTGTAATGTCCTTTTAGCTCATTTAACACTCTCTGCTCTATGGCTGAGCTGAAAAGAATCACAGAACTCATCTCATGGCCAAATTCACCAGTTCCAACAACATAACCAATATTTGGCAGACTTCCTCTCAATATACATGAAAAGTCTGTTTTTCATATTTGGGAAGCAGATATTATAGATAAATTCATACAGCTATTGTGCACAATGCCAGATAGTTTTCATGTAATATGAGATCTTCACTGATGTATCACTGCTCCAAATATATAGTTTGTTGTGACATTTGCACATTTTTATTTCTGTCTCCCCCTCCTCCCACCAGCTTAAAAAAAATATCTGGTATGTTCTTAAGAGTTATGTGAATGAATAAGCTGGGTTTGGGGGGGGGGGCTCCTTTCATTTCCATTTTCTCAACTGGGAAAGACACCTTACCAGTATGCTATGCAGACTTCAGGAGTTCAGCAAAGATATACTAAAAAACAGAATTGTCCCCATTGTTCATTAATGTTGTGATATATAAGAAACCATGCAGTTTAATGTTATTGATCTTTATTTAGAGTAGAACCTTCTGATTTCAGTGACCCTGATTCCCTAGACAGGATCTTGCAACAGCTGCATTCATATTCAGATCCATCCAGTCACATGCATGTGTAACAGAAGCAAGATCTTTCCACATCACTCTCTGAAAATGAACTCCTCTGAGTCCTATTTATTTCAAGGACAGATTTGAACCCTGAAGAGTGTCACTAAGACAAGAGAAACAAACCACATTAGATTATTTTCAGGACAGTACCTGATAAATACAGACCACTATCACTAAATTCCCCAGGTGTCCCATTTTGTATATGATATCTTGAATCTGAGGGCCTGAAATCTGTTCCTGTATTGGAGTTACATGGGATGCCCCACATCTCATATTCCTTGATCTTTGAGAGCATCTGCTAGCTGTGCTTCCAGCAGAACAACTCCCAAGCAGTTGGTGCACAAGAAAATGCCCTCCCCTCCCTGGTTGGCAAACCATCCCCATGTGCTTTAATGTTGTTTTGTGGCTTCAAGTCATTTCTGATTTATGACAACCCTAAAGAAGATCTATCATGGAGTTTTCTTAGCAAGATTTGTTCAGAGGGAATTTACCTTTGCCTTCCTGTGAGATCCTCATATGCTAGTCAACTCCTAGTCTCTCAGTCACCTATAGAGCTGAGACCAAGAGGAATAAGCAACAGACCACTGGGCCCATTTTTTGGTGTATCAAATACTCTGGGTTGGTCTGTTCTGATCTTAGCAGGTGTCTGCTCTTCCCAAAAAAGGGTACCAATCACACTCAGAACAATCACAAGTTTACAGTATGTGGACTGCCTGAAGTCTCACCAAAGATCCTCCTCTCACAGGACTTGAGGTGGATTTTAGATAGGCTTGTCTCACATGTTGAGACCTGGTCAGCCAACACAGAGGTTTGTCCCATGTTGGTGTCTGAAAACATGTTACTTTTTATTGGAATGTGTGGCATATTGTTCAGCAGGAAATACAGATGCTTTCCAGAAGAGTCATATGATTATGATCCTTGGTAAGTATTCTAGGTTTCCCATTGTATGTTTGTATTTTTGAACTATTACTATAAAAAAGTAGTGTGTAATTCCCCATAATTATATTTGGCAGAAGGCTTGAATTCCCAGAATCTTCCCTGAAATGTGGCAAATCCCCCAAATGGCCCTGAAAGCTTCCAAAATCCCTATTTCAGGGGGAAATCCCTGAAATTGGCAACACTATATTTTCCCCAGAGTGCCACAGAATTCATTGGATGATAGTGAGCCAGTCAGTGTCTCCCAGCCTAAATCATCTTACTGGGTTGTTGTTTGGATAATATATATATGCTGCTCTAAATTCAGAGGAAAGGCAGAATAAAAAATTAACTATTAACGAAACTAATGAAATAAATAAGATTAGCGATAGCTGGCAGATTAAAAAATATTCTCCTGTGTTCCATTCAAAGGATACTTGGGATGGATTTGTCTCATGGATAAAGAGCATGGATTTCTCTCTGTACTCTAAAGTTTCTTTTGAAAACAAAATTTAGAGCAAAGTCTTCCCCCCCCCTTTTCCCCCTTTGGTAGAAATTATTCACAAAGTAGAGGCCATTTTATGGCACTCTATATATATATTTTAAAGCCAATGACATTCTAGAGTCAGTGCATTCCACCCAAATTTACAAGCAGCTTTCTAGGATTTATTTTGGTAAGAGGAATAATTATCACAAGTTTACTATCTTTCTGAGTATTACAATAATTTGTAATTTGAGAACTAGCCTGTAAATTCTTCACTCTGCCAAACAGTTGAGAAGAGAAAAGAATTTTAAAAATTTATTCTGTTCATAAATCCTAGTGAATAGAAGATCATAGGAAGATTTTTTTGGCCCATAAAAATAAATCACTTCAGATTTTTTTGTTTGCTTTTTTTTAAAAAAAGTAACAGCAGCTACCCAAATAATCAGGATATAATTATTAACTGCTGCTAGGTTCAATTGCTGAGCCTGTAAAAATGATGACATACGCTTCCACTAAAGAAGAACTTGTATCATATTATACAGATAATAATTGTATTTGAAAGTGCACAGATTAGTGAAAACTTGAAATCTATCTCTCTGATACAGCCCTATTAATATGTTAAAAAAATTTTTAATGATGTTTCAACAGAGTCAGTTTAGGTTAGACAAGATTATGGTCCTCTAGTATGTTGGACTCCCAGAACTCCTTACCATTGGCCTTGCTGACTGGGGATTCTGGAAGCTACATTTCAAAATGTGGTGAAATTTGAGACTAATTTGGGATTAAAACGTGGGAGACAGAGCTTCCAATCCCTGTTTAGCTTTGAATCCCAGTGGGTGTTTTTGACTCTGTTGCACTTTGTAAACATTGGATTTTAACTGCCCCCTACAGGCAATGAATCATACCTTTCCGTTTTTCTTGATATGTAGGGGGAAAGTGAGAAGAAAATATCTTGAAAGAAGCCAATTATCATGGAATGTCAATTTCTTAGCAAAGTGTTTCTTATTGACTTACTGCATATTAATTTGACTGCTTTCTCCAGGATAACACTTTTAGGCTAAATTCTTATATGTGTTAATCAAAGAGTAAATCCTATTGAAATCAGTGAGAATTGATTCAGAGTAGAAATGCATAAGATTCTGCTGTCACTCACAAGAAATTGGTGTCCCCCAGACTGATACTGGTGATTTTGTTTATAATATTTATATTAAAAAATTAATGACTGATTGTAACTTAAAATTTAAACACCAAGGTCACAAAAATGAAATTCAAAATATTCCAAAAAGTAAATGTAGTCCAGCAGTTTTCAATAAAAATTTTAAACCCCAAATTTTCATATCTGGTCCTGAGCTTGAACAAAAATGTAAATATCATGTTTGGACAGACTGAGTTCATAAATATGTATTTTGGAGAAAAAAATATTACAGCAATCTAAAGAGTTTGTTTGGGTGGTTAGCTGAAGCAGATGAAAGTCTGTGGACTTTTATCACACAGTCCCATCATAATCCCATATGTTTACAAATGGAAGCATACCAGTTTGACATTATTTCTAATCACATTTCCCCCCACCATAATTCTTTGGCAATGTGATCTATTTTCTGCATTGCCAAACCTGCCAAAGTGCCTCATACTCCCTCTCTGGCTGAGCTGGAGGTGCATGGGGAGCACAGTAGGATCAGGATCAGGAGCCACAGCAGAGGACAAAGCAGCTAGAGGTGGCAACTGCAGCAGCTCAGCAGGAGCAGATGGCTGGCAGTGAGCAGACTCAGGCCCTTCATTTCTTCAGGTGACTGGAGTGGCTGCACTGGTGGCAGTACAAGCAGCTGGCAAGAGTGGCCCAGGGCCAGCAGCCTGACATTTGCCACCTTTGGCTTACAGTTTTGCTTCCACTGCCACCACCATGGATCCTCCACACAACATCTCCATGCTTCCTTCCTAAAGCCAGCTGCTGCATATTAATGTGCTTTGGGAAGGGAGAATAAGTTGTTTCAGGAGCCAACCATCTCCTGAAGCCAGCCTCCTCCCCCTTCCTAAAGCACAGTCTATGCAGCAGCTGACTTTGGGAAAGTGTTAGCAACCATGATTGTCCCCCACTCCTGTTTCCTCCTGAAGTGCAGGGATGCTTTGTGAATGTACTTCAGGAGTAGGAGCAGCCCCAGACAGTTTTCGAAGGTGGCTGGCTGCCCTGACTGCTTGTCCACCCACCCCCAATACATCAATATGGCATCTCCATGCTTCAGGAGGAAGCAAAGCGATAAGTGCTTCCAGCTGTCAACACCTTCCTGAAGCAAGCTGTTGCATGTGAATGTGCTTCATGTGTGTGTGTGTTTTGGCAACCAACCACCTCCCAAAGCCAGCTGGGGTCACTCCTCTTTCCCCCACCCAAACTACATTCAGATACAGCAGCTAGCTTTGGGAAGGTGTTGGCAGCCAGGGTCACTATGAGTGGGAGTGGGTGGAGGAAAAGGAACAGAATCATGCCCACTCACACCACATGACTGCCTGGGAAGCAGAACTGCCACTGAAGGAACCTATCATACCAAAGCAGTCATGGAATAGTAGTGAAATTAACAGCCTATTGGTGGGGTTTGTCTGTCAATAAAAAGGTGCACAACAATAACCAATTGAATTCAAGGCAGTAGCAGGATGAACACAACACCATCTGATAAGTATCAGCTCCAAATGTTTTTATTTTGTTGAAATTCCACTTTTTAGCCTAATGTGATAAAGTCCTGGATTCAAAATCTTACTGCATTCTTTGTTTTGGTACCATTACACAGCACAACACATTTGGGAACTGTGTGATAACCATATGGATTCCTATAGCATAACACACAGGCATGTTAAATTATACAGTCGGCCCTTCTTATACACAGATTTCTTATACATGGATTCAAGCGTCCAAGGTTTGAAAATGTTCCAAAAAAGTATAAATTTCAAATATCAAACCTTGATTTTCCATTTTTTATAAGGGACACCATTTTGCTATATTTAATGGGACTTGAGCATCCACAATTATGTTATCCATGGGGGATCTTGGAACCAAACCCCAGCATATAACAAGGGTCCACTGTAGTATAAATGTACACACACTTGCTGGTTGTCTATGTGATCTCAGATATTTCAATGAATCTTTTTAAAACTGATTCCCATGGACAGCATTGATTGGATGGTTGTGTTTTTTCTCTGTTGGACAATCCACAAGTCTGCAACAGATCCAATAAATATTCCTTGATTGTGTAGCCAGTGTGTGGGGGATCTATCAGAGGAAGAAACAGAAAATTGGCTAAATTAATCCACCATTTTGTGATTATGTAAAAATTGTAAAGTGTAGAAACCTCTTTTATTTCTACACTTTTATTTCTACACTCACAGCTGACTATAAATATCTAGAAAATAAGTCATTGAGCAACCCATAAAGAGAGACAGTTTTTCAAAGCTTGACCGTCAA
>NC_056523.1:274722274-274742274 GCF_019175285.1 Sceloporus undulatus
ATTATTATTATTATTATTATTATTATTATTATTATTATTATTATTATTATTGTTATCATCATATCTTTTTGAAACAAATATGTATTGGCTAGACAATTATCTTGAGAGCCATGATTAAAATATTCCATGCAACAAGTGAATATATTGTACTGATTTTCAGTGACTTCTGCTTTTTTAAAAGAGCATTTGCACAACACTAATAATTTATGGGATATTTACTTCTCTCTTACGTGGTGGAGCTAATGCTTATGATGTCTTTGCCAATGACTTGCTAAAGTTTTCTTTGTTGTAAATACAGTCCTTGGAGGCGGGGGGACCTCTGTTAAATTTTACAGCAAAAATATACCATCCATATTTCCTTTTGTTATATCCCGGGGGTAGATGCTCCAATCTGTTTCCTAAATATACCCTGTTACTAGGATTTAGGACTAAAATAAATTTCAGAACAGCCTTTATAAACCTCTTCATATAAAATTGTAGATAAAGGTATGCCCTGCCCTTCTCAGCTCTGCTTATAAATATGCTATTGCTACTGTGTGTTCTCTGGCAATTTATTCCTTTGCTGTGGTATGTCCAGAGTCCATTAATATGAGAAGCTGTGATAATTAAGTTGTTATAAAATTTAAAACTACAGTGGGTTGTGCCAAAATATAAAGGACTTTGAGAAAATGCCACATTAATTTACTGAATTAATCCCTATTAATAGAGTCTTTTAAAGACACTGATAATTTGGAGTCAAGCAGCTCATTAATATTTTAAATCCCAGAGGTTAGTATAAAACTTGGCTAATGGGTAAATCCCTGGGTGCTATTGGGATACAGGCTCTCCTGCCTTTTCAGGAGTGTTAGAGTGTTTTGTTTCTAGCATCCATCAGCAGAGAAGTGTTGGTAGAATTATTCCAACACCCTCACTTAATTAATTATGTAAATTATCTTGCACTCCTGTATTTTCCTGTTTGAATACATAATTCTTCATTTATGAATATGTATGATTTGCTGTTCACCAGCTTGCCCATTGCAAAGTAGAACTAACAGGAAATTAAATCACGTTTCTTCTTTTTATTTCCTTCCATAGGGGGAAAAAAAAGGGGGGGGTATTGTCTATGTTATCAATATGGGCCAATAAGATTTTTAATAAGAATAAGAATACAGTCACTCCTCCTAACTCGTGGATCTGGGATCCATGCCCTAGAATACCCATGGAGGGGCAACCTCTGCTATCTCCAATGGTGCGTGTGTCTGGCGGCGTGCCCCATTCAAGCCTATGAGGCTTGAATATGCACAAGCCTCCATTTGTGCAGGGGGATCCAGAACCAATCCCCTGTGAAAACGCAGGGCCAACTGTATTCTGTTTTTCAAATATTCTGGATGTAGGGCAGGGGTACAAGGCAACATGGGAAATCCACTTCCATGTCTATTAATGATTGTTTCAGTGGCATTTAGGTGGGCCTTGATTTAACCTAGCAAGTCAAGTGTTCTGTTCTTTAAAATCTTAAATTTTGCTTTTGTTTTTAAAATACAGGATATTTTATACATTTGATTTTTCTCGGAGAACTAATCATGAAAAGGTATTATGAGTGCTTTCATTTTTTTTACTGACTGGATGAGAAAGAGTCAGGGCTGGATGTAGTCGGCCTTCAGTTCCATGAAAGAAAAAAGGACAGGGTCTAAATGCATATCCTCCAACAATTCCTCTTCGCAGGAACAGTCATCCCATTTTTTCAGCTGCTTTTACAATGTCCCAATTTTTCTCTCCTCCTCCCACTTTTCCCCTTTGGCTTCAGTTTACCTCAAATACTGTAAAATGAAGTCACAATGAAAAGGTAGTTTGCAGATTTCTAGAACAAAGTGTTTTTGCTTCTGTGCAACTTTGCTGGAGGGTTCACCAGAATGACTGAAGGTTTTACATGTTTCTTGTTCAGGGAGGCAGTGAGACCATTCCTCTAGCAGCTTAATCACATGCAGTGTAGATGGAGGATCTGCCATCTCTCCATTTCCACCTTTAAACTAAGAACCTGTGCTACTGTGGCAGGACAGAGATGTGAAGACCCATAAGGAAAAATAAACAATCTTTTTGTTGTTTTCTGAAGCCCTTTCCCCTTGGATAAGTGGGAAATTTTAAAATTGGTTTATGGAATATTTTATTTTAGAATTATGAATAAACTGGTTAAGACAAGTTGTTCACATATTTACTTCCCTAAAATTATTTCTAACAACTATTTAAAAGGAAGACTATGTGCAGTATCAAATCATTGTGGTTCTTAATCTTGGTTTCCTTTTCTCGGTTCTTTTTATGTGAATTAGTGTTATATGTGCTTGACACAAAGAACTAGAGGAGACAAGATAATTTTCTTTGTTTTATTATGTTGACAGTTTCTTCTGTTTTTATTGGGTTTTTTTACAGCTCCTAATAAAATGGCAAAACCCAAGAGGTTCCTTACAGTTCAAGTGTTCCTTACAGTTCAAGATTGTCTGATTCTATTTGTATCTTATATTCACACACATACAAGCACACAAATATATATTCAGTGGAGTCACTAAGGTTGGCATCACTCATGGTGTCACCCACCCATTGACCTCCTTTCATACCATATCATACAGAATCATTAGCAATATTTTTGCACTAATGTTTCTCATAAATCAAAATTCCCATATTTCACTGAATGGAATGGCAATATTTGTGGCATAAACAACTAGCAAAATTAAAAGTATACTTTTAAATATCATACACAGAGTCTATTTACATGTATTTATATGTTCAGAGTTTCATGTGATTAAAGTGAAAATTTGGTACGATACTTTTATGTCAAGCCAAATTATCCATAGTGGCTTAAATTATGTTATAAGTTCCAACTAAACCATCTAATCAGTTGAATTGACCTATCAATTGATTTTCCATAATATATTTGATTCAATGGCTCTATTCTGGTTGGGACTTACCAACAAGATTCTCATTAGGACAATTTGTGTTCCTAAAGTAACAAAGTGACTTTCACTCTATTGTTAGGAAGGATCGAATTAGGGGAATTTTAATTAGCTCAAATATTACAAGAGGCATGTCCTAACAACGCACACAGTGGGATCGTGTCCCTATGTGTATACCAGAGGTCATCTAGTTCAACCCCAAGAGATAGAGACTCGGATACTAAAGGAGGTGCAATTAAAATATGAACATTTATTAAAGCCACACAACAAATCACACACACACACATTCAATGCTAAAGCAAGGGAGGGGTGAGTTTGGGAGTAAAGGAAAAAGGATAGAGGCACCATTGGGAATATTTACCTTCGAAGTCTTCTCCAAGACTTCGGATGTGAGGGATGGTGGATGGTGAGACACGGCCGCAGGGACGGGAAGAGAGTGGCGGTCACGGTGGCCCAGTAGGCAAAGCTAACTAGAGGCCCGAAAAGACAGTGAGCTTGGCTTCGCTCAAGTGATTTCAGCAGAGCACAAGGCTCTAGGAATGCAAGCTCGGAGTGAAATGCTCTACAAGCAAGGAACTCAGGCTTGGAACTTCTGCTCTACAAGCCCAGCTTGGAAATCAGGCTCAGAACTTCTGCTCTACAAGCCCAAGGAAGGGCGAAAAGTGGGGTCCTTATATACTGCTAAACATAACTTCAGGCTATGGCAGCCTGGTGGATAAAAGGCTTGATGACTTATCTTTGTCTAAGCTGAAAATTACACAATGGATACACAAAGCATAGGTCTGCCACTTATTCAGGAGGGGACAAATATCTCGATGGCTGAGCCATTAAGTTAATCACTGGCTCATTAAGGAGGGAGCCATAGCTATTGTCCTCCTGCTTCAGGTGGCTTGCGAGTCCAGTCTAGCAACTCCCAAAACTGCTGCTGAAAGGTTTAAATCTACCTTTTTCCTGTGACCATGCCTAGCAAGGACTGCTGGCTACATGGTCTGCTCACTTTGGGGATAATGGTAGCTAGCGATGGGGTCAATCAGGGGTCATGGCTTCAGACCGCAGGGTACTCAAAATTTTATATAACACCATACTCGACAACACTATAAAGGGTGATAATATTTCATTTTTCAATTTTCCCTAAGTATTCTGCCCCTGTCCCTGTCCCTGTCCCTCCCCCCACCCTCTACAACAGAAAATACTGATTTACCTTCCCATGGCTTCAACATTTCCAGAAATTTTACACCTCTATACAGAACCTTGTTGCTTCCTTCTCAAACAGCTGAGAGCAATGTAGCCAAGAAATGGAGAGCAAAGGAGCCAGCTGCCTTCTAGGAATAGCTTATCAGTACACATGGTAAGTATTTGTTGGTTATTAAAAGTAAAATAAATAAATAAATTAAAGGCTCACATTGAAACAAAGACAATTTGCAAATAGAAACAATTTGACAGAAATCGTGAGTGCAAAAAGGAAAAGGAAATCTGTTCTCTCAATTACATGATAAAGCACTCCTTTTCTGATTTCTGCATGTATAGAAAAGCAATTCATGCATTAGGGACAGGCAAGGGAAAGTATCTTTGTCTTTGGAAGAAGCATGATCAGCAACCTTTGAGTATCTGGTCACCTCTTTTCATTAACATCCACCTAAGAACAGCGAGGTAAGAATGAGAAACAGTACAAAAATGTATTATACCTGTGTTGTCACAAGTAATAAGGACTTGATTTCTTGGGGGTGGGTGGGTGGGCTGGACAGTAGGCTATGGTAAAATCCCAGATTCGTCCTTTTGGTTTTGGTAATGGTGATATTTTCCAGGGTATCCAAAATAGTTCTCTTTGGATCTTGTCACTGAAAAGGGAAACTGAAAGGTGAAGTCTGCAAATCTGGAGAGCCAGTGTGATTTTAGAAATGATTTGAAAGCATCCAACAACAACAATGCCTGCCACCCCCATCCTACAGGCAAAGAAAAGCAAATACACACACTTTCATACTATCCATCATCCATTCATACAATTTGATACAACTATATATACATAAAACTATGCAATATGCATCAATCTACCTTCATAGGCAGGCAGATATAAAGGCACAGGCAAACATCATATGCAACCAGCCATAGCAATCAAAGTGCTGGCCATGGGATAGCTTGGGTAGAACTGGTTGCTCAAGACCCAGTTCTACCACATGCTGCAATGAGGTGGTGGAATCCATTAGTTGAAGAAGTAGGATGCTTTTTCTGTTGTAAAATCAACTAATTCATAATTTGACACTAATAAATAGGCTGCATGCCTTACCATGGCAGCTGATTTGTGAGATGGGGCTGGGGATCAATGCTAGGGCATCTCCTCTGGCCCTGGTTTCTTCTGCCTATTGGGCAGTGCAGCAGCATGCTACCAGGGTTTAGGGTGATGAACAGCCAATGAGCAGGAGCCTCCTGCTTGCTTTTTGGCTGAGGTACCCTGGCTGGAGGAAGCTGAACAGGCTTCATTCTAGTTGGGTATAGACCTTTAAAAGCTGGCTGGTTAGTTGGCCAGCTGGCAACCAGCCTGCCCTTCTTTGCCTGCCCTCTTTTCTGGTGGGATCCTCATCCCATCCTCCCACAAAGGGTCTCTCCAGGTGGGGTGGAGTTTTGGTTTCTGTGGTCCTGGGCATGTCATTTGTCACAACTGTGAGGGGGAAGCAGCATGGGTCAGGGATCCAGAACTTTGTTCACCAGTGTATTTGGGCATTGGTAATATATGGGAGTCACCTTATTGGATCTGGGATGTATGGAATGAATAAGGTATCGCCCAGGCTGAGGCAGATGCCTTGCCAGCATTCTCCAGTGATGGGTTAACCTGGACACCTGCCAGATGGCTTTCCCCTGATCATCCTTGTGGTTCAGCACTGGTATGGAATGGGCTCATCAATCAACAGTTGGGTTAATTGATTTCAGGACCCATGCTTTTGGCCAATCCTGTTCCCCCCCCCCAGCTCTAAACAATAAAATTGTGGCCCTTTTTCCTCCACCTGGTTGTCATCTCTGTTCATTCATGCCTTGTGACCTTGCCCTTTGGGCAGTGATGTGTGTTGATTTTTGGTAAATCAAGTGTTGGAGAGATCTGAATGTCTAGTAAATTCCTCACTTGCCTTGGAGACAATTTCATTGTCCAAAAGGTGAAAGAGGCAACAAGGGGATCAGCTATTTTAGATCTGATTTTAACCAACAGGGATGACCTAGTTAATGGAGTGCAAGTGGTGGGATCCTTATGTGGGAGTGATCATGTTCTCCTGGAGTTTGTTATACAATGGAAAGAGAGGCCAGGCATAGTCAGACAAGCGTTCTAGACTTTAGGAAAGCTGATTTTAGTAAACTTAGAGAAATACTGGGGGGGGGGGGATCCCATGGTCAGGAATACTAAGAGAGAAGGGAGTTCAAGACAGATGGGAGTTTCTTAAAAGGGAGACACTGGAGGCACAATTTCAAACATTTCCAATGAGGAAGAAAAAGGGGAGATGTCTCAAGAAACCAGGATGGATGAAGCCACTGGGTGAGATCATCCGGAGACAATGGGGCAGGGTGTTATCAGTACGCTGATGACATGCAAATTTGTTTCTCCATGTCTCAGACAGCTTCAGTGACCAAAGAAGGCATCTCTCCTCTGAATAACTGCCTGAAGTCAGTAATGGATTGGATGTGGGAAAATAGACTTAAATTGAATCCAAATAAAACGGAGGTACTCCCTATAGGCAATCCCAATCCGGTTATGGAGATAAGCTCTCCAGTTCTGGACGGGGTCAAACTTCCTCTAAAGGACTGTGTCCGTAGCTTGGGGGTGCTCCTGGACTCGTTGCTTCAGCCAGGAGTTCCCATTATCAGCTTCAGCTGATTCACCAGCTATGATGCTTCCTGGAATGAGAAAACCTAGAAATGGTTGTACATTCACTGGTAACCTCTTGTCTCGATTTCTGCAATGTTCTCTACATGGGGCAACCCTCATGCCATGTTCGGAACCTGCAATTGGTCCAAAATATGGCAGCCAGATTGGTGACAGGGAGTTCCAAATTTGATTCTATTACACCTATCTTAAAATCCCTACATTGGCTGCCCATCAGCTTCTGGGCACAGTATAAGGTGTTGGTTATTACCTATAAAACCCTGCATGGCTTGGGCCCAGCTTACCTGAGGGAACGCCTCCTCCCATACAATCCTTCCTGCACTCTCAGGCCCTCTGGGAAGAACCTACTGCAATTAGAGAGAACTAGACCGAAGACGACTTCCCAGAGGATGTTCTCTGTTGCCACTCCAAAAATCTGGAATGAACTGCCGGATGAGATCTGCCATCTAACATCTTTGGAGGCCTTTAAGAAGGCAATAAAAATGGATCAGTTCCAGCAGGCCTTCCCAAACTGATCTCCTCAGAATTTCCCCTCCATTTGTTTAGCGGTACCCACTGGACTTTGATCTCATTAATCATTTTATTGGGAATTGTTTTTAATGGTATTTTAGGGTGGGAGGTTGATAGTCATGTTTGATTTTATTGTTTTTGTTTGTTGTTACCCACCTTGATCCAATACAGAGAGAGGCGGGATACTAATAATAATTATAATTATAATTATAATTATAATTATTATTATTGACACCTTTTTGCCAGCTTTAAAAGGAGTGGCATTTTTATCATTTTTTTAGCACCAGCAAAGCACCAGACCAAGGCCTCGGGGTGCAGTTATAGTTTCCCAAATTAGATTTAGTGACCCCAGGGTGCTTTCTGCACCGCCATTTGGGACATCCGGAGGACGTCCCATTTTAAAAAAAGGGGCGTCTCTTATAGATGCCCCTGGGCCTAGTACGGACTCCGTCCGTACAAGATGGCGCCGGCCCTTCTACATGGCCGGTGCCATCTTTGCGTATCGGACACTGAGCGTCCATACGCGTCGCGCCGCTTGTGACGTAGCGAGCGCGCCCCTGGCGCCTTGCTACGTCGCAAACGCGACAGAAAAAGAAGCTCCATTTTGGAGCTTCTTTTTCGGTCCGCGCGGGAGTCGGGCCGTGTGAAGGCTCCGGCTCCCCCGTGGACCTACTGGCGGCGGTGGCAGAGCGCCGCAAAGCGGCGGTCTGTACCCCGCCAATGTCACCTAGTGACATTGTGGTGCTGCAGGCTACTTGATGAATTTAATTAATTGCAAATAATTAATTAATGAAAACCTGGACATTAGCCATAGCTTGTTAATTAATTACAATTAATATATTCATTTTTTAGAGCACAGTAATCTCAGCAAAGTAATCACATAGTAATACATGACCAAACATTCCTCCTTAGTATGCACATCAACTTTCAGATATCTCGGTTTCATGACTTTAGAGTTATGGCAGAGACAGACAAACAGTTGCATTTATTTTAGGTTTATTTGATAAAGGGCTGCTAAGTGGTGGATGATGCTAGAAAGGTGTCATTGTCTAGTTTAAATCTCACAAATGGGCCAGCACCAGCTACATTCATACTCCAACAAAGATCCTCTTGTGGAGGAAGATTGTGTCTGTATGTTGATATTCATTCAGAGCAGCTTTTAGTGTGTACCAAAATCCTGGCTGGTGTACAGTAAGTGGCTTCTGGGAAGGAGAAATTTGTACAGCCTAGACCCTCTCTCAAGGATGTCTGGGTTATGTGAACCCATAGCAAGGGTAAAATCCAACAGGATGTTCTTCTGCCAGAATTTGCCATGCTTCCCTGACACCTCACCTGGTCCAAGGAAATAAATTAAAGCTATCAAATGACTGCAAGATGCTAACACATAGCACAATGCTGCAGGACATGTCCTTTTAGATTTTGCTATAGGCAGAGCTGGCAGAGCTGACAGAGTTGGGGGTGGAGGTTAGCAAATTTTAGGGATTTCTCAGGTTTTGCTGTCCTCAGGCAAAGTTTAATCAGAAGGACAGGTAGCAAAGTCTTGCTTTATGTCTGCTTCCTGTCAGTTTATGCAACTCAAAGAATTACATCTATATAACTTACAAGCAAGATGCAAGACATGGTTAATGTCCACAATATTACACAGTTATCTTAAACCATAGAATTATAAAGCATTAGCCATGAGGAGATAGTATAAAAGAGAAAGGGAAAGGGAAACCTCTCTAACCATAACAAAGTCAGACCAGTTTCCCAAATGATTGATACCCTCTGTACATTCCTGCCAAATTTCTAAACTCCTAACTAGCTGTGTTATCTTAATTTAGCCTCATTCTCATCAAACACATTCAGTTTATAATGGCATGTTCATAATTTTTGCTTAAATTTTTGATAGGTTTGGCTCTCCTAATACACACAGTTTAAAAATGAACATTTTCTTTTCTTCTCTATCTCCCCCCCCATCGAGAGAGATATATTCTTACTGTACTGCAGGGTCAAGACAATACAGCCTGTCCTGATATTCAAACAGAACTTCCAAGTATCACACAATAAAATGTGTGCAATGTGTTTCAGGGTGACACTGATATCTTCTGCTGCCTGAAAGGGAAACTTGTTCAGATTTGGGTTTGAGAATGAAAGCATAGTGAATTGAAGACAGAAATTTATTGGGCTGTTCCAGATATCCATAATATAATTTTAGCAAGCTGGCATGAAAGAAAACATGCAACTTACCATTTATAGCAGTTTTTGAAAATCTAACTGGCACCTACATATAACAACATATAGCAAATCATAGGATGCTACCAGAAATATATTAGTAATTAATTACCAAGTAACTAACATGTAAAGGCTATGAAAAAGTTACCATGCAAAGAGGTTATACTAGATAGTGGGGTCTCACACTGTCTTGTGCTGATAGGATAATCAATTTATTTGAAACATAGTGACAGAAGAGAGTTGTACAGAGAAAATATGAACTGTACAGAAGACAGATGAATTGGCTCTAGAGCATTCCACACCTGAACTCTCCCTAGAAGCCTAATTGACTAAATTGAGATTATTGTAAATTGAGATCATGCACATCGTTAATGGACATAACTTACTGGAACAAATGGTAATGCTAGGCAAAGTTGAAGGCAGTAGGCAAACTGGGAGACCACACTACAGGAAGATTGTCTCAATCAAGAAAGCCGTATCTCTGAATATGCAGGGCTATAACATGGCTGCAAGGAGTCTTGGTTTCTCATTCATAGAGTTACCATAAATCAAAGCTGACTTAACATCAAACAAGCCATGATATTTCTCCTCAGATATAACAGATCCTGGACTACACTTTACTGAAAGTAAACACCATGTGCTAATCCAAAATATATCCAGTGTGTTTAAGGGTGGAAAGTTGATGGTATTTGACCCTTGGAGGTATACATGTGTTTGTGTTTCCATGTATTTTAGCTGATCTAGCTTAGAGTTTGGAAGTAAGTGGTTACAAGCAACAAATCACCTGTAATTGCCTTTTGTCATAAGTTAAGCAAAACTAATACATGTTATAACTGTAATTTAACAAGGAATAGGAGCTCTCTTTTTGTAGTCTAACTGTAAATTTTAGTTCCTTTTATAATGATGGACATGTTGCCTCACTAAATGGTGGAAGAAGAGGAAGAGCAGCAGCCCGATTTGGAATGACAAAAAGGTGACTAGGAGGATGATAGCCACAATCCTATTGGTGACATTTGTAGGGTCAGGTCTTGTATATTTGCTTTTTTCTGCCTTGCAGAAGGCTGCATTTAGTACCTCTTTCTGTAAGACTGTCATCCTGGTCTCTAGCAACAGTGAAGAGATTGCTGGGCACAGCTCCATCTCCCAAGCCACTAAGCATGAGGAATGACAAACATTAGACTGAGGGGACATTATTTTATTTATTCATTCATTCATTTGTTTGTTTATACAGCACCATCAGTGTACATGACACTTTACAAAGAAAAACAGCAACAGCAAAAACAGCTGGCACTGCCAAAGGTATACCATCTAAAATATATGCACATGCACACGGGGGAACGAAGGAGTGATACAAATATAAAACTAAAGTGTTACAGTTGTAAAACAAATTAACCAGCTAGAAATACAGAATCAAAGGCAATATAATATAGAGCAACCTGGCAAATATCCATAACCAAATACAAAAGATTATAAAACATTATTGAACTAACATTCCAAAAGCTTTGGAATACAAGAGATTATTTAATTGAGATTTAAAAACAGTGAGGGAAGAAGTAATCTGCAAATGTTCAGGGAGGCAATTTGAGAAGTATGAACCATCAAGTGAAAAAGAATGAAGATGAACCAAGGAAGAGAAAACCATAGTTTCCTAAAACCCTAGAGTATAGGCTGCTCTTCCTCCCAATATCCAGAGGCATGCCTGCAGTTTATCAGTGGCTGGGAGATGGAGCAGCACCCAAAAATTTTTTTGGCTGTCTTCTCTGCTGCCTCCCATGCTGAAGGAGATTTACGCTTGATCAGAGTGGTGTAGGATTTCATCATGTTTTATATCACAGATCATCAATTTGCAGCATTCAGATTAACAAACTCCCTCAGAGTGTAGTGGAGTCTCCTTCCTTGGAGGTCTTTAAAAAGAGGCTGGATGGCCATCTGTAGGGGATGCTTTGATTGGGAGTTCCCGCATGGCAGGGGCTGGACTGGATCGCCCTTGCAGTCTCTTCCAACTCTATAATTCTATGAAAATAAATAGGTGAAAAGCAATTGTTTTAAGTGGGTTCAAGAAACAGATGACTGAAGAGTTAATTTTGGGGCAAAAACTAAATGTGGGCAGGTGGGGGCTTTGAACTATAATTGTGACTGCTTAAAACTACTTATTGAAAAGTACAGTGATTTTCCAACTTATGGTCCTAATACTGTGCAGCTAGCCAATTAAATATACTGACATCACTGTGGAAATGCGCATTCAGTTCAGAGTGAGGACAATGTTTCCTGAATAAGTAAACTCTTTCAAAGTAGTCACTGACAAATTGCCAAAGAAGAAACTCTCTGCAGAAAATGTTCATCGAAAGTACTTAGCCTCTGCAGAGACATTTTTCCTCCCTGATAGCAAATGACACTGCTGAACCAAATGTGAAAGCTGCACTTTCTGAGATTCATTTATACTACAGTGTGAAGAGAAGAACTAGCATCACTCCACCATACACAAATTATAATTGTAGGTTCTTAATCCCACAGCACTTTTGTTCTTGCTGGTTTTTGCTTGTGACTGTTATTTGGTTTCTAGTGTTTTTAAAATGAATATAACAGAGTAGGAACTAAAATGAGCAGTCATATCAGAGAAGCAGGTCTAGAGAACAAAAAACAAGGATTAGACAACAAACATAGCATCCATCTGATACAGTTGTAAGAGTTACCGCCATACAAGAGAATTTTCTTTGTTGCTCAAGTCTGTCACCTGCCTCATCTACCATGTTTGCAGTAGAAACTCAAGTCACAACAGAAGCAGTGTGAACTTTTAAAAATGTACATTTTCACAAAGTTGTTGTTATTTTAAAAACCTTCCCCTTCCTCCTATGGGAAACTTGTTCCCTATTTTTATCAATCAACAAATGGTAGCAGCAAAGCAAACATTTAACTTCCAAAAAACCTGTTTGGCTATTCGGTTATTGTGCACACTTCAGATTTAGAAGTGACCTTGTATAAAACCAATATCTTTGAGATACCTTTATGTAAATGCATCAATATACAGATAAAGCATGAAAGAAAGTAATAAACAAAATTGCAGCCAGCAATACCGATAAAGAAAGATTAATCTATGTCTTATCTATTATTTTGTTTCTTGGTGTGTAATCAGTTCTCTGTAGAACAGATTAATGTTTGCAGCATGCTTTTAACAATTTCTCTGTTTTTCTTCCTCTTAACAGAGTACTTAACCCTTCTGTGTACCCAGTGATGGAAATTATGGTATCCATTAGTTAGATTTCATTGCAATTAATGTTACTAGCATTGAAAATATATCTATATAATATATTGAGCAATATACTTGATTTGTTATCATTTCAGATATAAAAATGCATGTAATGTCTTTCAGTGCAATATATATATATATATATATATATATATATATATGGGCTGTGCAATGCTAAATATATTTTGTACAGCTCTCCTGACAGATTTCAATTCATATTTGTTTCTATGTGTTAAGGTATCAAAGATTTAGTTTAGGTTAATGTATTCCTTCCCTTGATAATATCACTTTATGAGCAGCTTAGATGAGAAAGAGACTCCATTTCCATAAAGAATTATTATTTACAGCATCTTTGTGCATTTATTTTAACGGCAGTATTTAAAATGCTGCTACATGTTCTGTATTCATGATTGTGCCTCCACTATGTAAATTATCATATACAGAATTAGAAATACATATGTCTGTCTTTTCATAAATTTAAGGGATGCTTTTGAAGTTTATGTATGGTGGCCTAGATTTTCCTGCCTTTAATTTCTGTGCCCTATATTTTTAAGTATAACTTCAAAAACTCCAGACATGCTTGGAGAGCTCTGCTGATCATTATATAAAGGTTTAGAATGGTCACATAGCTTAAATTGTATGTAGAGGGGAATGATTTGACAAACACTTTCCAACATCAATGAGCACAGGATATGGAAGTCAGAACCAGAATTGAGCAAGGCCCAAGAATGTAGAACACAGGTCTGTGGGCTACCAAGGGAGAGGAGATAAGGCTAGCAGATCATGCCTGAAGATGCTGTAAATAATAATTCTTTTTATATATATTGATAACCCAGATCCAATGAGATTTGTTTAAACTATGGAAAGAAGCAGGCAGGCAGGCACTGAAGTTGTATACAACTCAGAGTTGGCACATTTTGTTGGGAGTTTATCAGACAAGGGAAATTGGAAGTATAATCCAATGGCAATCTGAACGCAATCATGGGGTTTAACGTTATTGTGTGATAACCCACTACACGCAAATTTGAGCAATGTGAAGTCAGTCCAAGTGCAATCATGGGGTTTCACGTTATTGTGTGATAGACTACCACACGTAAATTTGGGCAATGGCATGCTATTTTTGGGCAATGGGAAGCCAGTTCAAATGCAATTTGCATTCACATAAATTCGCTGAACTAGTGAATTCACGTGAATGCGTTCTGGCCCCACTTTCTTTTCATTCAAAATTAAGAGAAATTTCTCACGTGTGATAAAGGTGTTCCTTGTCTGCCACAGAGCACCTGTGAGCAGAAAAATTGCAACACCTAGAGCAGGGGATCAACAGGACTCCAGATGAGGAGAATCAGTGTTTCAGATAGGATTTAGAGCAACGGTGGGAAAAGTGCAGGATGTGGCCCAATTCTTAGGTCTCAAAACCCATCTGAAGCTCCCAAAACCTCCTCTCTCACTTAAAAGTTTTTTTTCTTTGTCAAACCCAGCTCAAAAGTGTTGCAAAGTGTGTTGCAGTTTTGTCCCCCAAACTCAGCCTCACATAGCTTTAAAGAAATCAAACAATAAAATGTGATCTCATTTCCTGTCATGTGATTACTGATGTAGGGATCCAAAATAGTACCAGAACACTGGTACTGAACATGCGGGCTGGGAGATTTGGGGAGTAGTAGTCCAAAAACTATTTTTCCAAGCTCTCATATATACACATATATGAAGAGGCAAAGTTCCACAGGTTACACAGTGGTAAAGCCTTACTGTTCCAGCAGCAGACAAACCATAAGCTAGGGGTGTGCATCTTTATAGTCTTTGTCTTTGCTGACAAAAACGAGTAATTCCTGCAAAATGCTCCCCAAAAATGTACCGTAATGTGTATGAGACCATGGTCTGAAGCATTTGTTTTAAGGTTGGATTTTTTTAAATTTGAGAATGGGGGCTAATGACTTTCATGAGACTGATTTTCAGTTGTATGAGTTAAATAAGGTTACCCAGACATCATAAAGGCATTGAGAAAAATTCCAATAAGTATAAATTATATAAAATATAGTTTATCTTTATTGGGATTTACCTGGATGTCTTTGTAATACTAGGTAGACACAGGAAGTTATTTTTACCATTTAACATTTTTACCTTTATCATTTAAATTAACTGCTTTAAATAACAGTTGTCTTTCTTTTAGTTTCTGGTATTGAATTATATCCCTCACTATCTACTCCCACTACCTTATAACTTGTTTCCAACCCACTATTTAGCAGTCACTACATTACAATATTGCATTTATTGATCCCAGTTAAGAAGTAATGCTCATTCTTCCAGATCTGCTCACACATTATTTGTTTCAGAGATGCGATTAGCCCAATGAACAAATTGATTTTCAGATCTCATGCTAATAAGAATAAGAGATAAAAATGAAAGTGGTTAAAATGGAATGATGATCTATAGAGCATATGTAAAAAGTATTGCAGATACTATGGTTCAAGACTTGTTGATGTTTTAGAACAACTCATGGGCTTAGCAAAATACAGTGGCAAATGATAGACCACTGTAGCACTACAGATGATTAATCCCCATTTTGTCCAAGAGAAGGAAACTCACCATTTTCCTAGCATGTGAAGTAAAAGATTTTTTCCCCCTCACACCCAGCTCCTATTAAATGCCAATGGAAAGTAAGTAGCTAAGTGAAACAACACCATTATATAAATGTTCTCAGAGAGGTGTAGCATGCTTGAGTGCATGTGCTAAATTAGTTGGCTCTGCATTTTCATGTGTTATTACCCAATTGGGGGGGGGGAATCCACACATTTCCAAGTTTGTGCTGCCATTTGCAAAACAAAAACAAGGTTCCTGGAAAGGTTTGTTCAGAGAGGTTATGCTTTTGCCTACCTCTGAATCTGAGAGAGTGTGACATGCCCAAGGTTACCCAGTGGATTTCTATGGCTGAGCGAGCATGGGAAAAAGTTATACAGATGAAAAATGTGCCCTTTTTGAAGAAAGCACATATACAAATGCATTTCTTTCTTTTTTAAAAAAAAAATGCTGTATGAAAAAAGATTGCCATTTGATGCAGAAGTGTGATGGAAAAAGCCTAGTGCTGCAAAGTCCTCAGTGTGAGTCACCATCACTGATGGACTTTCAGCACCACTACTCAAATTTTAAAATAGTAGTTGGTGTTTTGTTAGTGAGTTACAATAGCATAGGTCCAGCCTACTCTATTGTAATCCCTTTTTTCATCATTGGTAGAGGGGTGATCAGCAGAAAGATGTCCAGCTATTTTCTTGTAGCTGCACATGCTTCAAAGATGTCATATAACCATCACCGGGAATACTAATAGAGAAGGGAGTTCATAAGGGATATGAGCTTATTAAAAGTGAGATATTTAAAACACAATTTCAAACAGTTTCAATGAGGAGAAAAAAATGGATGGTGTCAAAAGAAACCAAGATGGATGTCTTTCAACTGAGCACAAACCCAAAAGGGACATGTACAAGAACTGGGAAAGGGAGGGGGAAATAACCAAAGAGGAATTCAAACAAATAGCCAGCTCCTGTAGGGAGAAAGTCAGAAAAGCTAAAGCATGGAATGAGCTCAGGCTTGCTTGAGAAGTTAAAAACAATTAAAAGGCCTTTTTTGTTGATGTGTCTGTAGCAAAAGGTAAAACCAGGAAATGATAGGGCTGCTGTGTGGAGAGAATGGCAAAAAACTAACAGGAAACAGAGAAAAGGCAGAACTACTCAACACTTTCTTTGCCTCTGTCTTCTCCCCCAAAGTGAACGGTGCTCAGGCTGGGGAAAATGGAGCAGATGATGCAGCAGTAGCAGAAATACAGCACAGAATACCTAAAGAGGTAGTACAGGAATGCTTGACTACTCTAAATGAATTCATGTCTCTAGGGCCAGATGAACTACATCCAAGAGCATTAAAAGAACTGGCAAAAGTAATCTCAGAACCACTGTCAATAATCTTTGAGAATTCCTGGAGAACAGGAAAGGTCCCAGTGGACTGGAGGAAGACAAATGGTGTCTCCATCTTCATAAAAGGAAAAAAAAGAAGACCCAAATAATTACTGGCCAGTCAATAACAGGAAAGATTCCAGTGCAGATTATTAGACAATCAGCCAGTAAGCACTCAGAAAGGAATGCCATTATCACTAAAAGCTGGCATGGGTTTTTCAAAAACGAGCCATGACAGACAAATTTTCTCTATCTCTCTCTCTCTGTTGGATAAAATTAACAATTTAGTAGATGAAGGGAATGCTGTGGATGCAGCATGTCTTGATTTTAGTAAGATCTTTGACAAAGACCTCATGATATTTTTGCTAAAAAGCTAGTGAAATGTGGGCTAGATAATGTGACTGTTAGGTGCATTTGTAATTGGGTGACTGTCCAAACCCAAAGAGTACTCAACAATGGCATCTCAATATCCTGGAGAGAAGTGATCAGCTGGGTGCCACATGGTCCTGTTCTGGGCCCAGTGCTATTCACCATCTTCATTAATGACTTTAATGAATGAATAAAGGGCATGTTTATCAAATTTTCAGATGACACTAAATTAGGAGGAGTTACTAATACCCCAGAGGAGAGCAGCAGAATTCAAAATGTCTTTAACAGATTAGAAAGCTGGGGGAAAACTAACAAAATGAATTTCAACAGTGAGAAATGTTGGATACTATACCTGGGCAGTAAAAATGAAATGCACAGATACAGGATGGGTGACACTGGGCAAAAAGAATCTATGGAGATTATCGCACTGGTTGTCTTTTCCTGAACTGGGCATGAGCTGAGACTGGGCTGGGACCATGTCTTATTGCACAGCTCTGTGCCAAGATCATTACCATCCCATGCCAGATTGGAACTTCTCCCATACTTAGCTAAAAATGCTTCTTTCCCATTGTTAGCAAGGCAACAGGAGACATTCCAAATGAGTACAGGATGGTAACAATCTGGGCAAAGAGCAGTGCAATAACACATGGTCCCAGGCTGGTCTTAGCCCCTGCCCAGATCAGGAAAAAAAGCAGTGTGATAATCTCCTAGGAGTCTTTCTGGACCACCATGGGTCACCAATGTGATGTGGCAGCTAAAAAGCAATTCTGTGCTGCATCAGTAGAAGTATAGGGTGTAGCTCTATGAAAGTAATAGTACCAGTTACTATGCTTTAGTCAGACCTCATCTGGAATAGTGTGTCCAGTTCTGGATACCAAAATTAAAGAAGTATATGGACATTTTATTTTTCCGCCCTGAGTGCAATACCTTACATTTCTCCGTGTTAACAAAATGAAATTCAACACGGAGAAATGTAAGGTATTGCACTTAGGGAGGAAAAATAAAATGCACAGATATAGGATGGGTGACACCTGGCTGAATGAAACTACGTGTGAAAGGGATCTAGGAGTCCAAGTAGACCACAAGTTGAACATGAGTGAACAGTGTGATGCGGCAGCTAAAAAGGCCAATGCTATTTTAGGCTGCATCAATTAGTGTCTAGATCAAGAGAAGTAATAGTGCCACTGTATTCTGCTCTGGTCAGGCCCCACCTAGAATATTGTGTCCAGTTCTGGGCACCACAATTCAGAAAGGACATTGAGAAACTGGAGCGTGTCCAAAGGAGGGCGACAAAAATGGTGAAGGGTCTGGAAACTATGCCCTATGAGGAATGACTTAGGGAGCTGGGGATGTTTAGCCTGGAGAAAAGAAGGTTAAGAGGTGATATGATAGCCCTGTTTAAATATTTGAAAGGATGTTATATTGAAGAGGGAGCAAGCTTGTTTTCTGCTGCTCTAGAGAACAGGACCCGGAACAATGGATGCAAGCTACAGGAAAAGAGATTCCACCTCAACATTAGGAGGAACTTCCTGACAGTAAGGGCTGTTCGACAGTGGAATGCACTCCCTCGGAGGGTGATAGAGTCTCCTTCCTTGGAGGTCTTTAAACAGAGGCTGGATGGCCATCTGTCAGGGATGCTTTGATTTGGATTTCCTGCATGGCAGGGGGTTGGACTGGATGGCCCTAGTGGTCTCTTCCAACTCTATGATTCTATGATTCTATGAAAATGTTGTGTGTCCAGAAAAGGATGACTAAAATGGGGTAAAGTCTGTATTTCTGCTGTGCGATAATCTCCTCTATGATTCTATAATTCTATCTGCAGAGATCTTCCAAGGACCTTGCAGTGCACTCACTACAGGACAATAGCTGGAGGCTTCTTGTCCTGGGTGACTTCAACATCTCCCTCACGGCCAGCCATGTTCCATCCGGTGCGGCTCGGGAATTCATGGATACCATGGCGGCCATGGGCCTGTCCCAGCTGATACAGGGTCCTACGCATTGTGCGGGTAATACTATCGATTTGGTCTTCTGTTCGGAGGCGGAGAATCCGTGGGTGGAAATAGCTAATGTTTCCCCCGTCATGGACGGATCATTTCCTGGTAGAGGTGGAAATCAAGGCCTCTACCCAGATCCCCCCCGGGGGTGGTGGACCTGTTAGGATGGTCCACCCTCGAAGGCTGATGGAACCTGAGAGGTTCCAGGAAGCCTTAGAGGGGCTCACGGTTGGAAATGACGGCGACTCTGTTGATGCCCTTACCGGTACCTGGAATACCGGTCTTTCTAGGGCTATACACAGGATCGCTCCCAAGCGCCCTCTCAGGCCTGCTCCCAAATGTAAGCCCTGGTACACGGAAGATCTCCGGGCGAGGAAGCGGGTTCTGCGACAGCTAGAGTACCGTTGGCGGAAACACCTCTGCTTAGACGACAAAACTCTCCTAGACCAACTGTTAGAGGACTACGGAGAGGCAATACGAGCAACAAAGAACTCGTTCTATGGTGCTCGTATTGCGTCCGCTGAGTCGCGTCCGGCAGAGTTGTTCAGGGTGGTCAGGGAGCTAACTCAGCTCCCTCCTGCCCTGAACCAGATCCTTGAACCTTCTAAGGCCTGCTATGACCTGTTTAACGACTTTTTTGCGGATAAAACTTCTCGTATAAGCGAAGGTCTGAACGCCGACATTTTTAGCAGAACCTAGGGTAGAAGTGTCCAGAGCCTCTGTGGACTATGTTAAACTGGATCAGTTTGAGTTGGTGAGTACCGAGGATGTGGACAAGATCCTCGGAAGCGTTCGGAAAACAACCTGCTCCCTTGATCCCTGTCCCTCTTGGTTAGCAGCCCAGGGGGGACCGGTAGTAACATCATTGTTACACCGGATAATTAATACATCTTTGAGGGATGGGCAATTTCCATCGGATCTCAAATTGGCCATTGT
>NC_056523.1:274747274-274752312 GCF_019175285.1 Sceloporus undulatus
TAAGAAATATGTAAAAAAATGTTTCTAATAAAGGCATTTAACATTACTATTGTGGCTGCATCATCTGTTCCATCAACAGCTACTACTGTTTCATGTTCATAACAGTACCATACATATTTCCTGCAGAAACCTTAAAACTTACATGAGCTTGTCACAAAAGGAAAGAGAGATTTGTAATGAATGCCAATAAGTTTGTAGGAAATTGCTGGAGTGCAGTGAGAGAAAAGGTAAGCTGAGGTTTGAGTGGCTGTGGAAGGTCCTGATATTCAGGGAAGCAACCTGAAACATGAATGATCACTGGTGTCACACGACTTCACATAATTGTCATGATATCATCATAATGCTACTAATAATCACTGTGTATTTTGCACTGGAGATTATGACAATAATTATGGTGATTAAAGTGATTATGGCAATAATTGAAATGATAATAGTCCTACAGGCCAATAAAAACCAATAGAGGTATCTATCCATGAGCAAACCCTATGGAACTTGATAAGGAATACAGTACAACTTTTAAATCCAACAGATCCTAGTATTAATATGTTGCAGGGATTGTTTTCTTTGTGTGTGTGGGGGGGGGATGTTAGAGAGATAGTGGGGAAAGGCAGGAAGGAGAAAGAAGATGATGAATATAGCTAGGAGAACTGAGAGCACAAGGAGAAAGCAGGAAAAAAAGAGAGAGATGGGAAAGAAGAGAGAAGATTAAGCACAACTGGTGCTGAAGTAGGATGATATGGGTGATGGGAATTAGAAAAAGGATACCAAAAGTCCATATAGATAAAGAGAGGGTGGAGAAGGAAGAATGAAAGAAGAGGCCATGAGTGGGTACTGGAGAGGAGAAGAAAGAGGGTGCTTATAGGAGAAGATGTTCAGCTAGAAATTGGAGGCAGGAGAAACAGGACTAAAGAAAAAGAGAAAGAATGGGATGTGAAATGAAGGAGGAGATGAGCGTAGATAGGATATGCAGTGTGGAAAAAAGAGGAACATGAAAATGATAGATATAGAAATGAAGGAAAAATATTTATCCAGGCGTTACTTGGGAAGAGAGGAAAGAGCATGAGAGACAGTAAGACAGACGCGTAATCAAGAATTAAGAGAGACAGGAAAGGAATCTTTTAGCAAATCAGAGCAGGAGAAGAAAAGCATTTGTGCCATAGCTTTTGAAAACAATTTCAACAGTTGTACTGAAAGATGGTGGAATAAGCCATAAAGCACCAGTTCTGTCACATGAGAATATGATTTCTGGAGCAGCTCAGTACATTGATGACTCCCTCCTGCTGAGACCTTATAGTAGTCATACAGGGCCCTTTATGCTACACAGTTATAACACTATGACTCCACTTTAACTGTGATGGCTCCACCCTGTGGAATCCTAGGATCTGCAGTTTAAAGGAGAATATTCGGAATTCTTAGCTAGAGAGCTCTAATGTCTTACCAATATATAAACCACAGGATACAATTGGATATAGCAATGACATCCTAAAATGAAATCATAATGCTGTAATTATATAATGTGAAATGGCCTACAGTCTGAGAAATTTTAATAAAAAGAGAACAGAGGAAGAGCCCAGAAAGACATTCCCTGGAGAGTCTACAACAGCCACTCCAAATCAGCTTGTACCAGCAAGCTTTTTCTTTTTCTCACGTCAGGATTCATTCCCCATACTTTTTGAGAAGCAGGCTCAGGGCTCAAGGCCTGGGAATTCTCTATCAATGTCTTCTTTCAAAATTCTGCTGAAGAGAATCTTGAGGAAGGTGTCCCCATGGTGAAAAAATGTGAAATTGGCTTTAAAAAAGAAGAGAACATTAAATGTAAATATGATTGCTTCAACAACTAATATGCAGTTTTGTGTATGTTGAAGGAAATTACTGTGACTATTCTGAGTACTGCAAAAGTGGACCACCTTCAAAACAATGACAAGGAACCAGATGACAAACCTACTTGATACAACTCCCATCCTTCACCATTGGCTGTAATGACTATAAGGGTAATGGGAGTTGCTGTCCAATAGCATGTGAAGGACCACATATTTCCCATACAATGCAATACAATACAATACAATGGAACATAGTGGAATACAATGTTTAAAAACAGTATATAAGAAGAATTTTGTTTTGTTTTTTTAAAGCAAGCTTAGAATCTGAATTCTAAAAATTGAAAATGTCAGGGAGAAAAGAAAGGTCTTTGCCAACTGCTAGAAGATGAGAATGCCAGGAAAAAATCACTGGGGAGGGTAGTTATTAATTGGGCACAGAAACATATGCAATGTTTAAAATTCATGTGTAATATCTGGAACTGAATGATGGCTGCCTTGAATGTATATTGGCAGACAGGAAAAACAGAATGAATAAATTACTATATACAGGTAGCTATATTGTCCTTTTTTTTAATGGGCAGGACTCTCTCCAGGCTCAGACAGTCTTCACTTATCAATATCCACTTACCATGAAGTGATCAAATGTATAGCCTCACTGTTCATTAAAAAGTGGCAGCAGCTTGTCAAGCATAATTTAATTCATGTATGTTAGCTAACCTATTTTGCATATTAAATAAGCATATACTTACTGTATTAAAATTATTAACAAGCCTGATATTGTGTGCTGCCCTTCATGAATCCTTATGTCAAATAAAACTCCATTGTTTTTAAGGTGCCCCATGTTGGTTAGTTTCAGCACAGCAGACAAACTTGGCTGCACCACAAAAAATGACAACAATGTATTTGAACATGATAACCACCTTTCTTTCTTCCCAGGGGCCACCTGTGGTCAGAAACAGACCAGTTAAGCTCTTTAAGCAGTAGGGAGATCTGTCCCCAAAGCCCAGTCCTCACACATAACTGCTGTGTTTTGAACTCTCAGCAGTACCCAGACAACCTTTAAAGCCAGGGTGGGAATTGTGTAACCCCAAAGATGTTGTGGAAATGCAGTTCCCAGGAGCACAGCCTGAAAAGACAGTGG
Source organism: Sceloporus undulatus (assembly GCF_019175285.1). Classification (NCBI taxonomy): domain Eukaryota; kingdom Metazoa; phylum Chordata; class Lepidosauria; order Squamata; family Phrynosomatidae; genus Sceloporus; species Sceloporus undulatus. The sequence goes on from NC_056523.1 coordinate 274,750,236, forward strand.
TGGGAAATCTTGGGAGATGTAGTTCAACAGCAGTTGGAGAGGCAAACAATTGCCACCCCTGCTTTATACTCTAAAAATGAGTATAACTCATTGCAGTAGTCTAATCTGTTGCACAAATCAGTCAGAGATTGCATGTGCTACAGAAAGATTCTCTTGCGAGGGTGGTTGTGGCAACAGATGTGGAGGAGATAGAAAGGCTGGGCCTAGCTATTTTATTGCCTGAGCCAGAGCAGCAAAATGTGCCACTCCTAAATCAAGACACACAGGACCGTTGGATCAGTTATTTTATTTCAGCATCTCCACAGATACCTCTCCCCATCTTTGGTGGTTCCAATGTAACAAGAGTGTCAGAAAAAAATGATACCCTTGTATCATGACACACAATACCTAATGCCTAAGGCACCACCACCTCCCCCCACCCCTTTGCCGGCTTATTGTAAAACCAGTGCTAAGAAGAAGACAGTAGTCTCTGTCATGCTACCCAGTTACAGAACTTTAGTACCACTGTAGCTGCCACTGTCCCATTCTACAGAATCCTAGGATTTGTAGAGTTTGGGGTTTTTTAGGCTTTTGAAATTCTCTGCCAAATTGTTCTAATTCTTTCTAGAACTACAAGTCTCAGGATTTCATAGGATGCCACCATGGCAGTTAAAGTAGTAACAAAATTCTCTGACTGTGCAGTATGAAAGAGACCACAGTCTTCCTTCCCAAGCTGCGAAGTAAAAGAGAGCTGTATTTTTTTTAAAAAAATGGCATATCTGGTGCTAAAACTATCATATGCATACAAAAGAGAGTGGGAGGGGAACATATCTATTGTTGAAAAGAGGTGGAAGCATTGCATCTATAGCAGAGAGCAACAATTATTTTGGTTCCTGAAAAGGGAAGAAAGATGCAGAGTTCTTTTAATTCATTATGGAACACTGACTCCAACATCATTGCTAATTCCCAAATCATTCTGATGTATTCATGGAAGATATGAATGAAGGAGGAGAGAGGGGAAAGCTTTAGCAAATTAACTGACAAAAATCTTTTATATGAAGACAGGAGGCTGCTGTACAGACTATTTATCAAATGTTTACCCACAAATCAGAGAAAAGCAAGCTTTGTCAGCAAGTGAGATTTGTGAGATAATAATCATTGCTTGCTACAGAAATTGAAAGAGGAAAGGACTTGGAGCTGGATCCTGGATGTGAAGAATGCAGTGAGAGCCAGAATGATCAAGATTGCTTTTCTGATGCCACCTTGTCTCATCACTAATGCCACCCCACATGATTTTATTGAAATAACTCCTTATCCTTGGCCAAAAAACCCCCCAAACAAACAAACAAACACCTTCTGTTCATCTGTTGCCCACTATCCACTATATATGAGGATAGACATACCCTCAGTGTCACCCCTTCATCAGCAGTAATTGTTAGAGGCAGGTATTCAAGACTTTATACACGTTCATACTCACAGCTAATGACTAAAAGATAGGATTGCTAAGATTTCACAGAAAATAACTGTGACTCACTCTCTGTATTATGCAGCTATTCAGAAATACAAGAGATGCATAGAAAACTTGTTTTATATATACACAATATAATCTTTAGCCACATTACAAAGGAATGGTGTATGCTATTATATTACCACTCCCATGTTCAGACCTTAGGGGCCAAACAGACAGCCTGGAAAAGCCAGATTCCAGGAGTTTTGGGGGTGTGGCATTTTGATGCCATATACCCCCAAGATGCCCAGAAGGCACCCAGCCAACTAGATGGGGGCAGCTTCAAGCCACTCTGGGGGTGTGGGATTTTGATTACACATGTCCTCAGAGCACACAGAAACTGCCTTGGGGTTGCACTGGGTCTGCCTAAGACGGCCCTTTACCACTCCTATTTTGGCTGGTGGCAGGGTGGATTGGGGCCATGCACATCTGTTTACTACGGCTCAGGGTGAGCAGTTCAGGGGCGGCCCCAATCTATGCTTTTGGGGCAGTCTGTTTCCCCCCATAGTGGTATGTGTCAAGTTTAGAGGGAGTTCACCAGGCAGGTCCAGCTCCATCAGGACTAGCCTGGAAGAAGAGACTCTGCTCTCC
>NC_056523.1:274752322-274836753 GCF_019175285.1 Sceloporus undulatus
ATAACTGCCATCTGCCGGCCTGAGAGGGAATTCACCAGACAGGTCCAGCTCCATCAGGGCTAGCCTGGAAGAAGAGACTCCACCCTCTATAACTGCCATCTGCCGGCCTGAGAGGGAATTCACCAGACAGGTCCAGCTCCATCAGGGCTAGCCAGGAAGAAGGAAGAGCCCTCCCTCCAATCCATCTGCCTTGGTCCAGGCCTCAGAGGGAGAGAAGAATCACTGGACCTCATCTCCTTTCCCTCCACCTTTCCCTTCTCCTTTTGTTTCGTGTAAGCCTGAGGGCAGGGAACTGTCTCACTAAAAATAATAATTTTAAGCCGCTCTGAGAGTCATTAGGGCTGAAGGGCAGGGTATAAATACCTAAATAAATAAATAAATAAAGGGCAGTTTATTACAAACTTACTTTCTTCTGATTTCAAGTACAGGATCCAAAGCAAATTAAATTTGTGACAAAGGAGATATTGACTAAACATTAGGATGAGTTTTCTAACAAGAAATGGAAATAGTATTTCAAAATAGAATAGAAAATATTTGCTTGTCTGCAAAGGAAATTAGGGTGAGCGTCAGTCTAAGTTCTTTGGGAAGGAAGTTTCAGAGCCTGAAGGCAGCCACAGAAATGTCTCCCTCCCATGTTACCACAGATGTACTTGTTAGGTTGGTGGGAAAGAGAGAAGGGTCTCCCCATAAGGATCCTCTGCATATACGAAGGGCCTACTGTATTTGAACTAAACATAGCTTCTTCTGCTTCTTCTGGTGGGAATGTACTATGCAGAACAGGAACTTTGGGTGAAACTATTGTATCAAGTCCTAAGGTAATGATGTTTTAGAGTAAGTATAAGCCTGAGTAGGATTTTTAAAATATATTTCATGTCTGTATACATTTGGATTTTATGCAACACACTTTATTTTGTACACACAAACATTCTTATACCCTGCAATACATTATGATTTTCTCAGAAAATACCCCTTCACAATGGAAGATAATTTTTGTTTTATCTTAGAATACCAGGGTTAAAGTAGTTAAATATGCATGAGAAAAGAGAAAGAGTACTTATATAGAAAGTATGAAGATAATGTTGTGTGCTACCTACTCCCACATGCAATGAGAAGTCCAGGGAAGTGTATAGAATTATAGAATCATAGCGTTGGAAGAGACCACAAGGGTCATTCAGTCCAACCCCCTGCCATGCAGGGACTCACAATCAAAGCATCCCCGACAGATAGCCTCTCTTTATAGACCTCCAAGGAGGGCGACTCCACCACTCTCTGAGGAAGTGTGTTCCACTGTCGAACAGCCCTTACTGTCAGGAAGTTTCTTCTTATGTTAAGGTGGAATCTCTTTTCTGCAGCTTGCATCCATTGTTCCATGTTCTAGACTCTGAAGCAGCAGAAAACAAGCTTGCTCCATCCTCAATGTGACACCCCTTCAAATGCTTAAACAAGGCTATCTCCTCTTTACCGACAATTTTCCAGGCTAAACACACTCAACTCCCTAAGTCTTTCCTCACAAGGCATGGTTTCCCCACCCTTCACCATTTTGGTGGCCCTCCTTTGGACACGTTCCAATTTGTCAGTATCCTTTTTTAATGGTGGTGCCCAGAACTGGATACAGTATTCCAGGTGAGGCCTGACCAACACAGAACAGAGTGACATTATTATTTCCCTTGATTTAGAGACAATAGATCCCTTTCACATGTAGTCTCCTTAAGTTGTCTTTCATCCTATATCTATGCATTTCATTTTTTCTACCTGTGCAGTATGTTACATTTCTCCTTGTTGAAATTCATTTTGTTGGTTTTGGCCCAGCTTTCTAATCTATTCAGGTCATTTTGAATTTTGATCCTGTCCTCTGGGGTATTAGCTATTCCTCCTAATTGGTGTCTTCTTCAAATTTGATAAGCAAATTTCCTAAAACAGATGAGCAGGAAAGAATGGTGCACTTCCCCAGAGCAGGCTGAAGCCATGCAGACAGTCAGGAAAAGTTGGCACAAGAAGGCGTGGTGAATATCCGGATCAGGACTGGGACTGTGCAGTTGTCGCAGTTTCACAACTATGGAGGTGACTAGGGCTGGAGTAGCCAGAGGCTGCTCCAAGCTGCCTGGTCTGCCTGACCCCCTTGATCATAGGTTGCCTGCAAGTATTGGAGACTGCTGGTGGAGTGTAAAGCTCTGCCAAGGTACTTAAGTTGGAGGCCTGAAAGGTTATAGTTCCAAGTCAGGGGAGGGAAGTTTTCAGGTTTGCCTCATTGTTAGTAGCTGATTGGATAGGTGGCTGGTGTTGTACCATTGTGCTGTCCAGCTTTCATTGCACAGTCCGTGAAAAAAAGATTTATGCAAGGAATACTTTTTTTTTGCAATATTGTAAAAACCTTGGTTACAACAGCACAAGCCATTGAGGGGATTCTGGACTTAAACTGAAATCTCAAGGACTTTAGATGCATACTGGGGTCTGCTTGAGGCAGTACAAAAGGGAGCATATATTCCCCTCTTCTTTCTGTGGTCCATTTGGGACCACGGCAGTGGGTGCCCTTGCGGTGTGTGGGCATCGTGGCCCCAGGCTGATTGGTCTGGGAGCATCTTCCTTCCTGACCGTCTATTTTGTCTTTATATTGTCTATTATTTGCTTTATTTACAAATCTGCAGGAAAGAGACAAATAAAGGCTAATAGCATGTGTTTTTTTTTGGGGGGGGGGGAGGAAGTGAACTCATAAAATACTTCCGTCATCAATCAACTTTCAGATCCCTGGGTCTATGTCACTTCATCAAAATCTGTTCCTAAAAGATTTCTAAGCCTCCTTCTTTATTAGAGGAGGGGTACTTCCAGCCTCTGATAGTTATTTCTTTCAAATGCATCGTTATTGCCATTAGTTCACATTCAGAAATCATCAAATGCTATTCAAGCTGTTAACAAGCAGGTTTCTCAGCCTGGTTATAAGTGTGCCTGTGTGTGAATCTCTCTCTCTCTGTGTGTGTGTGTGTGTGTGTGTGTGGTCAGACAACCTTAAAAATACTTTTACATTATTTATTAAAAGATATATGAATTGCTTTTTTGCTCAAGGTTACCTAAGGAGATATGGAATATCTAAACCAATCATCTCATATAAAACAGAGAACTGAAGCCTACCAGAGAAGAGAACTAATCCCATTTTTACAACTATTAAAAACAAACTGTATATGAGCCAGTGAGTTCTTGTTCTTATGAAAATGAGGCTTTGGGGTGAAACAACAAAGCAGCTACCCTTGTATTATGATGGTTTAAAAAAAACAAAAGTGCTGCTTAATTACACTTTAATTAGAGATGGGCAAAATTCTCCATTTCAGTTTATTCCTAGCTAGGTCTTTCTTTCTCAGAAAACTTTCCAAATACGCTTGCTTCTCTAACTAAAGTGAGTTCTCTTTGGAGATTATTGCATGAAGCTTTCTTCCCAGTATAGCTGTGGCTTTTTAAACACCAAAAGCAGCATCAATTCTTTTCACATTACAACACAATTGAGAATTGATAATAGGTTGGTGATGCATCTTATTGCACTACCGTTTCATTTAATCATCAGCTATCCAAGATTAACTAAGTAAGTAGTCTAGTCTTTATTGGGAGTTGAGGGTGTGCAATGAAACTTGTTTAAATCCCCCTTTCCCTGCCAAAGACAAATAATTGTGTCCCCAAGAGTAAGAAGTCTTGTCATCATTGGGAGTGTGTGTGTTGCAGTGAAACCTGTTTAAATCCTCTTCTCTCTGAATTACTCTGGAATGACCTATCATACATCAATAATTGGTTAACTGCACAATTGACAGCTATTCACAGGATTTTTCCATTCATTATAAGCAGTGGCAGAAACACAGATTTATAGATAGCTACTCCCTAGCCATGAAGTTGGTGCTATAGGATCCAGCAATTAGAGTTACAATCCCACTTTCTATCCCACTATTTAAGAACAGTGTGATTATCCCCTTCCAGTGTATAATCCAGGAATGGTGTGGTAAAAAAAACTTTCACAAACACTGAGCGATACAACATAATGAGTTCTAAAGCTAAACCAGAGAGAGAGAGAGAGAGCACAAGATGTCTATATTTATTTTTATTTTATATCTCTATTTATTTATTTGTTATCCAAATGCTCTCAGCTGGTCTACCCTGGTCACACTCATGGATTTCTGTACAACTGAATTTGTCTTTCAAGCTAAATGATGCATTTGATTCTCAGTGTGTTCGTGTTTACATTCTCATAAAATGGGTTAATGAGTTTTCAGGCTTGTAACACAGCTCTAATTTTATCTCATATTAAAGGTCTTGCCAGATCAGATGACCTTTGTGAAAGAAGATCAAAAGAAGGTATAATCAAAATATTCTCCAGAGCTAAGATGATTGAGAAAATAGATAGAAGCTCCTCAAGTGGCATTGGTATGGGGATGACTTTATCCCTCGTTGCTTTTTGTGGCTATTTATAAGAAAGATTTCCCATTTTCATGTTCAGTGGTCTGAGAAAGTTTTACGGTATAGAAATCATCATTTACCCAAGTAAATTTAGTTTCCCAATTTCCTTTGGAATTATGTTACTGAAGAGGCAGTCATATGCCAGTCTGATTAGACTGTTGGACATTTGTGGGAAGCAGAACTAACACAAGATTAATGTACAATCTAGGTTGGCTATTAAGATGAAATATCTTACAATTCCTTATTTGAGACAACAACTTTAAAAAAATATCTTATTATATATTTCTGGGCCTTGATGGATTTATAAAGGCCTAAATCCTATTAGAGAGCAAGCATGATTTAGTAATTTGAATGTTGGGCTAGGAGTCTAAAAGACTAGGATTCAAATCTCCATTCTGCCATGGAAACCCTCTGTTGTGGCCATGGACAAGTCATACTCTCTCAGCTTCCAAGAATGGTAAAGAAAAACCACATCTGAATAAATCTTGTCAAGAAACTGTGCCCTTCAAGAGATTTTGGACTTCAGCTCCTAGAAGCCTCAGCCATGTTGGCCAATAGTCTGGGATTCTGGGAGCTGAAGTCCAAAATTCCTTAAAGAGCACAGTCTGGAACCACTGTCTTAGGGTCACCATAATTTAGAAATCACTTGAAGGTACACAGCAAACACAAATCCTATTATGAGTTTTAACGAAATCAAATGAATTTACCTTTGTGTTGACTCACCATTCAGCAGTTTATACAACTGGTCTATTCTGCTTGGTATTAACTAATGGAATTCCAGTCATAAACCTTGGGCACAATCCAGTCAAGACATTTTATGTGAGACTCAAGAATGTGCCTAAATGTCTTCTGAAATTATTGAGATGTCAATATTCTTAAACACAATTGGCCATGCCCTTTAAAATTCTTAATTGTGATGGTTGCAAAGTCTTGGGAGGGGGGGATTGTTTAAAGTATGGAGTGACCTTAAGGTCTCTAAACAATGTTATGATTTTTGGGTAGTCTATCAAATAAAAAAAATGTTCATTTACTAATACTCTGTAATATTAAATATGAGTTGGACATAACCACCATAGTTACATAGCTACATAGTGATCCACTCCTCTGTTCCTACTTACCAGGAAGCCACCACTGTGATCAATGGGGGTCCATTCTACAGGAAGCAGCCAACTGATATTCCCATCCCTGCTGTGAACGATCTCTATTGGGACAGGCAGATGCAGATTTCCTGCTGCAATTCCCCCTTGCACTGGAGATTGCTCAAGTGAGGGGGGTAGGAATGGCAGTCTTGTTACCTGAGCAACAGAGGAATAGACCTATGTCAATCACACCTGCTAGTTCCTGATAACTGGGGATTGAGGGATTTTAACTATACGTATGTGTCCCGTAAACTAGGCAATATGTAGTGATCATTCAGACCAAATACAGTAGCTATGAATATATTACTGTACATTAAACATTTGTAATTGTCCACATGGATTCTGGCCACTATTCGCATTATGAAAATAATCAACATTACTGTATTTCCTTATACCAATATTATTTTGTATAGAAAGATAAGATATGAAAAGTGAAAATGTCATTACTGGACTGACTTCTTAAAAATAGAAGAAGAGCCATATTGAATCAAACCAAAGGCTCATCTAATTGAGTATTCTGTTCAATTCAGTGGCCAACCATTTTCTTATACTAAGCCCACAAGTATAAGATGATCATAGCACCACTTTCCTTAATGTGCTCCCCAGCAACTGATACATAAGCCATAGTGTTTCTTAGTATTGTGTTGTTATGTGCCTTCAAGTTGACTTCAATTTATGGCAACCCTATTATGAAGTTTTCTTGGTAAGATTTATCAAGAAGAGATTTGCCATTACTTTCCTCTAAGACTGAGAGGATATGATCTACCCAAGGTCCCCTAATGGGATATCCAAAGCTTAACAAAGACGTAAACCTCAGTTTTTTGGAGTCCTAGTCTAACACTCAAACCATTACACCACACCATCATGACTTGAAGTCATTTATACTCCCATTTTCCTTGAATTGTCCAATCTTCTATTAAAGCTGTCCAAATGGACATTTGTCATTGTTTGTTGTGGTTGCAAATTCCAGTTTCACTATATAAATGTACTTCACTGTGAAGAAGTACATTTATGTGTCCTGAATCTCCCATTCAGCATCAGTCGATGTCTCTTGATTCTCATGTTATGACAGAAGGAGAAAAAATGTCCTCCAATTCATTTTGTGCACAAAATGCATAATTTTGTGCACATCTATCATGACTCCCAAGGACCATATTGTGGAACCTTTCCTCATGAGGCATTTACTCCATTGCTTTGATCATTGGGGCTGCCTTTCTCTAGCAATTCAATATCATTTTTCAGTACAGAAACCAGAACAATAAACAATATTTCAAGGGAAAGTTGGATGCAAGGGAGTGCTGTATGGGCAGGCCTTGGGTGATGTGCTTCACTCAGCAAAGGCTGAGAAGATGATCCCTCTAAAGATCACCATAGTATTTCAGTAAGGGCTGTTTGACAGTGGATCACACTCTCTCAGAGTGTAATGGAGTCTCTTTCCCTGGAGGTTTTTAAACAGAGGCTTGATGGATACTTTGATTAAGAGTTCCTGCATGGCAGGGGGTTGGACTAGATGGCCCTTGTGGTCTCTTCCAACTCTATGATTCTATGTTTCTATGATTCTAAGAAGTAGGTAGCATATTTTCTGTAATAAATCACCCTTTCCTCCTGTGCCTAATGGAATATGGACCTGACCAGAACCTAAACTGGAGAACGCTGGGACTCCTCCAGATGGCGATCCAAGGTTATAGAAGAAAGAAAAGATATGACTAAAATAAATAAATAAACTTCATCTCTTTGTGTGTTTCCCAATGAAAGCAAATTAGCTCATCACAAATTTTATGAATTTAATGATAATTAGTTCTGACAGCTCTGATGTGTCTTCCCTTTTACCTCCAATACACATATGCGCACACCATTCTTGAATATGAATATGATCTAGAAAGATGATCCATAGCCCAGTGAGCATAAAAACAGATGAGCAAGTGTCTTTATTATATGCATGTCAACTTGAAAGTAAGCCCCCTTAAGTCAGTGTGGCTTGGCAAGTGAGTATAGGATTGCAGCTTTCTTTTTCCTCTCCTCTTACTTCTCTGTGTAGTGTGTAGTGCCTGACACTTCCCTATGAGATGCGTAAAACTCTCTCTCTCTCTCTCTCTCTCTCTATATATATATATATATATATATATAGAGTCATCACAGAAAGACATGTTCTGCACTGATTTTTTTTTTGGGGGGGGGGGGAGAACTACACAAGTGTGGCTCTGTTTGTTGATGCATTGCTGTTGCAGCTAGGTGACAGCTCTGGCAATGCTCCCATTCAGCATTTTGACATGGATAATATTTGCATTCAAGTGCAGTGTCCCTGCCTGGGAAAAGCAGCTTAATGAATGCTATTAGAATACAAAAGCAAACTGTTTTGTCGGATTTATAAAGTTTCACAGAGTTCCCTGCAAATTGGTGGGTTGGCTGGTGGATATACTTTTGTTTTCTGTATAAAATCCATTTTTCATAGAATTCCCACAGTTCACTCACACCAGGAGTCCTCAGACGCATGTCCAATTACATCATGACTGTACACTAATAGCACTCAGACCTTTTCTTTTCCTTTAAGTGACATACCCACATATTTTTTAGTTGACAGTGTGAGCCTATAAGTCACTTCTACATCTAAAAGCATAATGAAGTGCTATTAACCTACCTACTTCAAAAGAAAAGAAAGGAAAAGATCTGGCTGCCACTGATTGCAGAGCAAGGAAAGGCAACAAGGAGTTCTTGTTCTAGCTGCAGCTATGAGGCAGAACCAACCCAGCACTATAATTCCTCAGATAACTTACAATATTTTCTATTCAAAGACAAAATGGGCCCAAGAGGAAAAAAACTGGGTTAAGAGAGAGCACCTTGAAACAAACAGGAAAGATAAAAGCAAATTCAGGTGAACTGGTGAAGACTACAAAGAAGCATGAAAGAGTTAGAAAGGGAGAGCTAACGTATAAGAGGACTATATTTCGTATACATATTAAAGGGAGGGAACAACAGAGAGGAAAGAGATAAGACAAAACACAATCATTTCATGAGCCTACCTGATAAATCAAAGCATGATGGGAAATGTGGCAGGATTTTACATCACCTGATTGGAGATGAAGTTTCCATAACCTGCTGTCACCATGACTGGATAGGATGATAAAAGTTATGATGATACTACCATATGTTAACATGATATAAGGAAATTATTTATTTTCACCTGTATATCCTCACTCCTGGCACCAGATGGCATTCCATATGTTGATAAATACTATCTGAAAAAGTGAGGGGGGAGTGATATGATAAATAGTACCTCCTGGATATGTTCCTCAGAATGAGAATCAGAGCAGGCTGACAAGTATCATCTGGCTCTCTTACAAAGACATGCAGATAAGAATCAAGGTCTGGTCCTTGCTTTACTTGCAAAGATGTATGGAAAATTGGATTTCTATTTACTGCCACAGCTTTTTGTTGTGAATCTATAAGAGATCTGGGTGAATCTGGAGTATGTAAACAAAATAAAAAATCCCCTTACATAATATGATTAAAAACCTACCTGTGCACTTTACAGATGGTATGCTAAGGAAAATATGTGGCGAAAAGTTAAAAAATATCAAGCAGATGTTTCACTATGAAGAGAGTCCTCCCTCAAAATAAGTGATGTGAATTGATAAGATACTTTGCTACAGGCTTCCAAATATATGGCAAGAATGCAAAGTACTTCATTTCTTCTAACTCTTGCAGTACACCCACATGCCCTTCAAAGTAAACTAGCAGGGTTTTGTATTCTGGATTATCAAAACTGTGTACAAAAAAGTGTTGTTGCAGATACAAAAAAGGCAAGAATTTTTGAATCAAATGTTTACTTCAAATCAAATGGTTTACGCCAAACCATTTCCCCTTCATTATATGGTATACTCCATTAGGCTTCTACTGTTTCTTTTCTGTTCTTAGCCCTGTGCACAAAATAGTACTAATGCCACCCATATTACAATGCAACAATGTACAAGTCACAAGATAACCATGCACTGATACTTCTGAGCTTGGCTGTTGAAGAATTATGAGAATTAATCCAGCACAGAAAAGCCTTTTGATGATCTAACATGGAATAATGAGACCAGATAGAGAGCTGGGTTAAATAAGGGCCACTTTGTTGATCTAGTATCTACTAACATTTTGATGATCCTGGAAGAAGCAAAAGGAAAAAAGCAGCCTGTTGTGGCTTCAGCAGAGGCCAAGTGCCACACTTTGACTCTTCAGCTTTCCCTGTCTTTGGTGATTGATTGATTGCTTGATTGATTGATTGATTGATTGATCAGTTGTACCTTTAACTCACCCAATAATGAAGTTATTTGAGCAGGGTATAAAACGATACACATACAAACATACCTCATAAACAATTAGAGACATTATAAAAGCAACAGCAGATAAAAACACTACAACCTATAAAACCAAAGACTACCAGCAACACAGAGGATTTGTATGATCTAAGAGCACTAAAAACAGTTCTCAAAAGGCCTGGGAGGTGCCATCCATTTCATTGTGCCTATCACAAGCCCATTCTTCTTCTCCTAGAAACCTTGTTAAGCTTTTTACATTTTTTGCTATGTTGGAAGAAGACATCCATCCATGCTGTGGTGATTGTGCAACTCCAGCTTGTTTTGTCAGTATGATTGCATGGAACAATAAAAGAAACTTATGCCACATAGAATACCTTGCAGCATTAGCATAATTGAGAAAATGAGCTATAATAAGACCACTTTCAGACATTTAAGAGTTTCAGCAGGCTATTTCAGTTTGAAATTAGTCTGGCAGTAGAGCACAAGCCCCAGGAACAGCACAAAATGTGTACTACTATCTACCCCAAATCCCTCAGTGGACCACACATCATGGTCATGTTAAAAGCTCAGGTTTTACAGCCAGATTATAAAGAAGTCAGTAGCTACTGAAGATAGATATTGACCAAAGAGAAACGTGGAAGAGAGATGGGCATGTCTGACATCCTTTCCACACAGTGAAGGGCTATGAGTAATGGTTTTAAAAGCCCCTTTAATCCTGGTCCCTTCATCTTCATTGATTGCTCAAGGTGACAAACAGCAAGCTAAGGTACTGTATGATTTTTACTTAGCTCAACTCAGTTTCCTTATAGTATCTAATCCAACCATATCAAATTGTTTACATCAGAAATGGTGGTAGAAAATCTAATTTTCGGATTGTGTATGAAGTGCCTATGGATAGTGGTTTCTACATCATTTTCCCCCAAGTAGTGTAAAGTGTTTATTGCTCAACTGACCATCATCAAACACTCCATGGACTATTGAACTTCAAGCATTTTAGACCTGATTTAAATTTCTCTATGTGTGTGTGGGGGGGGGGGGGGGGGGCGGATTCCAAAAGAAAATCAATATGTATTTATAGTCTATGGCAAAGCCTTTGGTTTCATAGATCATGAAAGGCTATGGAATTCCCTTAAAGGCATGGGAGTGCCAACACATCTGCCTGTCCTGATGAGGAATCTGTAATCAAGACAAGAGGCTACTCTCAGAACAGAACATGGAGAAACAGAATGGTTCCCAATTGGCAAAGACAAGGCTGTATCCTTTCATTCTATCTGTCCAACTTGTATGTAGAACATATTATAAGAAAAACAGGCCTGGACACAGAAGAAAAAGGAGTGAAAACAGGAGGAAGGAATATCAACAATCTAAGATATGCAGATGACACTGTAGTACTAGCAGAAAACCTCACAGGCCTGGAACACTTACTAAGGAAGATCAAAGAAGAAAGTCCAAAGGCAGGCTTAATGTTGAACATAAAGAAAACAAAGAATATCACCTAGATGATGAAGAAAAAGAAATAGTAAAAGAATTCCCATAGCTGGGATCAAACATTGATAGAAATGGGGACTGCAGTCAGGAAATCAGAAGAAGATTAAGAATGGGGAGGGTGGCTATGAAAGAACTAGAAAAGATTCTAAAATGCAAAGATATACAACTGAGCTCAAAAGTTAGAATCATACAAGCCATTGTATTCCCTGTTATCATGTATGGATGTGAGAACTAGACAGTTAAGACAGTTGATAGGCAGAAAATCAATTCATTTAAGATGTAGTGCTGGAGAAGAGTGCTGAGGATCCCATGGACAGCCAAAAGGACAAACAAATGGGTCCTAGAGCAGATCAAGGCTGTTGTACTTTGGACACATCATGAGAAGGAAGGACTTACTGGAAAAGACAATAATGCTAAGAAAGGTGGAGGGAGGGAGGAAGACATGAAGGCCACATGTCAGATAGATGGACTCTATTAAGAAGGTCATGGGTATGGGGTTGTAGGAATTAAGCAGAGCCATGGATGACAGAGGGTCTTGGAGATGTCTCATCCATAGGTTCATCATGAGTCGAGATCGACTCAAGGGCAGTTAACAACAACAAGTGTGTGTGTGTGTGTGTGTGTGTGTGTGTGTGTGTGTGTGTGCAATTGTAAACACTAACTTGACAAAAGGACTAGTTCGATTTTAACAAAATTTCAAGATGAAGCCATTCCAGAGCAAAATGCAAACACTTTGGATGCTAGAAAAATTACATGTGCTACAGACCCCAAAGCTCCTAAACCACACTGGCATATCTTAACAATGCTTATTACACTCTCTTTCAAAATGGAAGTAATGTAATAGTGTACAATTTCCTTTAGTTCATAATGCATATTAAGTTTTGAATTGATCATAGTATATAATTACTGTGGTATGAATCCTATTTGTAACTCTGACTAGAGGTAAATCCACAAATACAACGGCAAATCAACACTTCTGTAAATCTCACTGATTCAAATGGGTTTGTTCTGTTTGTGCCTATCAACAAGATATAGGTCCTTATCCACAGGATATTAGCTGGAGCCACCCTACTTTTGGGCAGAGTGCAATGGAAGCCTCAGGCAACAGATAAGGAGGTGGTAAGAAATACATAAATCCTTACCTACCTTGTTCTTACACATAGGAATGAAAAATCACACATCTTGTTTTCCTCACCAGGTTGAGGTGGTGAGAATCCCCCACCCTCATTTTTTAACAAAGTATTCACATTTTTAAGACTGTGGGTGTTACATACAAATTCCTACCTAATCATTTCTACGCACAATATGTATGTGGCTACTTTGTTATCTGGACTCTTATGAAGGAAAAACATTGGAGAGGGGTGTATTTCTCCAAACAGTAATCCTATCTCTCTGTATCTGTTATGTGAATGTGGTTTGCCTAAAAAGATGAGAAGAGACAATTTTTCGTGTAAAAGTTTCATGGGCAAAGTACAGAGACCTTGACAGGAAATTAAGACTTATCGTTTTGCTCTCATGAGAGGTGGAAAACAGTGGTTGACCGTTTTTTGATGGGGTGTTTCAATGTATTTAAGAGGCACATTTTTTTCTCATCAAAGGTGAAAAATCTATCAAATAATCTTTACATCTCCAAATACCTCTGAAGTGTTGTAAGAGAAAACGGTCACCCGCTAGCCAGGCAGACCGTTTTGCCACTAGAGGCGGCAAAAACTACAAGCCCCAGTATGCACTGGGGCTTGCCCCGGCTCCCTATTGGTGCGCAGGGTGGAAGGGGCAGTCCTTCCGCCCCGCGACGCTCTGGGAGTCAGGCTCAGTGGTGCGGAGCTTCCGGTCCTCCAGGGCAGCCCATTGGTTGGGCTGCCTTGGAGGAGCAGTTCCGCAGCACACGTTGTGGGGGCGGGGCTTAAGCCTATATAAGGCCGTGCTGCAGGCCCCGTCCCCCAGTCAGCGCTTGGCTTCGCATGGTGTGGAGCCAAGCTAGGAAGGGAGGAAGACAGGAGCAGCTTCCCCCGCCCACTCACTGCTGTTTTGTGGGTTTTTTGTCACAACTTGGGGTGGCAGCATAGGCCAGGATCTGCACGGTGTGGTACCAGGGCTCTGGAGCTCTGGTTGGGAGTCAATAGTTACCCGGGGGCGAATAGAGCAGGCGTCTGGCCATTGCAGGGGCCATAACGCGGGAGCGCCTCACGATGACTAGGGGCTTAGTGAATATGTGAACGCATGGCATGTTTTGCGGTCAAGTTGTGTTCCTTAGCCCCTAGGTCATCCCAAGCGCCTGGTGGGTGCCAGGTTTTTGGATAATCAGACAAACGTGGGGTTGTTTGATTTCGCAGATCTTGACCTCATGCTTGGTGCCAACCCTTATCAATTGCTTGCTAATAAAGTTGTGGCCTTTCTTCCAAACTTGTTGTTTTGTGTGGTTTTTGGAGCAGCATCTGAGGCAACAAGCCCTGCACCCCTTAAATCAGCCTATTCTCTTCAGGAATGGTGGAGGACGGTATAGTGGAGAAAGTTTCAACTGACAGTTCTGTTGGCTTTCCTACAAGGAATGGATGGGTGCATTGTTGTTGTCACCCAATGTAGAAAAATTGTCCACCACTGATATTAATTTTATGTAGAAGTAGTATGCATGCATTAGAATAATAGCAGCAAAGAACCATAGAGTTGGAAGAGGCCACAAGGGCCTCCAATCCGATTACCTGTCATGCATGAAGACATAATCAAAGCACTCCTGACAGATGGCCATCCAGCCTCTTAAAAACAACAACAACAACAGCTCCAAAGCAAGCAACTCTGCCACACTCTGAGGCAGTGTATTCCACTGTCAAACAGCTTTTACCATCAGGAAATTCTTCCTAATATTTAGATGGAATCTCTTTTCCTGTAATTGGAATCCATTGTGCCATGTTCCAGTCTCTAAAACAGCAGAAAACAAGTTAGCTCCATCGTCAAAATGATATCCCTTAAAATATGTCACCTCTTAACCTCCTTTTCTCCAGGCTAAACATACCCTAGAATGCTCATCAAAGGGCATAATTTCCAAACATTTTACCATTTTAGTCTCCCTCCTCTGGATACACTCCAGCTTGTCATCATCATTCTTCAACTATGGTGCCCAGATCTGGACATAGTATTCCAGATGAGGTCTGAGGAAAGCAGAATAGAGTAGTACTATAACTTCCCTCAATCTAGGCACTATAATCTTACTGAGGCAGCCTAGAATTACACTGACTTTTTTGGTTGCTGCCTCACACTGTTGAATCACATTCAGTTTATGGTCTACTAAGACTCTTAGATCTGTTTCACACGTACTGTTGTCAAGCCAGATGTTACCCATTCTCTATCTGTGCATTTCATTTTTAATACCTAGTACCTTACATTTCTCTCTGTTGAAATTCTTTTTGTTAGTTCTGGCCCAGCTTTGTAATCTATCAAGGTCATTTTGAAATATGAGCTTGTCCTCTGGGGACAATTATGAGCTACCGTTCATAATTTGGTGTCATCTACAAATTTGATAAACAGGCCCTTCATACCATCATCCAAGTCATTGATGGATGTAGAATACCATTGCACTCAGGACAGAATGCTATGGCACCCTACTAGTTAGGAACTATGCAGGGAGCAGCATTGCCCTATTACCTGCTATATTCCTGCATTCTAGATATTCTCCCTTACAAAATGAAGGGTGTTTTTATAGACCACTTTGGTTCACTTATTTATACCTGCTAACAACTTACTGTTGAAAGGGCAAGTACTGACTGCATATTAAGAAAAGTACACATCTCATAATGGACTGAAAGCATTATCCCAGATTGCTGGGTTCCTCCTTGTAACATGTTTGTACAGCTTGTACAAGTGTCTAAAATGGAGATTTTTATAAACAGAAAGCTTTTGCCAATATAGTTTTGGTCATTTGACTACAACAGGTGTTATTGGAAACAATAAGTATACTTGTGATAATACTATAAAAACTAGGTGGCTTGTGTTCTCTGATGTATTTTCAAAGCCCCCTTCTGTATATTAAAATTAGGTTCTCTCACCTAATTCAGTACTCTTCTCTGAAATTGAAATTTTGAGTGGTAGCCAAAACTTTCACTGCAACTAATTCTAGTATAACTTGTTCATTATTCCCCTTCCAAATCTCAGTCTTCTTCTGAGTTTAAAAACTGCAGTCTCCATTTTGATTAATGTCTGAGCTAAGGCATAGGCTTGGAGGTCCCTCATTCATCAAATCACTATGGCCTAAAACAGATGGGCTGTTTTGGGGGAATGGTATACAGATGAGGCATGTCCCTGGATTGTCCAGAAGTTGAGTCTGGGGCCACTAGCAAAAGGAGCATGGAAAAAATGCACCCTGCTGACAGCTCATTTGAGACCATGTCAATGGCCTGCTTTAAGAGCAGACTGTGCTGTTTCCGGGACCCCCATGTGATCACCATGTGACCATGGGTGGAGTGGCCTCTGACTGGTTTTTCCTGCCCAGCTGCATGACCCCTATATTATCATCTTAACTACAATTAACAACAACAAGGTATAGGAAATATTTGACTATTTCTGTCTTCATTGCCTATTTTAAAGTCATGTAAATCACATGAAGCTATTATTTTTGTTTTCTTTATGTTCAGCTATAATCCTGCCTTTGCTCTTTCTTCAACCGTCATTCCAAGTGTTTGCTAATTTCTGCTAGCAGTAGGGTGTCATCTACATATCTTCAATTGTTAATATTCCTTCCTCCAATTTTCACACCTTCTTCCTCTGAGTCTAATCTAGCTTTTTGCATGATATATTCAGCAGACAAGTTAAACAGATATGGTGATAAGACACTCTTGCTTGGCCCCACTGAAAATTGGAAACCATCTAGTTTCTCCAATTCTGTTTTGAAGGTGACCTCTTGATCTGAGTAAGGTTAGGCATCAGGACAATCAAATTATTGGGCATACCCATTTCTTTAAGAATGATCCATTGTTTTTCATGAACTGCACAATCAAAAACTTTATAATGTATATAGGACAGGCTGATTTTCTTGTTTGGTCTGCTACATTATCCAATGTATGTATGTAATATGTCCTCTAGGGACTCTTTCTATTCTGAACCAAGCTTGGACATCTGACATTTCTCACTCTATATAAACTCGTTTTGTTGAATTTTGAGCATCACTCAAAATGAGAGATTAATGCAATGATCGGATGGTTACTGCAATCTCTGGTGTCCTCTTTCTTGGGGATTGAAAGATATATTGAGCATTTCCAGTCTGCATACCATTTTTTTGTTTGCCATATTTGTTGGCAGATTTTAGTTAGAACTGAATGGATTCTGTCTCTGTACCTTGAAACATCTATATTGGCATGCCATTTTGTTATTTTATTTCTTCCAAGTGCTTTGAGAGCAGATTCTGTTTCACTTTCTAAAATTATAGTTCTTCCCTGAATGAATCATGGAATCAAACAGTTGGAAGAAACCACAAGGGCCATCCAGTCCAACCACCTGCCATGCAGGAACTCACAGTCAAAGCATCCCTGACAGATGGCCATCCAGTCTATGCTTAAAGACTTCCAAAGAAGGAGACACTATCACACTCCAAGGGAGTGTGTTCCACTGTTGATCAGCTCTTACTGTCAAGAAGTTCCTCCCAATATTAAGGTGGAATCTCTTTTCCTGTCATCTTCCATCCTTTCATCCTTTTTGCAATGTTTGGTTCTGTTGTTTCCTGTTTTTGTGTTATAATCCCTTATGATTATCAAAATGTTCATTTTTATGGGTGTGATCAATTTCTTCCTGGACTCCTTTGAAGAATCTTTCAATTTCCTCTGCCTCTGTAGTTAGAGCATAAACTTTGGATTATGTGACAAGTTTTTCTTAAAGTTTTTATTGATGTTATTTAGGGAGACTTTGTATTATATCACCTGAATGCTTTGGCTGGATCTCACCTTTATTTATGCCACTCTATTTCTTATTTGATTTTCCTTTCCTGAGTAAAATATCATGTAATCATCTGACTGAACATGGCCCAATCCTCACCACTTTAACTCACTCACCCCTGATAGTATAACATTAATAATATGTTCCATTTCTTGTTTTGCAATATATAACTTTTCCTGATTCATGCTTCTCACATTTCATGTTCCTTTAATATGTGTTATGCAGCTTCAGACTTTCCTTTCACTTCTCTACATGCCAACAGCTGAGCATCATTATGATTTGAGTCCAGTTGTGTCATTAGCCACAGCACTACTCACAGCTGTCTTCTGCTCTTTCCCAGTGCCTTCCAACCTAGGTGTGTCATCTTCTGGCACAATTTCTTGTTTTCATTTTCATCTCATAATAGCATTTTCATGATAAAATACATTAAAAAGTATTTTACCAGTTTCTCTTTGTGTGCAATACTAAACAAGTGTTATCCTTTATAGTCCCTTACACCTCTATGTTGCTTTGCTTCTATGTTCTGTTAGCTGGATTCAGGTGAAACCTGAATGATCTTACAGTTGATTTACATTCCCTCCAGGCTCAAAAGTTGCCTTAAACTAAGGCAATATTTTGTCTTGATATTTGTCATTTACAGATTTATTGGGAAGACCTGCTTTATCTATACTGCTTCTTCCTGCACCAACTCCTCATGCAGTAGGGTAAACAAACTTATATTTTGTGGGGGTGTGGGTAATTTTATGACTCCAAGGAAAATTCCAATATTTGTTTGTTTTCTACTATATATATGCCCCATGCTTGAATCAGGATTTATGTGTGCAACAACAAGTGTGATTCATCCAAACACCCAGTGCCAGGTGGAATAAAAATAAGACAAAGTCAGATAAAATAAAAGAAAACCTACACTTCTTGTGTTCTGTGATATTTCCTGACCCCAATGAATTCCAGTGCCCCTTCCCCACCAAGTACAAAAAACAATTTCCCCCAAATATTGACAGAGTGCAATGCTTCTGTTTCACTATATCATAGTTTGTGGGAAAACATCGTGGGACATTTTTTCTCCCAATGCATTACACTGGATAAGACTAAATATTTCCCCAGTTTAAGACAACTTTTGAGCCACCTATTTTTCAGAAAATATGGTAGAGGAGACTACAACCAACTATAATTACCATTGACATTGGAGAATTACCTACTATGTAGGTCCATTTTTCTGTACATTTTTGTCAAACATACATCTGGGGGGCTAGAAAGGTTCCATTATTGTATATGAAGATTAAGCATCTGGGAAATATATTCAGCACCTTTTCCTTTGTCTGAGTCTGAGAACCTGTGCATGCACTTTAAAAAATAATTCACCTTCTCTGTGTTCAATATAATTGTGCTTTGAACTAAAAGTCTGCAAAATGATTCAGCTTTTAGACTTCTCTTTTATATATCCTGATGCACAAGGTGATTTATGCTGTTCTTAGGAAAGATTAGAAAATAAGATAATTGAAGAGAAACAAATAAGCTATACTGTATTAATTTCCAGTTTAGCATGGTAGTAAATAACAATGTTTTTTTTGTTACACTACAAACTCAATGAAATTCATAGATACATGTAATCAATATAATTTGTTAAAAACAATTTTGCATTTACCATGAACTGATGTTTTTTCTAGAACCGTATTTTCTGGCATATAAGACGACCCCCCAACTTTTCAAGTAAAAATATAGACTTTGCTATATACTCACCGTATAAGACTACCCCGGAAGGTGGGAGGAGGCCAGTGGAAATTGCACCAGGCCGCGGAGCAGGCCGGGTGCACACGCCGGGTTGCGCTGCTCTCTTCTGGCCTCTGGGGAGGCCTGGGAAGGAAGGAGCAGGCCGGGTGCGTGCCAGCTCCAGCAAACCTCCAAAGGACTGGAAGACAGGAGGAGGCCGGGAATGCACGCCAGGCTGTGGAGCTGTCTTCTGGCCTCCTTGGAGGCCTGGGAAGGCAGGAAGAGGCTCAGTGTGTGCATCAGGCCGCGGGGCTGTCTTCTGGCCTCCTTGGAGGCTTGGGAAGGCAAGAGGAGGCTGGGTGTGCACACCGGGCCACAGGGCTTTCTTCTGGCCTCCTCGGAGGCCTTGAAGGAAGGAGCAGGCTGGGCGCACACCAGCTCCAGTAGCCTCCAAAGGGCTGGAAGGCAGGAGGAGGCTGGGCAGTGGGGCTGTCTTCTAGCCTGAGGAAGCTGGGCTTACCCGGCGTATAAGACGACCCACAACTTTTGTCAAGATTTAAAGGGGTTCAAAAGTCATCTTATACGCCGGAAAATACAGTATGTCTTTTCTTTTCCTCACTTGGCTTTAGTTCATAATTCCCTGGGACCAGAATTCCACTTTCAGGATGCTTCTACTAGCAGAGTGGGCTTTGTTGTTCCTTTTTCACTTCTGTAAAGCTTTGTATCCCTGAAATTCAGCTCCAGAAGAATGGGAGAAAGGAGAGTCTTTCCTTCCCTACTGCCATTGGAGAGAGCCACTGCTGAAGAAATGTTGCTGCTTGAGACAGAGTAGCAAATGGTGCCTCCTTATTGGTAATCTGTACAATAATCAAATTAGCCTAGTTATTTTGGCATAGATGGCAAATAACTCTTCAAACACTTTCTCCATACAGCACCTCTATTCATAAAAATAAACTATTAACACAAAATTACTCTTTCCAGCTTCTCTTTCCATGCAAAGAAAGTGAGAAACAGCAACCTGAGTCAATTGCTGGAACATCAGGGGAAATCAGCTTCACTGGGAGCCCTTCAACTGTGCATAATTATAGCACTTTGTTATTGTTGTTGTTGCTTTCAGCCCAAAACAAATGGGCTGAAAAAAACATGGCAGGCTGCACCACCGCTGCTAGCACCAGGGCCACAGTGACCACAAATGTCAATCCCCAATCTGGGCCATTGCCACCGTCCTGAACCAAGCCACCAAAAAGGAGTGGATTTTTCTGTTCCTTTTTGGCCCAGCATCTCACTAATTTCCCATTCAAGCAAAGTTATGCTCAAAATTCTGCTACAAAGGCTCCTACCTTATGGAGTATGAAATCCCAGAGGTGGAAGCTGGAGTCAGGAAAGGAAGGGACACTAAGGGCCACATTGAAAACATACATTGGCTAATGGAACACACCAGGGAATTACAGAAGAAAATCTGAATGTGCTTTATTGACTATAGCAAAGCATTTGACTATATAGATCACAAAAAGTTATGGCTTGTGCTTAATGGAATGGAAGTGCCACAGCATCTGATTGTCCTGATCAGAAATTTGTACTCAGAACAAGAGGCTGCTATCAGAATGGAATATGGAGAAACAGAATGGTTCCCAATTGGCCAAGGGCTCAGGCAATGCTACATAGTTTACTATCACCCTAGCTAGTCAACCTTTATGCAGAAAAATCATACATAGAGCAGGCTTAAGACTCAGAGGCGGGAGGCGTGAAGACAGGAGGAACATTAACAACCTAAGGTATGCAAACAACACAGTACTACTAGCAGAAACAAAGACCTAGAGCAGGGGTCGGCAACCTGCGGCCCGCGGGTTGCTGCCACCACCACCACTGTCGATTTCAACTTTTTGCCGCTATGGGCGCCACGATTTCCCCCCAAAAATGGCGGTGAAGTCTCGCACAATCTTCCCCGCCATTTGGGGGGGAAATGGCGGCACCCATAGCGGTGAAGTCTCGCGTGACCACAGAAAAGGTTGCGCGAGACTTCACCGCTATGGGCAGCGGCCTCTAGGAGGCCCGCTGCGGCCGCTGGAGTCCTCGAACAGGGCTCCGGCGGCGGCAGCGGGCCTCTGGGACGCCTGATGCCATCTCCGGGGTCCCCCAGGAGGGCTCCGGCAGCAGCAGTGCTTGCAGCCCCCCACCAGCTCTTTCTCAGGCTCTGACAGGGCCTGGGGCCCCGTCAGGGGCTGGCAAAGAGGAGGAGACCTGGCCCCCAGAGGGTGGAAGCTCCGCCCCTGGCATGAGGCTCCGCCCCTGGAGGGTGGAAGCTCCACCCTCGGCATGCAGCCCCGCCCCCAGAGGGTGGAAGCTCCGCCCCCCGCCTGCAGCCCCCCCCCCGGCGGGGGGAAGCCACCCCGGCCCCCAGCTCAAAAAGGTTGCCTACCCCTGACCTAGAGCAATTGAAGAAGGTCAAAGCGAAAAGTGCCAGAAATGACCATGAAAGATTTACAAGTATTAATCCTAGACAATGACAAAATTGAAATGGTCAAAGAGTCCCCATACCTTGGTTCAAATCTTGATCAAAAAGGAGACTTTAGCCAAGAAATCAGAAGAAGATTAGGATTGGGAAGGGCAGCTATGAAAGAAACTAGACAAAATCATAAAATGTAAAGACACAACTCTGAATATTAAAGTAAGGATAATCCAAACTACTGTATTGTCCATCACCATGTACAGATGTGAGAGCTGGACAGTGTAGAAAATCAAAGAAAATAAACTCATTTGAAATGTGATTCTGGAGAAAAATACTGAGAATACTGTGGATGGGCAAGAAGACAAACAAATAGTCTCTAGAATAGATCAAGCTTGAACTCTCTCTGGAAGCCAAGATTACTCAATTAAGGCTGTCATACTTTGGCCACATCATGAATTAAGAATGCTATTTATATCTCTGCTACCAAGCTCTGGCTATATACTGCGAAAAGGGCTAGGGCATAAAAGGCAAACTAAATATTCAAAATGACTTTTTGGTCAAAAAGTAATTTTCTCCACAATACTACAAAGGTTCTCTAAACAGCAACAGCCAAGTTGTACTCTTGTTTCAGTAATTAACAAAAATATGAGAAGTTCTCTATGTACGTATAAGCAAATATATTCTGTTAGCTTGACCAATGAAGAGAGGAAGAAAGAAAGTGTGTGCATATAAAACTTTGTTGACTCATTCCTCCTGCATCTGTACAGAAAGACAGGTCTAGTTGCCAGTCACATTACAGGAGACTTTAATAAGCAGAAAGAACCATTTATTTTGCAAAGTGGAATATTACTAACTGAAAAACATGACTCAGCAGTTTCAAATTACACATAGTATTTCATTTTTCCCAGTTTAATTAAATAAAATAATGACATTCGAATGCCCACCTGACTACAGCTGCCAGTCTAATCAATTTACTACCTGACACAGGATGCTAGATGGTTAAAAAAGAGCTGCAAATTGTGATAAGGGTCTGTTTTTCAGGCTTATGGATTTCAGTGAACCTCGAAAAATGCAGATTCCAACATGGTAGCTATAGAAAACTATGTATCTTTAGTTGTGTACTATATATTTTCCACAACATATCTAAGAATGCTTATGAAGTTGTTTAAGTGAGTGCAAGTCAGTTCAACTAATTATTTTTGTGAACATCAGAATACATGTTTAACAATGTTATTTTGAATAAATGAGTTGCATATAGACTAAGGCTGCATCCGCACTGCAGAAATAATTAAGTTTGACACCACTTTAACTGCCATGGCTCAATGCTATGGAAATCTGGGATGTGAAGTCTATTGTAGCACCAGAGCTCTCTGACAAAGATGGCTAAATGTCACACAAAACTTCAGATCCCAGAATTCCATAGCACTGGGTCATGGCAGCTAATGTGGTGGCAACATGGATTATTTCTGCAGTGTGGCTGCAGCTTTAGTCATGCGCAGAGTAAATGTACTAAAATCAATGGAACTTAAACTATTAAAAACTATTAAAAACTGATTTAAGTTCCATTGATTTCAATGGGTCTACCCTAAGGTGAACTAAATCAAGCTGGTGATAAGTCAGAGTTTTTGATGGTGCAGAGGATTCTTCGGTCAAACATGTCTAGCAACACTTTCAGACCTCAGTGCTGAACATGAATAGATCCAAAAGTGCACCCTCCTCATCTCGCTACTGAATGGCTGTCTATTCATGTGTTAAATGGTGCACAGCAGAGAGGAGAGTGATCTGTGCACTCTCCTTTCCTGATGCACACCACTCTATTCATGAGTAAAATGGTGTGAAGTAGGGAAGGGGATTGTGCATGGCCAGGTGTCACCCCTCTTCTGCATAGATCTAAAGAGGATCCAACATGCAGGGATCTTAGGGACTGTACTTCTATATGCCACACATATCCAATTTACACACATTTTTCACACACTGTCTTCTGGGGAACAAATTTGATGAATTACCCATAGACACTGACCTACATCTGTAAAGCCTTTACAAAGGTCACTGTGGAATGGAAAATATATCCCCCCCCCCTCAGGAAAGAGTCTAAGCGTGGGGGGTTGTGGAAGAAATGTGAATTGCTTTACTTGGAAAGATCAAGAAAAACATGGGCAGAAGAGGAAGTTAACAAACAACCAAACAACAATAAAAGTCCAATAAAAGTTTATAGCTATACAGTACCTTCAATTTGTGAGTAATCTTAATGTTCTAATAATAATAATAATGTTTATTTATATACCGCTTTTCCAAATTAGATCAAAGCGGTGTACAACAGGAAGTACAAAACAAAGTCAAAATAAAACATAACAGGCCTCTCTCTCCCTCAAGATGGTGGCTGAAGGGAGGGCATTTTCGTCTTTGAGGCAGGCAGTTGGAGCTTGCCTGCCTCTCTCTCTCTCTCCCTAAGATGGTGGCCGGAAGGGAGGGCTTTTTCTTCTTCAAGGCAGGCAGTTGGAAGAGGGACAGAATGGTGTACTGGTTTGACTAGGACTGCGGGAGACCAGGGTTTGAATCCCCATTCAACTGTGGAAAACCACAAAGTGACCTTGGGCAAGTTACATTTTCTCAGCCTAAGAGGAAAGCAATGGCAAATACCCTCTAAATAAATATTTTCCCAGAAAGCCCTAGGATAGCTGACAGTAAGTTGGAGCTGAATTAAATGCACATAAAAATACCACCACCAAATCTGTCAAATGAGAAGATTGTGAGATGGAACTGGAATCATGTCAGGTCACTTGGATTTGGGTCTCACTGAAATCAGTGGAAAAGCTTCAGTCAGAAATAACTGCCGCTAGCTTGGTCTGGGTGCAGACCTTTCTCTTTTCTTTTTTTTTCTGTTTACATATCACAATGCAATCTACTATGTAATTTCATATTTTCTTATGTAGATAAGGTGAACTAACTTCTGTGTGATTCAACTATAAAATGCAAACTCATTTCCAAAAATGGTTCTGGTGAAATGAATGCATTGTACACAATATATTATGTAAAAATATTCAGTGGGCTGAGCATGTAGCTGAGTGTAAAAAAAGTACAATGTTCATTTTTATAAAGGCTAAACAGCTGCTAAGTAAAATTACACAGTACATATGAGGGGGAGCAAAGTCCTCACATGAATTAGTTTCCTTCTGTGGGAAACTAATAGACCAATAGCATTTTACTGCTAGTTGGAGAGGAGAGAGGGACTATTTTTGACTGATCCTACCCTTGTCCAATACTCCCTAATGCCTCTGAACAAATCTTGCCAAGAAAACCCCATGATAAGGTCACCATAAAGTGGAAGCTAATTGAAGGTACACTACAGCAAACTCTTGCGCTGGCCACTAAATGTCTCCTTTGAGTTTTCCAAGAATCTTATATAATATCAGTAGAGACACTACTGAAGGTCATGCAGGGAGGGGAATAAGTGACCACTGGGATGCATCTAGTTGTCAAGTCAATTAGAATAAAGTCATTGAATCAATGGGAACTTTGTAAATTCACACTTACAAAATTGTTACACAAAATCAGGAAAGCATACTAGCATTTGCTGTTGTGTGCCTTTCATTCAGTGCGTCAGTTTCCATAAGGACTGATCATTGTAGTCAGTCCATTATTTCCCACCATCACACCTTTTTTCCATTTTGAGATGCTTACAATGGTGGAATAAAATTCTTTTGATCGAGACCAATGACAATAGCAATAAAGCCCTTTCAGCATACAATATGGGAGATTTGAGTAAAATGTAGAAAAAACACATTATGCAATTATTGAGAATGGCAGGGAAAACCTGGAAAACTGGTTCACATTTCTGTGGATGATACTTTCAAAACACTCAGGAAAGGTGATCCTTTTGGTCTATTTAGGTGGTGTGGTGAGGCAAATTTGAAAATTCTGATGAAAGTGCATTAACTTTGACTTACATTGCCAAAAATTGTTACACAAAAGTAGCAAAGCATACTAGCAATTACTGTTGTGTGCCTTCAAGTCATTTCTGACTTGTAGCATCTCTAAGGTAAACCGATCATGGGGTTTTCTCAGTAAGCTTTTTCAGAGTGGCCATCCTCTGAGACTTTGTGCAGTGGGTTTATATGGCCAAGCCAGGATTTGGACCCTGGTCTCCAGAGTCACAGTCCAATGCTTAAACAACTACACCACACTAGCACTTAGGCAACAGCAATTAGAAAAAGACAATTAGATAACAATTAGATAATTGCCCGTTTTATGTTGAGCTTCCAATGTTACTTTTAAAAAGAAACTTTATTCATTTTGCTTATCACCTAAAGGTTATTCTTTATATATTACTGTTACAGCAGCTCAGTAAAATAACTCAGGGCCAGAACAGATGGCCCAAATATGCCTGCTTCAGGGTGTCATTGGCATGTGGTGTTTAGACGCTGCATGCTGCAATGATGTCTTGAAACTGCCTGGAATCAGTTTAACTCTGTTCAGGTTAATTACTGCAAAAGGTAACCACTTCCCAAAAATATATGTTGCTTCCTAGCTTTGATTGTATTCTGTGGGGCATTCATATTGGGCATAAAACACTAAATGAGTTAAAACCAAGGTCAACTTCAAACACCATATCAAATTTAATGGATATTATGGAAATATTTAAATATGATAAACAACAAAATGCTATCATGTTTAAATGGGTACACTGTGGTTGCGCTATGTTTAAAATAAAATTTCTACAACCTGCATATGTCTAACAATCTGACAGAAGGGACATTTATTATTATCATTTGCAGTTTTCTTAATAATAATTTCCATTAGCATGCCAAGTAGCATGTAAACCCTGACCCTTTTAATCTCATACAAAAGTCACTTTGCAAAACATTTTATGGAATGAAATAGGCTTTCCTTCATTACCAGTTCTGTTTACAGGCAAAACAGAAAACACATATGAACCAAAATATAACACTTCATTTTCAGAGATGCCCTTGAGCAAGGATGCTCAATGAAAAGAATCATTCAAAGCTATGAACAGAACACTTCACCTGGAGCTGTGGGAGACTGGATAGCAGCACAGTGCATTCATTAGACCAGTGATTCCCAAACTTTGTTCCTCTAGGTATTTTGGACCTCAATTCCCAGAAGAATATTAGGAAACTCTATCTACACTCCCTTATTTCTGTTTTTATACCTAACTCTTAACTGCTTAATCTTCATTTTCAACTGCTCTAAATGTTGTGCTAGTATTCAAGCACCTCATTTTGAACATAAGAAAGGTACTTATTTTTACAGATCAAACAAGAGTATTGGGGATAAATAAAAATAGCCTCCCATAATGAAACAGGGAAGACTGTTTCAATAATTTGTTGTATGTACATAATGCAAACAGATAAAACATTTTTAGGGAATTTATCCACTTGAAAATGGATAAAAAAGAGATGTCCATTTCTGACCACAAAACCTGTCTCTAATTATTGCAGCTGTTTCAGATAAGGGCAAGCATAGTTTCAGCAATGTAATTATCTAATTGAACCACTTTGGCTCAATATATACAAGTTACTCTTGCATCATATGCCTTTATATGTTGCCCATCCTGAACTGTCAATGAACAAACACAACTTTTCCAACTTTTCTCAATGTTGTCTTCTTTGTATTCTTAGACTACAGCTCCCACTATGCCTGAGTAGAATGGATAGCCGAAGACTATACAAAATTATTCCCATTCGACACACAGGGGGGAGTTCCAGCATTTAAAGATACACTGTCATCACAGCAACCAAGTTTATTAATAATAATAAATTGAAAAAGTTTTTGATTAATAAATCAATCTGTTTACTTATCTATCGAGGTCTCCTAACTCCACTGTAACAACTGGAAAATGCCCACAAAAATCATAACTACCTGTCTAATTCACAAATAAATATTTGGATATATTTTGGGACATAAACCAATTTTTCACCAGGAAACATATAAATAGCATGTGAATCACTTTGAAAGCCAGAATTATTATCACTGTTTTCTATGTTGTGGGGGTGATGTAAGTATTTGTATCTGTAGCTACAAAATCTTTCCCTTTGAATTACACGGATTCAATTAACAGCTTTAATATTGGTGATGATTTTTGCCACTCCCATGTTCTGTGATAACTGGCCCTATTTCTTGGAGAGCTAGCTTTCCAAGTGTCGCCACTGCTTTCTAAAACTACTGCTAATCTTTAAACATTGACCAAATAATACATTGTATACCTCAAGTAACTGAACCTTTTTTGCAAATTACTCTTTAGAACCGGGATGCATCCATGGAAGAAAAACAACTTGCTCTCCTGACATAGCATAGCAAGGCTACACAAAAACAAATTCATAGAGAGTGACATAAAAATTTGTATGGTTGGATAAAATATGTTGTACCTAAATTGATTTCATTGGCGGGATACAGACCGCCGCTTTGCGGCGCTCCCCCGCCACCGCCATTTGCTCTGTGCGGGAGCCGCAGCAGCCAAACCGCGCGACTCCCGCGCGGAGCAAAAAAGAAGCTCCATTTCGGAGCTTCTTTCTGCGGCGCATCTATGACGTCGCGAGGCGCCGCAGGCGCATTCGCGACGTCATAAGCGCCGCGACACGTCTGGACGCTATGCGTCCAGTACGTAAAGATGGCGGCGCCCATGTGGAAGGGGCGCCGCCATCTTGTACGTACTGTATACGTACTAGGGTTAGGGGGGTGCGGAAGCACCGCCCCTTCCTAACCCTAGTACGTATACAGTACGTACTATATGGCAGTGTGTATCCCGCCTGTGATATTCCATGCACTTGTTTCTTTCTATATGAACCTTCAGAAAACTATTGAGCAAAAAGAAAAGAGTTTTGTCTTCTGTCCACCCCAAAAATAAAACTTTATGATGTTCATAAGGCTTCATAGACATTTTTTAGAGGTTGAGATGGGAAATAATTTCTGGAAAGAAAGCTTTCATTGATTTCTCTTGCTAACTGATGTCTGAATCACGGCGTATTTTCACACCATACAATCACAACACTATGGTTCCAGTTCAACTGCCTTGGCTGTGTCTTATGGAATCAAGGGATTTGTAGCTTGAAGAGGCAATGCAGCTCTCTGGCTGACAACTCTAAATGTTGCTCCCTAAACTACAAATTCCAGGATTCTACGGGATGGAATTATAGCAGGTAAAATAGAATCCTAGTGCCTATAACTGTAGTTGAAATGCCCCCTGGACCATTCTTTTGAATTCTCCTGCCTGTAGGAAGCAGAATGTGGACCAAAAAAAAAAAAAAAATCACAACCACATTCATGTTTGAAACTAGATTAATCTGTCTCATAAGATTTCTGGGGTTTACACAGAACTGTTCAGTTTTAAACACAAAGACAGGCATTGTACACAGTTCAGTGAAAGTACAGACAAAAATTGATATCTAATATGCTTTACCACTTCATTTACCTATTGTAACTAAATATGTATATCACAAAGAAGTGTTATTGGTGGACATACAAATTTATTTAATATAGTTTCCACGGCAATAATATACGCAGTTTCTGTATAAAAACAATTTAATAGATTCATTTTCACTTTCTTCAGACTTTTCAGCAATCATTCATTGCTTTGTAACCCTCAAGCTAAGCTACAGAAATATGCCTTTTGACTTAGAAATTGCACTTGGTGCAGAATACATAACTCAAATTCTATTAATGAGCAGCAAACATACTATACCATCTTCTGGAAACATACCAGATCAGCAGAAATGGGGAACAGTCAGCTCTTCAGGTGTTAGTAGACAACAACTTCCATTATCCCTGAACATTGGTCATAATGCTTGTGGCAGAATGCAGTAAATGTCTAAAAACATTTCATGAGTTGGTGTTACCCAATTGCTGTTATACAGTCTTCGTGGGTTCAGTGGCTCCTAGAGGATTCTGTGGGTGGATGAGGAAATGGGAGACAAACATATGAAAAATAGATGTAGTTCATCTGACCCTGGAGAGCTGAATTCATTTAGAGTAGCCAGGAATTCCTGTACTGCCTCTTTACCCATTCCTTGCTACATTTCTCCCACTCCATTTTCCCCAGGTTGAGCACTGTTTTCCTTTTGGGAGAAGACCAAGGCAAAGATGTTGAGTAATTCTGTTTTTTTCTCTGTCCTCTGATGGCATTTCAGCATGCAGTGGTCCTACCATTTTCTTCCTTTTACTACAGGCATAACCAAAAAAGTCTTTTTTTTATTGTTAACTTCTTTAGCAAGCTTGATGACATACCAATAGAACTACTACAATCCACAGAGACAGATTCAAGTATAATTCTAACTAAAATAAGTCCCGGTAAATATGGGAAACAATGCAATGGCCCACCATTCCCAACCACAAAAAAAAAAAAAAAAAAAAAAAAAAGGAGAAGCAAAAAATTGCAGTAATTATCGAACAATTGCACTAATTTCCTATACAAGCAAATCATGTTTAAAAATCTACAGCAAAGACTCCTTACCATACATGGAGTGAGAAATCCCAGAGGTGCAAGCTGGATTCAGGAATGGAAGAGGCACTAGGAATCACATTGCAAACATACTGTACAATGGATAATGGAGCATGGCAGGGAATTCTAGATGAAAATCTGCATGTGCTTTATTGACTACAGAAAGCTTTGACTGCATAGATCACAAAGAGCTATGGCTTGCACTTAGACCAGTGGGAGTACCACAACATCTGATCATTCTGATGATTAACCTGTGTTCAGGACAAGAGGCTGTCATCAGAATAGAATATGAAGAAACAGGATGGTTCCCAATTGACAAAGGGGTCAGGCAAGACTGCATAATATTACCCTACTTATTCAACCTGAGTGTATGCAAAAAATATTGTATGCACAGCAGGCTTGGACTAAGAGGCAAGAGGAGTGAAGATCAGGGAAAGGAACATTAACAACCTATTTATTTATTTTATTATTAATTTCATTTTTATGCAACCTTTCTCCCAAAGGGACCCAAGGTGGTTCACAAGACAAAAATTTAAGAAATGCAAGTGACACAATACTACTAGCAGAAACCAACAAGGACCTGGAGAAATTACTGAAGAATGTTAAGGAGGAAAGAGCTAAGGTAGGTTTCATGTTGAACATTAAGAAAACAAAATAATGACCACTGAAGATGTACAAGAATTCATCCTAGATAACAAGACAATTGAAATAGT
The DNA here is from genome assembly GCF_019175285.1 of Sceloporus undulatus. Taxonomy (NCBI): domain Eukaryota; kingdom Metazoa; phylum Chordata; class Lepidosauria; order Squamata; family Phrynosomatidae; genus Sceloporus; species Sceloporus undulatus. The sequence goes on from NC_056523.1 coordinate 274,782,931, forward strand.
CAAATAGTTCCCATACCTTGGATCAAATATTGACCAGAACAGAGACAGCAGGCATGAAATCAGAAGAAGACTAGGACTGGAAAGGCAGCTGTGGAAGAACTGGAAAAGCTCCTAGAATACAGAGATATAAGGCTGAAAACTAAAGTGAGAGTAGTTCGAGCAATTGTATTCCCCATCGCTATGTACAGATGTGACAGCTGGACGGTGAAGGAAGCTGATAGAAAGAAAACCAACTCCTTTAACATGTGGTGCTGAAGAAGAATGCTAAGGATACTGTAAAAGGGCAAGAAGACAAACAGATGGGTTCTGGAATAGATCAAGCCTGAACTCTCTCGATGTTCTGGATGTGTTTATTGCCCCAGTACTAAGCTGAGCAATAAAACAGCAGGAGCGGCAATTGACAGTTGTTGTATGCTTTCAAGTCATTTCTGACTTTTGATTATCCTAATACAAACTTATTAGAGGATTTTACTGGCAGGATTTGCTAAGAGGGGCTTTGCCATTGCCTTCCTCTGAGGCTGAGAGACAGTGATTTGCTCAAGGTCTTCCAGTGGGTTTCTATGCTTTTGGGGGCCATCTTACATCATAATAAATAAAGGCAGACTAGTACATACATATTGACAATGAGATACTGAAATTCTGTGTTGTTTTTGCAAATGACTGGATTCAAATTTGTCAATCCTAAAAAGAGGGGGAAGGCATGTTTTATGGGAAGGTATAGTTTTTAAGAATAAAGACAAGCTGGGATTAGTTTTCCATTTCAGCTCCTTATTTGTTGCATTCCAACCCAAATGATCTGTTGAAGATGCACTCTATGTAGCTCAGGAAACATACACACACTGTGGTCTCAGAGGCAGCTCTCTGAAGAGAGTAAAAATATTCATTCAGTTACATTGTTCCTTATCTGTCAGAGCTTGGAAATGTTGACTTTTTTTGGACTGCAGACCCCATAGGTGGGTGGGGGATTATAAGACCTGTTGTCTAAATCTTTTTCAAGTTCTAATTCTTTCTCTCCACTACCCTTCTCTCCAGTGCATACTGTAATGGCCAACTTATTTGGATCAGCTAACACACATAGAAAATACAGTCCAGTGTGGTGTTTAGAATGTTGGACTTTAGGTGAAAAAATCTGGGTTCCCATTCTTGACACAATTTAAATTTACATTGTGTCTTTATGGTGGTCAGTGTTAGAATTTAAGGCTTACCTTACAAGACTGTTGGACTTAATCCAAGCCCATGTATTCCTCTCTGAACACAATAGAGAATGCAGATGTCCCATTCAATTATGCTGCTATTCCTTTTTTAAAAACTACTTTTGGGTCATTGTGTTATTTTATCACAACCTATGGCCCTCTAGCTATTGTTGGACTATAGCATCCCCTAACTGATGTCACTAATGCTGAGAAATTCTGGGAGCTGCAGTGATCAACATCTGGATCATGGAAGCTGTGCTACCTGAAGGCACAGATACACACACTTTGCAGTCTCTGTAGCCCCTGGAGCTTATGATCTAAGATGGCTGTGAAAAGCATCAGGCAAGCTAGACCACTGGGTCAGAAACCCACTGGGTTATCCTGGACAAGTCACACTCTCTCAGCTTCAGTGGAAGACAAATGCAACCCCCCTCTGAATAAATCTTGCCAAGAAAACCCTGCAATAGGTTTGCCTTAGGGTTGACATAAGTCAGAAAGCACACAACAACAAAAAAGGAAAGAGTGTGAATTGCATAATGCCATTCAGAACAAATTTCAAATGTCAAATGTACGTTCTTGTCTTGTCAGTTCATTTGCTAATGAACCATCTGGAGATTCTCATGTCTAGCCCAAGGAGGTGGCAAATTTCTCGACACATTAATAGAAATTTAAAGAGGGTGAGTAAACAAATGTCCCTATGTTTACCAAATTACAAGGAATGGTTGTCACATCCCTACTTCTGGAATTTCTCTTGCCTAATGTGGCTCCACCACCCTCTTTACCCTTCTAAAGTGGTTGTAACTCCCTTGAAGAGGTTTGTCTGCTGCGGCTTCCTTGCGGAGCAAACCAGGGCGCCAGCAGACCACCCTTTTTGGGTGGTCTGTACTGGGCCAGAGACTCTCTCTGTGTGTTTCTGTATTTAACCTTTTCTTAACTTGGTGGAGGCTGTAAAGTGAAGATAACATCTCTGGTTAGGGCAAAACTTGACTTCAATGTTAGTCTACTGAAGATTAAAAAAAAATAAAACATGTGCTTGTAAAAGGCAGATGTAAACGTGTCCTTCAGGCACTGATAATGACTCTTAAGTGATTTGGGCAGTAGAGACAATGGACTGCATACACAATCAAAAAGACAGTCAAATATAGATATTTACCCTCTTTCAAATCCAGATGGGTTGCTTCACCTCTCAGGAAGTGGCACAAGACCTCTGTGTGTGTGTGTGTGTGTGTGTGTACCAATCTGAGCCAGTTCATCAGGTTTCCATTCAGTGAAGATAGACAATACAGTTAACCACTGATTACTTATCAAGGAAACCATTCCCTTGTCAGCAGGAAGGAAAGAGTTTGGAGTACAGCTTCCAGTCTGTACTTTAGAATAAGGCTTGGCTTTTTCCACGATGGACAAGTTCCAGGCCACAGCAGCCCTGTGTTCAGTATACCTGTCCAGTACACTTTATTAACAATTTGTGCAGTTTCTGGCAACAGACCTCTTTCCTGCCTTATGCATCAAAATCCAATATGCATATTTATTGAGCATAACACATAACACTGGGCATACTGACTTGGGGATTTGGGGAATGGTAACCTAACAAGTAACTTTTCAAATCTCTGTGTACAGTATTATACCACTGAGTTTCTAAACACCTTTGCATACCTCTGCATCAAATGTTTGGACAGAGGACAGAAGCTGAGACATCAGTCATGATTTTGATTGCTCTCCCCACCCCTGCATACATTCTGAGGACACAGAGGCTAGCACTTTCAGTCTCTCTGTGTCTCTCTTAATTGCTCTCTTTAGTGGTTTCTGCACCAAGGAAACTGTCCTCAAAAGACTCTTTTCAGAAATTGTTTTTTTATAAAATTGCTGTGAATTATAGCTGCAGACTTTTAGTGACTGGACTGACTAATGTTTCCCCTCCAGTTTACCTGTTCTTTCATAGTTGTGGATACACCTATCTTTATCACAATTATTGAAACATTTTAGATTGCAATTGGATTTTCTATCTTACAAGTTGGAATCAGTTTCTGGTGGCATTTCTGCTCATGGGTTGCTTTCATCTTGCTGAAGTCAGTAAGATTCAAGCTGCCCAACTGTGAGCAGAATTGCACTTTTTCTGATAAAAGTAGCATCAAAAATGCAAATAATAATATTAATAATGACTCTCAACATCACTTCTATCTCTGTAAAAGGAAAATAATACTGAACTAGGTCATGGAGAGAAAGAAAGGATTTTCCAGTGAGTTGATATAAATATTAGTGTTCGTGGGAAATATGGAAAGAATGGGGAAATTTGAAAAAAAGATTAGCAGCCCAATAGACATATAGACTTATAGACATATAGATATAAGTAAGTAACTCACTTAATAAGGAGTAAGTCTTTCTGAACACAGTGGAACTATATTTTAAGTAAACTTACAAAGCATTGCATTAGAAAACTAGGTCTTTATGGGTGTCCCTCTCTGTTGCAATTATTCACTTCTCCTTTTGTTTTTCTTAATTAAGTCCAAATCCTATTTATTTATCTATTTTCTGCCATTCTCTTGATATAGGGACTCACGGCATCTAACAAAAAATTTAAAACACTATAACTTAAAAACGATACAAAAGTTTAAAAAACAATTTTAACCAATTAAAAACATTATGAATTAAAATTAAAATGTATTAAAAACTCTATACAAACCTTAAAATCTGAATTACACAGCATTTAAAAGCCCAGTCACCATCATTTTGAAAAAGCCTGATAGTACAAGAATATTTTTACCTTCCACCAAAAGGTTAGCAGAGATGGGGCCATCCTGGCCTCTCTGGGGAGGGAGTTCCAGAGCCAAGGAGTAGCCACTGAAAGGTCTCTCTCCTTTGTTTCCACCAAACAAGCCTGAGTCTAATTGACTTAGGGGATGTGCAGACCACCCCTAAGGGGTGGCCTGCAGGCACCTCCATTTTTGCCAGATTGGGGCTGTGGTAACTGCACGCCATGGGCCCAATCCAGCCTTTCCAGGGCACAAGAAGGAGCAGCAAAAAGTACCCTGGAAAGGACATGATAGCTGTGGCAGTGTGAATTTATGGTGCTCCTTCAGCATTGCATTGTGCAGACACAGAGCCAGAGGAATACCATGACGCTGCATGTCATGCGGATCGGCGCAAAGCATCATGCCACCCTGGGGCCAGGGCATGCGTTCTGTAGACTCTATGCCTCGATTCTGTCCCACCCCGGCCTTTAAGGCCAGTGTGTACAGGGGTTAGTGCTCTAATCAACTTGTAAAGGGAGATGTAGTCCTTCAAATTATCTGGACCCACGCTGTATGGGGCTTTATAGATCAAAATTAGTATATACTTTGAATTGTGCCTGGAAATGGACTGGCAGCCAATGGAGTTGTTTCAGCAAGGGAGTTGTGTGCTCCTTGTAGCCTATGTTCTGCTCCAGATTTGAACATGAAAAAATTCAGTTGAAGCTCAGTCAACAAAGAGTGGTCAGCATTAAGAGAAGCCAAAGCTGAGGTATGGTGATACAAGAGGTCTGCAACAAAATGTTACAATGTGAAGTGCTTCCATCCAGATAAGGGTTCCTGTCTTTCCAACAATTATCAACCAGCATTTCCTACCTACATAACAGTTCCAGTCCATATCTGCTTACCCCTCCCCTGCTCATCTCCAACACCAGCCAAGTTTCTTGTACTCCAGGACATTTTGGAGAGTCCCCAAGTAAACATACAGGCCATTGATTAGAATTCTGCTGCAATATTAAGCAGGAGTAATGATATAATTCCTGGTTATGCCAAAGGTTATACTATATAAACATGTGCCTGAGAAAGTATCGAATAAATCCTTATATGAGCAATTACCTTTTCACCAAGCTTCACTCCTGCCCCCTGCAAGCAGAGTGGCCACTGGAATAGCCCTGGAATGACCACCAGAACACACGAGAAGTGTCCAGCAACAAGACTCTCAGCAATCCTCTCTTCTGTCTGCTAAGTACACCTGCAGAGCTTTACACTTCACTAGTATTGAACAGAAACTATGCAAATGTGGCAATAGCTAAAGATTAGGGGCTGCATTAGCATTCTCAAGAGACCCTGTAGCACTGCACCCTACCACAACCCCCTGAAAAATATATAAATAAAAACATGGTCCCCAAATATCCTCTAGAAACTGTGGGGGGGGGGGAGCATTTTTGTGACACTTGTGCCATTCCCCCAGGTCATTTTAGGCAAAGAAGTGGCCCTTTTCACAACAGAAGGACTTCACTTCCTGAAATGGCCCAGAAGGTTCCAAAAATGTAGCAGAGATGCCCACCACAATCCCTACAGGGCCTTTGCAGGCAAAACAAAGAGATTTTTTAAATCATTTTTGAGCTATGTGGACCACAAAAAAAAAAAAAAACAAAAAAAAAAAAAAAAAAAAAAAAAAAAAAAAAAAAAAAAAAAAAAAAAAAAAAAACAAAACGAAAAACAAAAACAAAAACCTAGCTCTGGGACTACAAGATGCCCACAGGATGCACTTTGCTCCCCCTGGAATGAAGCTATTCTGCCATCTTGCTGCATTAGGTCTACAGCGGGAAAAGCCAGATTGGGGGTGAAGTTCACATGTGGCATTCATATGATGCACACCCTGGCTCCACCCCAGGCAGCGTGATCCCATGCGCTGCAGCACACAGTGCACGGTGTCATGGAGCTCCTATGGCTCTGTGTCCACATGACTCAGTCCGGAAGGAGTGCAGTAAGGCAAAAAGGAGTTGCTTTTTGCGGTTCCTTTTTGTGCCCTGCAAAGGCCAGATGGGGGCCGTGGCGTGTGGTTGCCACAGCCCTGATCTGACTGTAAAAAGCGAGGCTGCAGGCCACTCCTTACAGGTGGTCTGCACAGCTCCTAAATGCATCTTTGGCCTGTTACAGACTGCCAGAATAAAGCTGCTTTGGGTCTCTTTGGAGGTATGCTATTTAAATGATGCATGGGTCCTAAGAGTCCAGAGGTTGCTCCAAAGCCACACTCCATTCCTAAGCACTGGAGTGCAGCTTTGGTGCAGCTTCTGGATTCTTAGGACCCATGCATCATTTAAATAGCATACCTCCAAAGAGACCCGAAGCAGCTTTATTTTGGCAGTCTGTAACAGGCCTTTCTTCTCTTCTGAGCCATAGGACAATTACTGTCAAAGTTTGTGAGAATCTACAATCCAAACATATTCCACTAGCCAAGATGAATGCAAAAAATAATTTGATGTACCACTAATCTGGCTCAGTATAAGGTAATTGCTCTCACAATAAGATGGGTGAAGAATCTAGGAATTTTACAGCATTTTCAGTTATGGATCACCTCATGTAAGACCAAAAGACCCTGAAAAAAAATATCCAATGGTTTAGTCCAACTAGAGTAGTCCTACTGAGTCATTTGTTGAATGGTGAACTAATATGTAGGTGAATCCCACTGATTAACAAGATCTACCCTAGTTGGGACTATCAATAGGATTCAGGCCAAATTTCATTTTGATCTTTAGGAACAGGCATGAAACACAGTCTTTAGTTGAATTCTCCGATTTTTGCCTGTATTCTCATTCCATTCTTACCAGGTTACAAGATTTTGACTGACAATCATTTGCTAATTAGGATGGCATTAAGTCATCCTCACGCCATCACATTTTTTTGGTCATTAAAGTGGTTGGAATTCTCTACTCATCAAACAACTACTAAAATCCCTCCCCAAACCACATTTTTTCTCAACTGCACTCTCCTCCCAAACTCAGCCACATCCTAGTTGGTGGAAAACAGAGGGGATAACATCCAGCTATTTTCCTATAGTTGGACACAAAGCAATAACATTATCCACAGAGACTTCTGGAGAACCCATGGAAGTTTGTGTGGATGCCTGTGGATTTGCTTTTTATTCCTGCTGGAAATTTGTATATATAGTGGGACCTTGGTATCTGTGGGGGATCTGTTCCAAACACCCCAGGGATACTAAACGCCAAGGGACATCAAGTCCCATTGTCCCCAGTGATGGTGCATGTGTGGCCAAATGATGGTGCATGCATGCAGTGAAGTCCTGTTGTCCCTAATAGCGGCACAGACACGTGCACACACCTCCACTGGGGACAATGGGAGCTGTCCCTGATAGTGGTGTAGCATTGTGCACATGCTGGCATTGGGGACAATGGGGGCTTGCCGTCTGCAGATGCTTAAATCCACAGATGTTAAGTCTCCAGATAACAAGGCCCCACTGTATTTGTTACACAATATGAGCTCTGAATCCATGGAGGATATGTTCCCAAACTTATCAGAGATAGCAAAAATCACAGATAATGATGAATAGTCAGATGTTGACCATATAGTCACATTGGAGAACATCCAGATGCTCAGAGAGACCTTTTTTCTAGACATGGATAGGTGAAACCACAGTTATTATTCCCACAGATATGGGGGGTTGCACTGTATGCATCTTTCTTAATGTTTGTATTCTCAATGGCCAACATGTCTTTGTGTATGTTTTTTAATTATATGATTTTTTTCCCCTGTTAACATTTATAGCATGAATAGATTTGTGTCTATTGTATTTTCCCAAAATGTACCAGAATCCTTGCAAATGCTTGCGTTACCCTCAAGAAGTGCAAAATGGATAACTTCATCAAGAATACAGCTCCGATGAAATTCACTTCCATCCATCCCTTTAGTTTATAAATCAGGAACATTTTATGGTGCTTTACATATTTTTTTAAAACTGCATTTTGCCCACAATTAACTTGAATGACCTTTACCAATAATGAGTAATGGACATTATTCTGTGAGTGTTTTTTTTAAAACAACAACAACACACACACACACAATTTATTTGAGATTATTCTTATCAACCCATCTTTTAAAAAGCCATGCCAGAAAAGCAATTTTATTTCTAAAATCCATAAAGGGCATGCTATAGAGATAAAAATAACAGTTATAAATGCATACTTGTACGGATGACAACTGCAGTCCACTCAACAAGATGAATCCTGTGTTTCTGTCAGCAGTATAGGTCTCTCTAGAAATTTTTCAGAGAAATCACTTTGAGTTCTTCCAGAGAGCTAAACTAGCAAACCCAAGGCCAGGAATCTAATGGCTGCAGCAGTGATGTGTAAGGGTGCTGTTTCTTTGTATCAAGAAGCACAAAGGGACTAATTAGGCTGAACAATTTCTTTTATCTGAAACCTTAATAGTCTACTACACCTGTATCTAGAGGGAACAATCACTCTGACTGCAGAAGACATTATGGTATTAATTAATAACTACAATTGCTACAGGCCATTTTCTCCATAGGTTTTGAAGCGTGTTTACAAATATTTTGTTCTCACTTCATGATGGTATAGTCTATATGATGGGCTACCATTTAGATCTAATACATTTGCAGCACTGTGTTTATTTACTGGAGAGAATTACACCATGTCCTTTAATAACATTCCCAGGACTTGCCGTTCAAATTTAAATAACATCAAATCAACTTGAAAGCATACTAATCACACACACACACACACACACACACACACACACACAAAATATACTATGAAACACTAGAAGTGCCAACATTTTTAAAAACATGTAGCCAACATAAGGCAGATCAAATTTAAGCTCAAGTTTCAGGATTTTTGTTTTTGTGTATTTAGTTTGTTGTTGTTGTTGTTGTTTGGTAAATAGAAAGTTTTCCAGCTTGTGCTGAAGTGACACAGGCTATAATGTTAGCTGTGGCAATGCTAACTTTAAACTTTTATCGACAGTGAAAACACACACACACTGATTTAGTGAGTGTTGGAATCTACATTGTACAGCTGTAATTGCTGTGATATTCTGTCCTAATACAAAATGACTAATAGAGTGGGCCTTAAATATTCTGATTATATGTTACCATGTATGCTATTCCAGGATATTTAATAATATCATCCACTATATAAAATGAAAAGAAAGCATGAAAGCATGCAAGATTTGAAATTTGTCCTGGGCCTAGAGGTTGTGTGACAGCTGCCCTGATGTTTTATTGTGTTTCATTTTACACATAATCATAATTTGCATAAGTATATTTGAGTCGCTCACTATGATCTAAGCTGAATGGCATGCAGAATCAGGTTTCTGCACACAACCTCATATTAAAGCAGAAATCTCATGCACATGGTTGACCCTATGAATAAAAGTTTTCTATGTCACCTGTTTTGAATACAGGTCTCAACTCAGGTCTCAACTCAGGGCCATACATCCCTTGCAAAGGGATCATGTAGCACCTTTAAGACTAACTGTGCAAAAGAACTTGCAATTTAAGCTTTCATAAACTTGGAATGTATCCACACTACAGAAATAAGGTGGTTTGATACTGCATTGACTGTCATGGATTTATCATGTAAAATTCTGGCATTCATTATTTAATGAGCTATTCAGCCTGGTCTCTCAGAGACCTCTGGTGACTCAGCAAACTACAAATCCCAGGATTCTGTGGGATAGAATCATGCTAGTCTATTTCCTCAGATTCATAATTTCCACTCCAGGAAAAAGACCAAATATATGAAAGTTAATGCTACAATTTTGTTTCCTCAGTTAGTGCTACAAGATCACTTTGCATAGCTGTATTCCAGGCTGACATGGTTACGTCTCTGAATTCTATCTCCTTGAGCCTATCCACCAGAAGTGTTATCTTCCTATTTTTCTATTGCCTTCCACCTTACTCTCTGCTCTTAGCTCCTCCTTTTTTTCTCCCCACCTTACTCCTTCTGTACTTCCAGTCTACAATTGAAAGAAAGCAGCATGCTTTATTCTCATGGTCTGGAGGCCCTAGCCCTCTCCAAATACTCTCAATGCCTCTTCCTTCTGGTGATCACATTTTGTTTTGATTGGGGGGGTGGGGTGGAGTAGTGTGGCCACCATGGGTAAGTGGCAGCCAGTGCAGTGAGTGGGGCAAGTTTTAGTCAACCCAGAGAATAAATACTGGGCTGCACTGGTCAGAATGTTGACAATTGTGATACTCTAACATGGTTTAAGGGAGGAGAAGATACTGCCTGGCTGGCATTGACAAGTGCTAACTTATCTACAAATATCTACAGCTGCTTTATGTTCCAGGTGGGAGGGGAAAGGTGAGATGGTTGTAATAGACAGACAGCACCAACAGTGGCAACAACAACAACATACTTTCCTGGTTCAGATTCAGCAGGGCCAGCTCTGTCTTCAAATGGAGTGAGGGAACTGGGGTGTCAACAAAAGTTAAGAAATTGTTATACATTTAATTTGTTATTATTCCCTTGTTTCTGCCTAGGGAGGTGATTCTGGGATTTACAGCCTCGTATACCAGAATAAGTTGGTTGGCTTTGGAAACAATGTTCCTTGATGGTGGGAGCACTTTTTGTTTCTGTGCCCCAGGCAAGAAAATATCTTGTTCTGGTACCATGACTCAGTGCATACCCATATGCCTGGTAGAAGGAGTGCATATCTTTACCAGTTCAGCTGACTTTGGGGCTCAACAGACCGACCATTAAGGCTGGCTTGGGGACAGAGTCGGGGCATAGCATCTACATGACGCATTCCCCGACTCAGCTCCCAGGCTGTTTTGATGTTGTGTGCTGTTCCACATGGCACAAAGCAGCATGGAAAAACCATGTGGCAGTGGCTATGGCACCCTGTCCAGGGTGCAAAAAAGGAGCCATTTTTTGCAGCTCCTATTTTACTATCAGGGTTTGGAAGGGAGGTATTTGTGGGATCCACTGTCTCTTAGGAACGTGATTTGAGATGGGATGGAATGGAACCATCCAGAGCCTGGAAAATCTTTTTTGAATGGCTGGGGTATTTGGGGAGTTGTAGTCTAAAGCCCTGGTATTTTCCAGGCTCTGCCATTTACTGCTCCACTTGAGGCAATGAAGTGCCTTGCACTGGTTCTGATTTGCAGTAATATTTGCAAATTTGTACATTTATAGTGAAAGTTAGCCATTTGGGGCAATGACACCAGTAATCTGATGCATCCATTTAATAATAAGGGAACACTCAATCTCATGCATTTCTCAAAGTTAATTAATCTTTTTATGCCATGTTTGTTGTTGGTATGTGCCTTCAAGTCATTTCTGAGTTATGGTGACATCCCCCCCCCCCCCAGTAAATCTATCATAGGGTTTTCTGGGTCTGGGAGTATTTGACTCACCCAAGTTCATCTAGTGGATTTAATGGCTGAGTGAGAAACAATGATCTTCAGAGTCATAGTCCAATGCTCAAACTACTACACCATGCTAGCTCTTATGCCATATTACACTATGCTAAGATTCTTAGAAATTTTCTATAGAAACTTTTAAAATTCCCATTAAATTGCTAGTACTTACATAACTGTAGATTTGCCATTCAGTGAATTATTAAGTGGGTTGACACCTGTTCATACTTGAAATTTGATTTAGTAATTCGTATGTAAGAATTATAAGGGTTTTTTTTAATATTAAAAAAGTTTTGTTGCATCTGAAAACATGCTTAGTGGTTATGTATAACTACATACATGCATTCTGGTACAGGAAAGAAGTTCCAGACAAATGAGCCCCAGAGCACCTAGTGCAAATTAAGCTCCAGCTACATGTGACACATACAAAGATAGAAAGAAATGCCCCATAAGGTTTGCTGGTAATTCAATTAAAGAATGAGTGGGTGAAATCCCAAGCTAAGGTAATTCTTCTTAAATGCTTTTGCTTAATAGTGTACATGCTCATTGCCCAGGAGATGGATATTGTATTTGGTTTCAAACCAAGCACTACTTAAAAGCTCATTAGCCCAACTCAAGCTCTTGCTGTAGCTTTTGGTGACACCATCTGACTATGTTTACTAGTATCTTGTAAAAACAGCCTATCACAGTTATATTTTAGCAATAGCTGAGCCGAAAAGAGCTGTTCTAGTCAGGAAGTAAAATTTGATTTTTCTAATCTTTCCATAGATCTAAATAATTGGCCTCTGTCTGTCTATCTGTCTGTCTTAGGCTGCAATCCTATATTCATTTCTCTGGGGAAAAGTCCCACTGAACTCTTGAGTAAACATGCATAGGATTATACTTCCCATTTAGAATATCCAGGTGAACATACAACATTCTAGATCAGTGACTCCCAAACTTTGGTCCTGCAGATGTTTTTGACTTTGGCTCCCAGAATTCCTAACCGTTGGCCAAGCTGGCTAGAGGTTATGGGAGTTGAAGTTCAAATCAGCTGGAGGACCAAAGTGTGGGAGCCATTGCTCTACATGTTACTGGGCTGTAGTTCTTTCTTTTAAACAATTATAGCACCGTGATTCCACTTTAATTGCCATGAATTTTTTATTCATGTAGGGATATTTAATATTCTCACCCAGAGTATTCTAGTACCTTAATAAACTACACTATTTTCAGGAGGCCACCCAGGGCAGGGGTTCCACTATTTTTTTGCCATTGCTATGCTGACTAGGGGTGAGAAAGGCTGCAATCCAACAGTATTTTGAGGGCCAAATATTCCCAAGCCCTGGTCTGCCTGAATAAAGGATGCCATCAGCTATAGAACTGCATTTTTACATATAACGCTGCATATAACAACACAGGTATTCTGTGCCAAAAAAAAGAAAAATGATTTTCAAAACTTTATTTTTGTAGACTAAAATGCAGTCGCCCCGTTCGTGGGGCAGACTGCTTTGCCGCTGTAGAGCGGCAAAACTACAAGCCCCAGAGTGCTCTGGGGCTTGCCCGGCTCCCGATTGGCTAATGGGGCCGGAAGGGGGGGCCTTCCAACCCGGGGACGCTCTGGGAGCCGGGCTCGCTGGTGCGGGGCTTCCGGTCCTCCAAGGTTGCCCATTGGTGGGCTCGGCCTTGGGGGCGGGGCCCCACAATTTGACGCAGAGGGGAGGGGCTGAGCAGTATATATTGCTGCTCGGAGGCCTCTCCACCTCAGTCAGCGCTTGGCTTCGAGCGGTTTGGAGCCAAGCTTGGAGGGGAGATAGCCTTGAGCTTCTCCCTTCCATTGGGGCCGACTGGGCCAAGGTTGGCGGGGTGGTGTGGTTCGGGGAGGCTCCCTCCCCGGATCCCCCATTCCGTTGGGCTCATTTGCCTTGGTCCACGGTCCCTTGCCGACTTCCCCGCGGCCCGGCGGCCATGGGGTAAGTTGCCCCCATCCCCTGGGGGGCTTGTTGGGGGCCCGAGGCGCCATTTAAGGGGCGGCTACTGGCGCCAGGCCTCATTTTCGGGCCCCAGTTTGGGCGGGAGCCGCCATTTTAGTGCTTATTTTGGCGGGAGCGCCATTTTGTTTTCCGTTTTTGGCGGGAGCGCCATTTTGAATTATTAATTTTGGCAGGAATCGCCATTTTGGTAGCCCAGGGGCCTGAGTCTTTTGCTTCCCCTACTATATCCCCTATGGGTTTTGATTTTGGCGCTTGGACACTGTTTACAAGTGGTTTACATTTTGCCTGGCCATTTGCTGTTCTTAGTAAGTTGGTGGAAGCATCCACACTTTTGTCTTTTTGCTTTTGCCAGTGCTGTTTTCTGTGAACTGCCTTTACTTCGCAGTTGTTTTTTCCTCAATTTAACCAAGATGCCTCCAAAAAGGTCTAAGAGGATTGAGGTTCGTAAGGCTCGGTCGGTCAAAAATCCTGTTGTTTTGCCGAGTCGGTCCCAGGCCTCCAGCCATGGGTCTCCCATTCTCGCAGCTGCAAATGTTGGCCTGCACAGTGTTGGGAGTCCTCCTGAGCCAGGCTTTGCACAGCCGGCTGTTTCTGCTGGGATGAATCCCGATGCTATTGCCAACTTATCCAGATCCATCACTGAATTCATTCAGCAAGCAGTTGATGCTGGTCGGATGCCCAACACGTCGACGCCTGCGGTTCCGATGCTCCAGCCTAGACAACAGGGTGCCAAGGTGTCTGCACAGCCATCCACTTCTTCAGCTATTCCAGACCCCCAGTCGTCCGGCGCTGGGTCCCGTCGACAAGAGGTGCAGCTCTCCAGCTCATCCAGCTCTTCTAGTTCCAGTTCGTCGTCGTCTTCATCGGATGAGGATGACCTTTCTGGTGTTTCAGCGGCACAATGGCGCCGAGAGAGAAAGAGAAAGCCCAAGGCCAAGAAGAAACGGCGGAGAGCGCGGAAGGCTGGTTCTGTGCAATCAGCTTCTGCAGGTGGTTTTCAACCTGATGTGCCAGTGTGGAGGGATGGTTTTTGGGTCGACCATGCCATGGTCCCGGGTTTGCCGCGGTGGGCCATTAAGAAGCGAGCTTGGTAACCTGGCTTGCAAGGAGTTTGGGTTGATCCTCTTGCAGCTGAGTTCCCGGTTTGCTCTCCTGGAGAGCGCCCTCCTGGAGCCCATCTGTCTAAGAAGATACGAAACAACATTTTGAGAGGTTGCTACGTAGATGTTCTCACCCTGCTGCAACCTAAAGGAAAGGAGGCGGTTGCTGTCACTTCAACCAAAAAGAATAGGCATGAGCCCAAGGTGGCTCTGGCTGAGCCTACTTTTTCTAATTGGTTGGAGGGCTATACCATCTTTGCGGCTGTTGTCTCCATGGCGTTCCCTGAGCATGCTTGGCATTTGCTTAGCCATCTTTTGAACGTCCAGCGTGCCAGGGCTTTCGCTGGAGATGCAGCTGCTATTGCCTACGATGCTGCATTTCACCAACATGCCTCTCAGAAATCTCGTGAACGTTGGGACCTGCTCCATCACGAGATTTGGCTCTTGGAAGTGGGCACGTCTGTGAGGCTCAAGGGCTCTCAAAAAGGGCCTGTAAAAAAGGACTCTAAGTTTCTGTCTTGCTGGGATTACAATTCTAGTCGTTGTACCCATGTTAATTGTAAATATGAGCATTGTTGTTCAAACTGTAGAGGGTCTCACCCTAAAACTTCCTGTTCCCGTCCTGCTCAGGCATCCCAGCCCTTTCGAGTGGGGCGCCCTGCTTCTTCAACCACCGGAAAAGACGATGGGGCCGGGGGGTCAGTTGCCGGTCAAGCAGGGAGCCAAAAATGATTCGGTTGTCACTCCTCAGGTTTTTTCTTTAGCCTTTTCTCCGGTAAATCCCAAGGCTCTTATTCCACTGTTGGAAGCTTACCCTGATAAGCAAGCTGCCTCTTATTTGGCCAATGGTTTTTTATTTGGGTTTAGGATTCCTGTTTCCGGTCATTTGTCACACCAGTTCCCCTAGAACTTGTTATCTGCCAGATCCATGCCTGATGTACTCCATTTAAAGATTAATAGGGAGATCCAGGCAGGGCGGGTTGCTGGCCCATTCCCTTCCCCTCCTTTTGATAATTTTCATATCTCTCCTTTGGGTGTTGTACCCAAAAAAGCTCCTGGGGAGTTCAGGATAATCCATCACCTTTCTCACCCTCCGAGGTCATCTGTCAATGATGCCATCCCCGATGAGCTTTACTCCGTAAAATATGCTTCCTTTGATCATGCAGTTCGCTTGGTCAGGTCCTGCGGCACCGGTGCACTCATGGCCAAGTGCAACATACAGTCAGCTTTTAGACTCCTTCCGGTTCATCTGGACGATTTTCATTTCCTTGGTTTCCAATTTGAAGGTCAATTTTACTTTGATAAGGCTATGTCTATGGGCTGTTCCATTAGCTGCTCAGCCTTTGAGACCTTTAGCACTTTTTTGGAGTGGGAATTAAAGCGTAGGGCTTCTTCATCTTTGGTTACACATTATCTGGATGATTTTATGTTTGTTGGCCCTGCCAATTCTAATATGTGTCTGGATTTATTAACTGCTTTTTCTTCCCTAGCTGCGGAAATTGGGGTTCCGCTTGCTGCTGATAAGACGGAGGGTTCCGCTACTGCTATGTCCTTCCTAGGCATACAGTTAGATTCGGTCAAAGGTTGTTCTTCCTTACCACAATCAAAAATTGTTGTGTTATGCAAGCTTTTCGAGCAAGCCCTCCAGGCTCCCAAGCTTACTCTGAAACAGGTTCAGTCCCTGTTGGGCCATCTTAATTTTGCCTGCAAGGTGGTGGCTCCTGGCAGAGCCTTTTGCGCTAGATTAGCCAGGTCTTTAGCAGGTCCTCGGCTGCCGCACCATCACATTAGGATTTCAAAAGGTGTTAAGGATGACCTTCGCATTTGGCTCCAAATTCTCAAAAGTTTCAATGGTATTGCCATTTGGCAGAGAACCTGGCACATTAATGATTCTTTGCAGGTTCATTCAGATGCAGCTGGGAGCATCGGTTTTGGTTTATTTTTCAAAGGCCATTGGTGTGCTGAGCGTTGGCCTGAGGCCTGGCAAGGGTCAGACATTCTCAGGGATCTGACATTCTTAGAATTTTTTTCCCATTGTTGTGGCCATTCATATTTGGTGCACTGAATTTACAAACAAGAGAGTCCAATTCTGGTGCGACAACCAAACTGTGGTGTCAACTATCAATAAGCAGTCAGCAAAATCCCCGAGGGTCGTGTGATTGTTAAGGAAGTTTGTGTTTTGTTGTTTGATTAACAATATTTCCTTCCTAGCTCAACATGTTCCTGGCTTAGATAACGGTATTGCTGACGCAATTTCTCGTTTTCAGTTTCAGCGATTTCGACAATTAGCCCCAGAGGCAGACCTTCAGCCTACCCTATGTCCTGCTTCCATGTGCGAGGTTGGCTGTCTGAAATAATGGATGGGATTCTGGGATCCATTGCTCCTTCCACTTTAAAAACTTACAAAAATGCCATAAGGAAGCTGGCAGATTATTTTCATGACTCTAGAACTCAGCATGTTTGGCCTTTGACCACCGAGGTGGTTTTGCAATTTTTAGTTTGGCTATGCCATAAAAATGTAGCCCCTAAGACGATGTCCATCCATTTGGCTGGTATTTCATTTTTTTTCTAAGGCTGGGGGATTTGCTGATCCATGTGCCTCTTTTTTGGTTAAAAGGGCTGTTGAGGGTTGGAAGCATGCCTATGCTTGTAATAAGGACACTAGACGTCCTATTTGTTTGCAATTGTGCTAATCTTCCTGTTGTTTGTTCTTCTAAATATGAAGTTCAGCTGTTTGTTACTGCATTTTCAGTAGCCTTTTTTGGCGCCTTTCGTTTAGGCGAGATAGTTGCTGGGTCCAAGAGCAATTTATCTGGCAGGGCACTGTGTGCTTATGACATTACATTTATAAAGCATGGTGTATCCTTAAATTTGCGTTGCTCTAAGTGCGACCAGTTAGGGGTTGGTCAGAATGTGGTGCTACGCCGTTTTCGTGGCTCCCCTGTATGTCCAGTTAAAGCTCTTCGGCAATTTTGGGATGTTAGGCCTTCGCTGGCCGATTTTCTTTTTATTCACATGGATGGTTCCCCCCTTACAAGGTATCAATTTGTTTCCATGCTCAGAATGACCATTTCACATCTGGGTCTCCCTGCAAGGGAATTTGGGGGCCACTCTTTTTGTATTGGGGCAGCCACTGCTGCTTCAGGTGCTGGCATGCATGCCAAAGATATCAAGCAAGTGGGATGCTGGAGATCTAAGGCCTTTGCTGGCTATGTTCGCCCACATTTGGATCAGTGTGGCGGACATTAAAGCGCTCTTGGCAGGGTTGGCGGCAGGCCTCCTGAGTAGGCCTTTGTGGCGGCAGCATAGTCCAGGATCTGAACGTTGGTGGTACCAGGGCTATGGAGTTCTGGTTTGGGAGTCACAAGGTACCCGGGGGCGATGAGCGAAGGCGTCTGGCCATTGCGGGGGCCAGAACGCAGGTGCGCCTCCTGGTGACTATGGGCTTTGTGAATTGGGGGACGCAAGGCATGGTTTGCGCTCAAGCGGTGTTCCTTAGCCCCTAGGTCATCCCAAGCACCGGGTAGGGACCCGGCTTTGGATAATCAAACAACAACGGGTTGTTTGATTGCACAGATCCTGATCTTATGCTTTGTGCCAACCCTACCAATGGTTTAATAAAGTTGTGGCCTTTCTCCCATGTCGGTGTTCTGTGGTTATTTTGACAAGCACATACAAGGCAAGTCCCAAACTGTAAAGGTTCTTGTCTGTCTAGGATTCTCCTTGTCAGAATGTCAGTGCTCAAGAAAATCAATTTTTTACTGTTTTTTTTAGTATTTTGGATATTTATTCCAGCCTTAATCAAAATCTACTATGTAATACTGAGTTTTAAATAAAAATAATAGACTCTTTTTGTTGTAAGCATCAATGGCTAACAAATTGAAAGCTCTGGAGGCAATGAACCATAATTGCAATGTACCTTTATAAGAAACACTAGAAGAAATAACACTGAGGAAACTGTCTAGGGATAACATTACTAACACAACACATTTTCAAGACCCTGTTAAAAAAACACAGTTCTTTGGAATGCTACCAGGACCTTTTGTTCCATAATGGTATGAAATCATGCTCTTCTCTCACTAGAGCTTTAAGGTATGAACTATTACTCCCAAATGTTGTTTCATGGCAAATTGTACCACCCCTCTTTTAATTAAAAAAACAACATACCAGGGTAGTTAATATATTCAGGTCTGCGTGCACACATATATGTTTGCATGTGTGAGGCAGGAAAGAAAGTGAGGAAAGAGAAATCTGTCTTCCTCTGCTAGCTTTGCAAAATTGTTCTTGTTTATTTTCAGCCTCAGAAGTAGATAATACTCTACAAACAGGACAATGCATTTGCATATTTTAATGAATTATGGAAGAGTATTGTGCTTAGTCTTTTTGAACTTCAAGTAGTTTGTGAAGTGTGAACTTCTGCTACTGAAAGCCACTCAGAGGCCTAGCTAAATCAATAGACACACTTTCACTGACCAGTTTCAAGCATACACAATAAAGCAAGTGGCTTTTGTTCTCCAAAGGTTTCTGAAGCCAAAATGAAAGAAATTTGTATAATATGCCCCTTCAGCAACCCTTGGCATTGACACATCACCACATGCTCCAAATCATTGCACAAGAACGGATCAACCTTACCACATATTAATCTGCCCATGACAATGGAACTATGGAAATTTCTTTCTCTCAGAGAAAAGCATTAGAATAACCACTAAAAACATTTCAGAGTATACCCTACCAAGTGTGTGGGGACAAAGTCCTCTTTACCATGGATACCATGAAATCCTGAATCACTCTTAACAGGGCAATCTCACAGTAGATGTTGAGGTTCCACAGCACAATACTTGGGGAACTCCATCACTCCACTAAGACAATAGGAAGTGGGGAGATGGTACACAAGCATAATCTTTATTCTTCCCTGAGCACTCACTGAATACAAACTAAGACCTTGAAAACTGTGGGATGTGGTAGCCTGTGATAGAAACCAACTCACAGTATACCCCTACAACTCAGTTTTCTCAAAGACTCATACCACTAAAATGTATACCCCTACTTTCATCTGGCTGGTTGTTCATGATAAAGCCCTATCAACATGCTCAACCAGGATTGAGTCATGGATCACTATTGTTTTCCTATTCAGCAACTCTTAAACTCAGGGGCACTGTCACCAATAATACTCGTCCTCTCTGAAATGGAAGATCTTAATGGCTCTAGCTGAGAATATCTGTAGTGCTTCCTCAGAAATGCAGCAAGTTTTTTAAATTTAGATTTGGCTCAAACTGAATGAATTACACCACAGCACTATTCACACTTGCTCAGCATCAGAGGAGGTGGAATGATGCACCATTCTTGTTCCATGACATCTTCACATTTAGTAGGATGCATAAAAACAAATTACCATGCAGGTATGGCTGTAGATGCATAGATGGATAATGCACCTGTATTCTGGCCAGGGCCAAACAATGAATCCTCTGCATAGCACACAGGTAAGAATGGAAAAGATAGCTTTATTACAGTATCCATGCAATTATGCTATTACACAGTCGGAGACATGGAGTTATCAATATTATTTTGGAAAGCTTTTTCAAAATAAATTGTACCATCTCTACCTGGAATAGTATATTTTAAATGCCAGTATATCTTCTCATCTATCTACCTGTTAAAGCAAAGTGTTTAACTCTTGTATATAGTGTATGTATGTGCATGTGTGATATAGAATGTCAATTTGCTTGGGAGCTTGCAGAAATAAATATGGGGAGAAAGGAGAGGAGTAAATGAATTTGTATAATTACAAATTGATGTAATCCTTTGGTCAAAGAAAAGAAAAGAAAACCAATTTGATTTCCTCCTTTGTCTATATTTGCCAGTCTTCTTTCACTTACGCTTGCTAAAAAGCAATTCTAACCTTTTCAACCAGGTAAATGTTTGAGCCTTGCACTTTTTATATGGTTATTATTCTATGTTATCTGGTATGTTACTCAATTAACCTGCTGCTAAAGGAATGGTTTGACCCTTACCAAGAGTGCAATAGGGCACTTGCTTTGTGTGAAACAGCTGGAAATCTAGATTCCCAAGACTAGGTAGTCATAAATAAGTACTGTCCTGGTTTTCCCCCATGCAACCACCCAATGTGTGTTCATGAAACAGGTTCACTGTGCAGGGAGGTTGTTGCCCCTGACTACCTTCTATTGATATCTGCAGAGCCATTAATGGAATAGTGTAGTGCATCGTGGGATAGAGTTCCTTAGGGGCTAATTGGATAAAATTGTAAAAAAGAGTTCTCTTTTTCCCTCCAGGTAATCCTTGGTGTTTGCAAACCTGAGAATGAAAATTATAATGATCATTTCCAAGTAGATAACTGCTGTCACACTGACAAATGTTCTCAGACTTGGCAACAAAGAGTTCAAGGAAAAGGTTAAACCTAATTTGTCAAGATTGCATAGAAAGTGGGGAAGAATATACTGTCTGGGCATTGTGTTCAAAATAATGTAAACCTGATGAGACTGTCTGGTAGTTGTTAACATGAACATTCAACTATTTTCTTCTTCCTGCTAGATCCATTTTCTGTACTAGCCTTCCTCAATCTAGCACCCTCCAGATGTGTAAGAAGTGCTTTTCTGAGCATCTGTATGAAAATGTTCACTGAAGACTTCTGCTAAAATCAAAGATCTGTTAAGGAAAAAGCAACATGGGTTATACAGTAAATGAAATAAAACATGTATGTGAGAGTCAGGGTGACTCAGCAGAAGCCAATTGGGAACCACACAGGTGTAAATGGTAATACAATTAACAAGTCCTAACTGCCAAGGACAGAAATGTAAAGTGGATAATTGGACACACCTGACAATTGTTAAGTGGTCAAGGCTGAGATGATGAAATCATTAATTGTAGGATGAACCAAGAGAACCAATGAGAATGATGTACACGCCTACTGGGTGGAAACAGACAACAGTGGGTGGTACCATGCATTGACTATAATAATGACTATACATCCCAATGTATTTTGTGGGTAGTAGTGGATAGTGAGGAGTAGAGTATTGTTGTGTTGGATAGTTTTGGAGCTGTATATAGTAGAATAAAGTAGATCTTTTATTTAAGACTACTGAGTTGTCTGGTGTCTTGGGTGAAGCTACAAGAACCAGCTGGATCCTGAAGAAGGGTGAAGACTTCTGTGGAAGCAAGAGTGAGAAGGCTTGGAGAGTTTGTCAGGGTCTTCAGCCTATTCTCTGTAACTCTTGCTAAGCTATAACCACTGGCCAAAACTGGTCAGCGCAGTGCACAACCAGGTGGTGAGTTCAAGCCAGAGGTGAAGAGCTACAACTCCCATCATCCCTGACAAGATCTGCATATCAAATGTCTGAGGTGAAATTATTCTTTTTTTTTTTTAAAAAAAAGAGGAATATCTTAAGAAGTGTGCTTTTCATTTGTGACTCCAGTTAAGTTTCTCCACTGATGAAATGGCTTTCATCTGTAGAGCCAGGAATGGACCATTCCCTTTCCTACCTGTAGCACCTCTTCAAAGTCTGTTCCAGAATGCTGGAAAAACGTCCAGAGCAGAATTTCGGATAACAAGAAGGGTTGTAAGGATGAGTGTGAGGAACTGTACCAGAGCTTGGAATTAACTCATCAGTTAACCTGTTCTATTAATTCATGAGTTTTGCCTAGTGATTTCACCTAACTTTCTAGCTTAACAATGAAGTTAAAGATTTGATTAATAAAAATAGGTTTTTAGAATTCATTAGCATGGGTGCATTCCACTCTTGTCATAATCCAGAGCAAAAGAGTAGTCCTCTGTTCAAGCCAAAGGATGAGTCTCAGCACTGAATGGGGATGGCTTGGTGCCGGGCAATGGAATGGGGCCATTTTGAGGACACTTTGGTGTGCAGTAAAATGTGTTTTTTTCTCGGTCCCAAGCATCCCCTTCCCATGTCCATAACAGGAGAAAAATGAGTATAATAAGGTACTTAGTCTCAAAGGTGCTACAAGATCAACCTACACTGATTATGCTCTATGTGGTTTCTACTTTATATTGTGGTATAATATACACTTACATAATTGTATAGATGAATGTTTGAAGGGTAATTTAAGAAAAGTATCCCCATGGCCCTGTAGGAAAAGTCTTTCTGGAGGGTGCCATTGTGTACTAATACATTATAGTATTTTTTGGGGGGGGGGGGGGCTGCAATGAATTCCTTTACAATTCCTTTGTGCATTACTCTGAGAATGCTGGGCTTTTGGATAATTCAATGAAAAGTTTTCCTCAAACCCCTACCCTCGTCTCTTTTTTGCCTGGCTTTCCCCTTCCATTCTACATTTTAGCTTCTTCCCTGCCTCCTCCTCCCATCCTTCTCTTCTCCTTCTTCCACTTTTTATTCATCCTCATTTAATTGAACAGTTAAGCTAAGATGGGTATAGAGTAGACTGGGGTTGTCAGTTACCACAAATTATAATTGTGACTCCTTCTTTCAGCAAGCAAAACCTGTGCTTCACAACTGACATTTCAGAACAACTTCTTGCTTGGTAGTGGAGAGGCAGAATGCATATATTGATATAGGAGATTATCACATAGCCTTTTTCCTAATCTGGGTATGAGCTAAGACTGGTTGGGAACATGTGTTATCACACAACTCTATGCCCATGTGGTTACCATCCTGTCCCTAATTGGAATGTCTCCTATTATGGAAAAGAAGAATTTTTAGCTAAGGATGGAAGAAGGACAGGATGGTAATGATCTGGGCACAGAGCTGTGTGATAAGGCACGGTCCCAGCCCATCCTCAGCCGGTGCCCAGAACGGGAAAAAGCAGCTAGTGCGACAATCTTTGTAGTAATGCAGGAAAATGTTCTCCGTATGCTCATAGGCTTCAAACATTTCAGATTAAGAATTCCCCATTCCTAATTCACTGACCATTCTTTGTAGCTATTTGCTTATTCCTGTGGTGAATCAGTGCCTTCTAAGTGAAATAAGTTATTCCTTATTAACTTTTAACAAACATTGAGTGAAGTGTGTATTAATGGGGATGGAAAGTAAACTGAAATGCAAATGAATGAGTTGAAAAGGTTGTAAAATGAGATCCCATGTCTTGAGAAAGACCCTTCTCCAGCCTGACAGTTCCCAAATGTGCTGACCCAACAATTTCCAGGTAACAATCCTATTTGAGGAGTTTTTGGTTGAGGGGAATTTGGGTTTAAAGGCAACTTTCAAAGGACAAATAGAGACCTTTTGAAGGAACCAATGGCAAGTGTGTTCCCTTGAGGCAAAAAGTGACAATTTTCATGCCATTCTGTGGCCTGGCTCAACATTAAATCAATGACTTAATTACAGATAACTTACTGAAGTTTAAAAAAATCAAATTATGTAGATTTCTTTATCTGAAAGGGAGACAGACTTCAAGGGATTGTCATTCTGAAGGGTGATCCTTTAAATAAATAGGTGATATGTAGATGCCCACATGTCTTATGTTTCCTGCTTAAAGGTAAAGATTTCTCCTTTGACAAGATGGTTTAGTTGTGTCCGACTGTAGGGGGGAGCCAGCATTGTCAGAGATGACTCCGTGGTGATGTGCCAAGCATGACTGCACTGAACACTGTTACTTTCCTGCTTACTTCAATTTAAACCCTTTTGGTTGCATTTATGTTACAGAAATAATGCAGTTTGGCAGTACTTTAACTGCCTTGGATCCATGCTATGGAATCCTGGGATTTGTAGTTTGTTATGGCACCAGAGCTCTCTGACAGGGAAGGCTAAATGTCTCATAAAACTACAAATCCCATAATTCTATAGCATTGGGGCATAGCAGTTAAAGTGATGTCAAAATGGATTATGTGGTGAAGGTGACAAGAAATGTGTACTTCCAGGAGAAAAAATTAAAGTGAGCAAAAATGTCCGTGGGAAAGCCTCCTCCAAAGTGTTACAACATACTGTGAAGCAAAGAAATGAAAGTTCAGGTGAGATTCCAAGAAATACAACAAAAGGAAAATTAAAAGGTTTTCACATCCCTGGCATGTGCAGAAGAATGCTGAATGAATGAATGTAATTCCTTCAGAGTCTAATTGAGCTCTATGAGATTTAGTTGCTAGTAGGAATGGAAGGTGACAGCTTCATTCACCCTGAAAGCAAAACATAAGCATTTAGAATCTACTGACCCCTTCTTAAACTTCTCTCTCATCCTTTCTATAGTTTTTTTAAAGCCTGGATATATTTGGTATAGGAGATGAAAGGCAGTCATAATAATAATAATAATAATAATAATAATAATAATAATAATAATAATAAAAAATTTATTTGTATTCCGCCCCTCTGAGAACAATCGGGGCGGCTAACAAAGTTAAAAATACAAAACATATAAAATCCCTGGTACCCTCCCCTCCTTAAAAAAGTATTAAATTCAATGCAATATTTTAAAAAAACAGAACAAAAACAACAACAAACAAACAAATATACAAGTTAAAAACTGACCAGAAGGTCAGTCATGATAAAATTAAGAATGGAAAGAATATTTAAAATATTTGAGAAATGGTTAAAACGTTTTTTTTTTTTTTATATATTCTTTATTTAAATTTATAAACAATAAAATACAGAATAATAGTTACACGTTTATCTTCACAAGTATGCAATAGTACTATTACATTGTGCATTTATTGTTGTTAACATAAAGTCCTTACTGTTGCATATTTCACCTGCTAAGTCTGCACTACTCCTATGGGACCAAATAATAAACTTCCTGTCTGTTATCTTACCCTGTTCTTGAACTTAATCTGGTTATCGTCACCTGTTAGACTTCATCAAATGAAATGTCGTTATTTCTTTGTAAACAGTTTATAAAGTTAGATAGAAAATTTTGTTGCTGTCCTTGAATGCTATTATAAACTGACTATCTATATATAGTACTCTTTACATAAAATTTCGATCATCATAGATCGGAATAGCTCACCGAATACTAAAATAAAAGATTTACTAAATAACACTTCTTGATATCTTCGTGTGTACTATCCTTTTCCTTGTTAACCACAATTTTTCTTCGTAGGTTCTTTATTCAACAACACATTGAGTAATACCTCAAGAGAAAAAAAAGCGATTCATTATTACCAACATGACAATGATAATTTTTCTGACATTTGCGCAAATTTAAAAATAGCATGAAATCCTGGCATGGGTGAAGGGAATACATTGTTGTCTAATACATTCTAATTTGCTTTCAATATAAGAATGAAAAATACCTTTTACAAGTTTACTCAACCTCGAAGGAATGAACCAAGTACTTACAGTCTATTTTTATCTAAGATTTATTATTGAGCTGTCTTTGTTTCCCATTCTTTTTCCATATGTCTTGTTACTCTTTCCCATAGTTCCCTTCTCTTTTTTCCGTCCCCATTTTGTACCAAACTGGATATCCTATCTAATTCTCTATACTCAATTACTCTGATCATCCAGCTTTCCCATGATGGGATTTCCTTTGATTTCCATAACCTTGCTACTTCTATCCTGGCTGCTGTTACAAGGTATAATGAAATTTTCCAGCATACCCCTTCCTTTCCCTCAAGGTTCGTAGTAATATTTAAGAGATATAGTTTGGGATCTAATGGGTATTTAAGGTTAAATATACTCTGCATTGAACTGTGTACAGCTTTCCAGAATCCTTTGATTTCTTTGCAGCCCCACCACATGTGGTACAATGTCCCTTTATGATTATTACATCTCCAGCATAGCCCTTCACTCGTCTTAAAACGTTTTTTGAATGTCAAGAAACCCTGATGAGAAGACTCCTGGAATAGTGAGAATTTTCACAGTTCAGAAGTTATTCTACACAAAATTCACAATGGTTGATTTGTACAGAAAATAATGTCTGAATAGAAAATGCTGTTTTCTGTGCCTAAACAACATGCCAATTTTATGAAGAATAAGTGCCAAATACAAATAGGCTTTGAATGCTGTTTTCAGAAGCTTATTTGCAATTTGGCACTTATTGGTTTTCAAAACTATAGCACTGTATAGTTTTCAAAAACTCCCCCATAGCAGAAAGGAAATGGCATGTTGCTTCCTTGGAGAAGGATCTTAATGGAGAAGTACATCCCTGGATAAAAATAGTGGTGGAATCCTTCATCTTTCCAGGGAAAATCAGAATCCTGCCATGGAGGCATTTCATGTCCAGTCATACCTTGTGGGCTTGTGGTGTTAATCTCATAATTTCCTCCAAGATCCAAAAGACATTGCAGAAATAATCCAGTTTGAGTCCACATTAACTCCCTGGCTCAACATTCACTGTTACTAATGACTCACAATACCACTACTCCTAGGATTTCAGCTGCCATTCTTAATTTGATATTAGATTTCATAACATAACAGCATTGCAGGTTCAGTAAAGAATTGATAGATGACAGACAGGCTGTGTTTTCTCAAACACCCTGTTGGTTAGAAGTATGACTTGAGATGCACTTTTAGGTGTCACCAAGCAATTAGGATAAAATATTCACTATTTCTCAATAAATGAAATGGTCTTGTATCATGGTGATGGATCTTGGGGGGTGGGGGGCGGCCTCTAGGGAGACACTGAAACAAAGAAGGAACAAAGAAGAAAATTCTGATTTGGCATTCAAAAATCTCCACTAAAAAATAGCTAGCGGTTACAAAAACCTCTATCATCTTTGTTCTCAGTAAAGCTGGAATAATAGCTAATATGATTATAATGACTGATAGTACTTTTTTTTTAAAAAAATGTCTAGATTTGTCTTGTGGAGGGAAGTAAATTATGTTTGTGATGAAGATAGATGATGTGTTTTTCTAATGCTTCCAGAACATGTTTGTTACTCTAAGAATAGTGCAGATTAAATGTTTTTGCCAGAGTTGCATACCTGTCTACTTTTGCCATTGCTTTTTGAATACAAATTTGATATCTGTTAAAGAAAAGGCACATAATGAAACATTTCAAACCTGAGAAGAAGAGATCAAAAGGAAATGGAGAAAGTAGCTAAGGGCAGGGAAACTAATGGTGATACAGCATTTGAGAGGGAGGCATATGTATCCTGTTTTCATGAAGTGGCAGTCTTGTATTTTGCATGTAAGTCCTTTTCTGTATGAATACTGAATTATTTCCATTCTCATAACAGCAAGCTTAAATCGAAAACATCACAGAGCAATTAGTTTTCTGTATTCTCTAGGAATCGAGGTTGATTTTGGGAGGGAGGTCAAGGCTCCTGGGTTAGCCAGCCAAAGGTGCTAAATGCCACCTTGCCACCTTCCAATCACTGCCATGGAAAGAAGAAGGGGAAGAATGAGAAACATAGTGGATTGCCTCTTCTAGAGTACCCTCAGGAACACAACAGAGAGCGAAGGAGAAAGCAGTGACATTTGGATGGACTGTCTTTGAATGCCTGTTGCAGGAAAGCCACTGTAGGAAGAGGAGCTGGGAAAATTTCTCAAGCAATTTTCTCACAATTGCCCCAACACACATAGCTGCTTGTCTCCAGCAGGCATTCAGAACAGCAGCCACTTCATCCCTTCTCTTTCTCTATCAGCAGCATGTGATGGGTCATTAGAACTGAAATGGATAGGAAACACTTAAGACCTGCAATGGTTGCTGTTTAGAAATGATCAGTCCTTCCTGGAGCAGCAGTCGTTGGCAGTGGATGGCAGCAGTAGTTCCAGTCCCACTGACTCCAAGGCATATAAAAACTATTAATTATTATGTCCTCATGGAACAAGACAGTCTTGTCATGTCTCAACACATCATGAGATTGTTTACACATTTCTGGTGATTTTTTAAAAAAAAAATCCAGATTTTTGTGGAAGTTTAATTTGCAGAAAAGCACAATATTTTTTTTTCAACTTTTTAATGCACAATATATTGCTTTAGCACAAAATACAGTGTTTGGTTAAAAAGACAAAGTTGTGCAAAAAAAAAAAACCCTCCTGAAAAATACAAATAACCAAAAAATGAACATCTTTATAGTATCACCAAGTGAGACAAAAACATTAAAAACTTCACATTTGAGAGTGAAATATGCCAAGGTTTAAATCTCTAGTAATAAGAAACCTGAGGGAGCAATCCAAGCCCTTGGTGAAGGTAGAAGAGTCTGCTACCAAAGTGTGGCCTCTATTTACAATGGAGGCCTCCAGACAACATGGAAAGCACCACAGACATGCACTTACTGCTGGTGTTGTTTCCATTAGTGGTAGGTCCCAAAACACAAGGCATGTTTGGGGAGGTCAGGATGGCTTTAGATGCTCAATTCAAAGCCCTTCAGCCCCATGAAAGACTTCCATACAGGGATCCTCCACTATAGTACCCTAGAAGTGACACTAAGCATTGATATCCATTGGAGGAGTCTTCGAAAACCAACAAGAAAAAAATGTCAGGAAATTAATGGAAAATAACTGTCACCAGCTCCTGCTTTCTGTAACAGGAAAGACCCAGCAAGGCTTGATGGTGACCGATCACCTGCCATACAAATGCACATGCATCTAAACATGAACACATACATACAAACACAGAAAGGACTATAGTATCCAATATGATGGGAGAGGGGAAACGTGTGTGTGTCATAGAGGAGTAACTGTTATGTTACAGCTAAGGCAACAGCAATGCATTCTAATCCCTCATAAGAATACAAGACCTTCTTTCCAGCAACCTGAAGTTCTGGAAATCCACTGCTATCCTATTCCTAATAGCAGCCAACCACCTGCATTTGAAAACCACTGAACAGAGTCTACCACCTTCCACAGCAGTTGGTTCCTCTGTGAAATATCTGGTACTATCCAAACATAATTCTTAATGGTTATTGGAATTCTTACTGGCGGGTTACAGACTGCCTGTTTGGGGCAGGCTGCACCCGCCCCTTTCCCCGGGGTATCGGGGCCTCAGTGTCCAGAGTGGCAGCCGATGAGGCCCCGATCCACCGCTTTTCAGGCTGCAGGGAAGCGGCAAAAAGCCGCTTCCCCGCAGCCTGGAAAGGGGTGTCCTTAGGGCTTCAAGCCCCAAGGACACCCCGCGGCGGCGGGGAGGAGGAGAAAGGGGCCGCTTGGCTCCTTTCTCCCTTGCTTTGCTGGGCGCAGCCATCTGAAGGCTGCGCCCAGCGACGCAAAGCGGCGACGCAAACCAGGAAGGAGCTCCGAAATGGAGCTCCTTCCTGCTCCGCGCAAAGGGCACACTAAGCGCCCTGGCGTGGAGCGACGACGTCACATCCCCGCCGCCCCGTATAGAGGGGGCGTGGTCGTGATGTCGTCATGGCGGCCCCCATGTGGAAGGGGAGCTGCCATTTTGTACGGAGTCAGTCCGTACTAGGGTTAGGGGGGTGCGGAAGCACCGCACCTTCCTAACCCTAGTACGGACTGACTCCATACTTTCATGGCGGTCTGTAACCCGCCAAAGTTTCTTGTAATTTTAGCCTATTGCTTCCAGTTCTATCCTCTGAAGCAGGAGAAAATAAATGTGTACCATCATCTATGTAGCATCACTTCAAATATTTGAGGACTGGTATCATATTATCTCTTTAATGATCTCTTCTCAAGGGTAAACATACCCAGCTATTTCAACTTTTCCCCACAGTACCTGGTCCTGCTGTCTTTATCACACTCCTCTGGACATTTCCAATTTGTTGATAACCTACTTTCAGGAGCGGGAGACAAGTGTCTCTATTTATCAATAGTATTTCCAAATAAACCATACATATGTTCTCTGGGTTTAATGAAGAAAAACAAAGGCTACAAATAATAAAATTTAATAAAAACACCATTCATACTGTTAGCCACAGAAATTATTCTATTTATGCTGTTAGGCATACCAACATGCTCTTATTGTAATATTTCCTATCACCAGCTGGCTTATCCAGAAACATTTTTCATTGGCCAAACGTGAGAGCCCCTTCACACAGTATTGCCAAGGTGGTGATGATGAAGACACTGATATAACACTGTTGAATCTCTGACTGGGAAAGTGGTGGGGTATAAGTAAATATAACAAAAACAACAATAATTACCTTGACACTCAGCCCTCTATGGTTGGCATAAAAGCATCCCATGTACCCAGAAACTAAAACATGATCTGTATGTGATGACATGGGAGTTGAAAGCTTTAGGTTTATTCCAAATAACAGTGCCTAGACTCATGTTGTTCAAATGGATAACAGATTGTATCTTGCATTGGCCAATCCTTCCCAATATTAAAAAGCTGTTTTTGGCACAGGAAAAATCACAGTGGACATGTTCCTTGATGGTCCTGTTTTTAAATAAGAATAAACTAAAAATCCCCTATATTATCAGTGAATATTCACACTGCATATTCTTAGCATTTCATAAGACCTATTTTATGTTACATAAGTGGTAAAACATGAAAATGTCTGGAAACATGTTTACATTACATTGGAACATCTAGTCTTTGAAACAAGAAGAGGGTGTATGGCTGGCCATAATCTGATCTGGGCAAGCTTTCAAGAAATAATAGACACAGTGTTGCATGTCTGTTAACTTTTCTTGTTCTAGTAGCCCTGACATTTATGAAGCACCCATTGTTTGCATGTTTCACAAAAATTTGCCTGAGAGTTTCAGTCTGGATGTGATTTTCTTATATGTACTAAGATTACAGGGCTAGATCATGGAACACCTGTCCCAAACCACAAAAGAGAGATTGTGAAAAGGTGAATACTAGAGGTTTTTAAAGCTGTAAATCTACATCAAGGGGAGCTGGAAATCTTTTCCTCTTTTTAAATATCTAGCAGTAGTGGCACTGTAAAAGTGATTATCCTACTACATTTTGGAGCCAGGTCATGACGTTGCCTCCTAATGTAACTGGAATTACAGCATAACATTTGGTAATGGAATAATGGCTGTAATATTTGATTTGTAGCATCTCATTTTCTTATTCAGAAATACATTTTGTTTCATTGCCCATGGGGTAGCAGCTGATGCTGACAGTGTTATGAGCAGTTCCACAGCCTCTGCAGCGAATGAATCGTTAAAAAGAAGGTGGAACCTGCTGGGTTATTTTTCTTTTTCCTTTCTGTAAGACCTTCATTTAAAATGAGGAGTTATGAAAGTCAAAGTAAAAGGATCAAAATAAAATTCAAGTGCCTCGATGGCTCCCTCTCCTTTGATCAACAAACCATGTTAAAAATAAGTGTTGCACCAGGTATAAAATAAATATATCTTGGTGCACTTTCAAGGTGTTATTGGAAGCACTTACAATAACTCTACTCTATAGCTTATTCATGCAGTTTATTCAATGGCACCTGAACGTAACACATCACTTATTTCCTTGACAATAATGTTGCACTCTCCTTCTTACTACCAGGCATACTCTTTAGCCACTATGTTTAGCCTTTGTATTCAGTATTAAAATATTATAGTGAGTGTCCAAAAAGATAAATCAGGACAAAGGTATACTGACAAATCCATGAAGATAGTGCATGTCTAAAGCAAAGGATTTGCACTAATGAACTTTTAATTGAGAATGGTAATTGCATGATGGTGGTTATGTACATTCATTGATCATTATTGTTGTTAACTGCCTTCAAGTTGGTTTCAACTTATGGCGACCCTGTAACTGAGATACCTCCAGGTCACCCTATCATCAGCCACACTGCTCAGGTCTTGAAGACTCAGGGCCCTGGCTTTTTTCACTGAGTCTATCCCTCTGGAATGTGGTCTTCCCCTTTTCCTACTGCCTAGTACTTGATACATTATTGCCTTTTCTAGCGAGTCATGTCTTCTCATAATATGGCCAAAGTACAACAGTCTTAATTTAGTCAAATTGGCTTCTAGGGAGAGTTCAGGCTAGATTTGCTCGAGGACCCATTTAATTGTCTGTTTAGCAGTCCATATTATTCACAGAACTCTTCTCCAGCATCACAACTCAATTCACCATTTACCAACATACCAACAGGAATGTTTAAATTTCTCAACTTTCCATTATGATTGTCTCCATGTTTGTTACATTCATCACGCAATTACCTTACCTTGGACCCTTTTATACCTCAATTACAGCATTTTGATTCCACTTTAAGAGGCCTGGACTAATCCTATGATGTCCTGGAATGTAAAGTTTAGGTACTTAGAATTTTTTAACTAGAGACGTCTCGTACTTTACCATGCCCCAAACATCAAGATTCCATAGGATGTTGCCATGGTAGTTAAAATGCAGTCAAAATGCTATAACTGCATAGTGGTTAAAGAACCCTTGACTGGAGATGCAGGCACACTATTGAGTCAGGATGAGGACATATATCAAGATACAAGTCAAAATATAATTTCCCCTTCTCTACAGGCTGGGCCTATTTTGAATTGGGTTCAGTCCTTTTTACAGCATCCTAAATGATAAGACCTCATCTCTTGGGAATTAAGGTTTGTGTTGCCTATTAGACTCCAAAATAAGTATTTGTGGAGATAAGGAAAGTAGGGTATGGCAGGGAAGGAAGGCAAATATAACTTTTTGTGTGTTGAAAGCTAACCCTGGCCATCAAGATGTTTTATTAGCATTCCACCTTCCCTGAGACTAAAAATTAAAATAAAACATTGTAAGATATAAAAATATATCTCTTATATACTGTAGCCCTATTGAAATTGGTCAGATCCTGCCAGTTCTGTGGACACAGCAGTGGCAAGAAGGAACAGTAACAGCCACACAACCAAGCAGGTGGGAGATAGAGCCTAAAAGGGGGGCAGCTACTCTCACTGCTGTGTAAAACTACAAGGTTAAGAAGCCAAGCCCTATGAGCTGGATACATGTAGCTTGGAGAAGAGAAGACTGAGAGGTGACATGACAGTAGTTTTTAAATATCTGAAATCATGTCATGTAGAAGATAGAGTGAGCTTATTTTTTGTTCTCCAGAGACTGGAAGACAAACCAGTGGATCCAAACTACAAGAAATAATTTCCTCCAATGTACCTCCATATGTGGTTTTATTGTACTTGAATTTTTAGCGTTGGGGAACAGATTCTCTCTATAATCCCTCAAATTATTAATAAAAATTATTTGTGCACTGTTTTAGAACTTTTGTCAATTTTTACTTCTTGTAGCAAAAACCTTATATATATAATTTTTTATTGCTGTTACAAGAAAGTTTATCACACAGGTCTTCTGGGACGTTCTCAGAACAGCCCGGCAGGAAACGGAACGAGTGGAGGACGGATTTTACTGCACACTCCAGTCCCTCACTCGTTCCGTTCTCACTCTCTTCTGTTCCCATTCCATTCCAGAGGGAACGCTTTTTGAGAACTGTTCTGAACAGTTCTCAAAAATTCCCCCCTCTGGAACAGATTAAGAATGGAAGAGAGGGGGAACGGAACGAATGAGGGACTGGAGTGTGAGGTAAAATCCGTCCCCCATTCGTTCCGCACTCATTCCTGATCCTTCCGTTCAGTTCTCAGAATGGACCCAGGGGGACCTGTGCAATAAACTTCAAGAGTAGAGATTGCTTAGAAGTGGAAAACCTACCAATTAAATCTGGAAGGTTGATGGTGAAGAATATGGGACTCCTTTTTAATGGAAAAACTTTCTAATAGAATAGAATACCCCAATGGATGTGGTATATTATTTAAAGAATAATGGTCTCCCTTTTTGAATTTTGTAAAATCCACTTCATATATAAATCTCTTACCAGGAAACCATGTACACTTCTGGGGGGAATATGTTAGAGGAAAGATAAATTTATTGGACCCTTGTAATATGTATACACTCTGTTCTTGGGTTGATCTTGTTATTTGGTTTAATCTTAAGCTTTGTATGTATATTTTTAAATTAGATATTTTTTAAAAAAAAAGAAATAATATTCCTCCTAAATATTAGGAAGAACTTCTTTACTTTCAAAAGTGGAATACAGTATGGGTAGCGGTGTACTCTTCAGTTTTGGAGTTCTTTAAACAAAGGTTGGATGGCTATCTCTCAGGAGTGCTTTAGGAGCAAAACGGACCAGCAATAAGAGCCAGCTTCCTGTCAGCATGGGGGCATGGCATTCAGACAGCACATGTCCCCAGGCCACTGGGAAGCCACATGGCTGACTGCACATGTGGTGGCTTCACGTCATTTATGCAACATGGCGTTTACACGTGCTGTACCACAGAAATTCTGAAAATCCGCCTCCACAGTGGCAAAGCCAGCTTTTTCCTGGCTCAATAAGGAGCAGCTTTATGGTGATACTTTTTGATCTGGAAAAATGCCAGATTGGGGCTGTGGTGTGTGGTTGCCATAGCCCCACTATGACAATCAAAGGGGCAGTGTGACGCCACTCCTTCGGGGCCATCTGTTTTGCTCCTTAGTTGTGTACTGCTGAATAGCAGGTTGTTGGAATAAATGGCCCTTGCAGTCTTTCCAATGCTATGAATCTGTGAACTGATAAGAGAATGAAAGCACAGCAGGCAGTTGCAGTTGGAAAGAGCAATAGGAGCAGCAGCCATTGTGTGGGTAAACAAGGAGGCAAGATATAAGACAAGGTAGTGATGGAAAGGCATTAGGTAGGGAGGCAAGGAGAAAGAGGTTCAGCAGCATGCAAGAACAAATTTGGGGGGGGGGGGTAGAGGGATTAGAGAAAGAGGAATGAGGTAAGTAAAGGCCATAGCAGAATGAAGCAGGATGGTTCTCACTGACCAGCACATTTCACCACATTTGGTGTCCTGCTGCCTGAAACATTTGGCTCACTCTGATTAATTACAGGGCTGCATCACTTAAAATGTGATTTTGGGAAGATTTTGTTTAGTATCAATTTCCTTTCCTTCTCATTCTACTCTGATTCTGATTATCTCCCAAATACTTTTGATAATCAGAATACTATGATTCTGATTATCTCCCCAAATTGCCCTTTAGGACATCACATGAGTCCTTTGGAATGGCTACAGTCCAGCAAACAGGTGTCATTAGGTTCTTTGGAATCATTGGATTTAAACCTACTTAAATGTGTGCTGGATTGTAGCCATGTCCCATTTTTCTTTTTCTCATGATTTCCAGTGTAGTAAATGGCAATGGATTTGCAATCACAGAAATGGGAAATGATTGATTAGACCACATAGAGTTTTCAGCACCAAAGACTTATCTAACCACTTCCATTTTCATAGTGCTGTTGTACTCAAGATATGAGTGGGGGGAAATCTATTGCAAGAAAGAGATTATGACCTGTATTCTTGCATTTATCAGTCACTTTAATAAGAAAGAAGTAAGGCTGTAGTCTTTAATTGGTAGATTAACCAACTACTTTATTGTAATAAACTGTTTATTACTATTACAATATACAGGCCAGCACTCTATTAGTGACACATGCAGGCATTAAATCCAACAATACCTGTGTATGTCTCTTGGAGAACATTATTGTGGGGTTTATAATTCCCCATTTCCCTTGTGCAATAACCCAGCACACCTGATATTCTACCTTTTTTATTATACAGTCAGACCTTCTTATACACAGATTTTTTATACATGGATTCAAGCACCCACGGTTTGAAAATGTTCAAAAAAAGTATAAATTTCAAGTATCAAACCTTGATTTTTTTCATTTTCTATAAGGGGCACCATTTTGCTATGCCATTGTATTTAATGGGACTTGAGAATACACAGATTTTGTTATCCACGGGGGATCTTGGAACCAAACCCCAGCGTATAACAAGGGTCCACTGTATTTGCCTCCCTCAACATGGCCATTTAGTTGTTGGTGAAGCATGGAGAATAGCCAAGAAGTGTGCAAACCATGTAGCCCTTATGATTTTCAATAAAGACATATATCATTATTTACCATTGGCCATGCCTGGTCAGACTCATGGGAACTGGAGGTTATATTATCTTAAGAACAATAAGTTCAACATCCATTTTAATGTCTGGTTAACTCATGAACAAGGCCCAAAACCTATTTGGATCAAAGCCTTCTTATAAGAAGATAGCTTATACTGAGTCACATCATTGCTTTATCTAATATTGCCAACAATGATTGATAGTGTCTCCCTGGATGTCAGGCAGACAGGAACCACCTGCATACAGACTATGTGTGTTACTATTGCTTGCTCTCCCGCCACCTTTTGTTTGTTTGTTTGCTCATGTTTTGTTTTGTTTTTGCATTGCTGTTTTTCATGTCATCTCCAAGAAGTAGGAACGTTATAGCACCTCAGCTGAAAAACTGAAAGCCAGTCCTATGGGAGCAGCTCTTGCTATGGTTCTTTCTCAACTTCAGTAGTGTCTTAGCCTTGAAGAGGAGTGAGGCTGTGTGGAAACAACATGGACTCTTTTCCACATGCCTGAAAAAGAATTTCACTTCAGGGTTTCTGAAATCAGAATGATCATGTCAAAACACTGGTGTCAGGTGGCCAAGAAACCTAACCTTCCATCCTCATCTACCCTCACATTCTAATGACAGACTAAGCTTGGCATTAAATCCCAGGGACTGAATAAGTCTTGAATGCCAGTGACAAATGCAGTGATGTCTTATGAGTTCTATGTACATTATCATGGTGCACTCCCCTACTTCTGACAGCCTGATGCCTAAAAGGCATAGATAATCTATTTCCTTGATAAAATGGTGCATTTTCTATTAAAAGCAAGAGAGTCAGTCTGTAATTCTTCACTGTAAATAAATAAAGATTTTCTCCCAGTAAAATGAAGGCAAAAGAAGCACCTCAAGGACCTTTTAAAAAACCCTGTTACACAGAGACAGCCTGATGGGCTTCTCTGGAAATTAAACTGGAAATAAAATCACTTCAGGCTTTAGGCATCATAGATACGCTTAGTTGGGAATGAATTGTTTATTGCCATTTTAAAATACTTGGTAGAGAGGAGGGTTTGAAATTGAATTGCTGACAGAAGCTTTACTTCCTTATATTACTATCACACATGGAATTGGTGGTGTCATCTCACTCTCTTCCATGGCTGATTTTTGCCATCACTCATAGATGAAGAATTCTGACATAATTTCCTGATGGGAAGTAAAGCAGAAAACTCTTCTCTTGGATACCTACAAATGACTCTTCCTGCACAGAAAATGAAATTTTTAGAGTCCCAGTAAATTACTTCCAGGGGTATCATTAATGGACTGTGAAGGACACAGTTCACCTATGATCATTTTGTATATGCATCAAAAGTGAACACATAAAATAGTTGACTAAGCATGTGTGCTATGTTAAAGGGTTTTTTTGTAAAAAGCAAATGTAAAACATTGTTTATTCTTTGCTAAAACTTACAATGAATTATTCATTCTTGTCTGGCATAACACTCATTATGATTTAGTCTGGGAATGGAATGTAGGGTAGTAATAGCTAAATTCAGCATGGCTTTAATTAGAGTCTTACACACACGCACACATACACTGATTCTGTTATGGTTTTCTGTGTAAAATGTGTTTTCAAATGACATTTTACTTATTATAGCATGCCTGTTATTTAGGATAGGCTCCCAAAGGCACTTACAGCTGAAATCCATACAATCTAATTGGAGATCTGTCAGGGTGGAGAATACTTAGGAAAATCATGTTTGATTTATGATTCCTAGAATCCCTTAGCCAGTGCAGATCACTAATAAATGCACAGTCTTGTGTGCAGATGGACCTTTATATCTCCATAAAGGAACCCTTTTTGAAGCCTGCTGTGCCATTAGGCAAAATGAAGCACTTGCCCTAGGTAGCAAATGTAGGATAACAGGAAGAAGTTGGACTATAGGACTATGTCCCACATACCTTGCCCTGAGTCCCTTAAGCTAGACTGCTGCATTCATGTGTGGTAAGAGATATCACAAGAAAGAATAAGCTGCAAACCCTGTTGGCTTTTGTGTACAGTATTGAACTCAAATGAGGGCTATTATAGGGCTAGATGGAGGGAATATGGGAGAAGGCCTCCTGCATGGCTGCTTCCAGACTATAAACTTTTTTCTAGGGAAATTTTGAGGCTGGATCCCTGCTTTTATTGGAAGGTGAAGTCTTTTCTGTTCCTGCAGGTGTTTGGGAACTGGTTTACATGAAAGGGGATTTCTGTTTTATCCTGTGACACTACTTTATTCTATGATTTTGATTTTTTTTTAATGGTTTGAATTTTATAGACAGCATTACACTATTTTAATTTTAATGTTTTATGTTTTACTGACATGTGACTTAACCTGTATTTCTTTTTTTATCCTGCAAACCACCTTGAGTCCCAATCTTAGAGTGCAGGAGGTTGGGTATAAAAATGGTTGGGTGACTGATTCATGTTGTTTCTTAGGCAACATAATGACTTGCATCTTGTGTATTGAATTGAGGGTTCCAAGGTCAGGACTATCCCAAGCCATGAGATTTCAGGGCCAAAATTGCTCCCTTTTGATATTACAGTTGGTGGGTGTGATGAAGTGCCTTTAGAAGCTGGCT
The DNA here is from genome assembly GCF_019175285.1 of Sceloporus undulatus. NCBI lineage: Eukaryota > Metazoa > Chordata > Lepidosauria > Squamata > Phrynosomatidae > Sceloporus > Sceloporus undulatus. The sequence continues at coordinate 274,821,617 of NC_056523.1, forward strand.
AGTTCTGGAGTGATGTGCAACCTGATAGCTGGTTACCACACAATGGACAGCAAAGGGGGAGTGTAACCCAATCCAGATATGTTTGATGAGCAGGGTCTCTTGGCAGAGGGGAAATGTAAATTAACTGCAGAGTCAGTTGTGTCAGTTGCTCTGGTCTTGTCTAGACAGACTGCTTTATCACACTAGGGGGCAAACGAGATTTAAAAGAGAGAAAACCAGGAAATGTCTGATGTTTATCACACAATATTTCCTGGTTTTCTCTAAAAGAGAATAGAGTAAGATAAAGAATGGTTAAAAGCCTGCTAAGTGTTTGATTTTAATGTAACCATACTGATCTTGAAGTTAACACACACAAGATACTTTATTTCTGTATGGTTCTCAATAGAGTTTACTGTTTATTTTACAGTGCTTCACTCTGACTGGATTGATTCCTAAAAACCAGGGCTCCTCAACCTTGTTTGACTCATGGAGCCCTTTTTAATAATCAGTTTCTATGGTAGAGCCCCTAAGAGGTCTACCCTATGTCTTAAAAGTTAATAGTGTTTAGGAGTACTGTGGGCAGGGGGAAGGAAGATGGGATGGATTGTAATTTTCCTGGAGCAGCCACAGAGCACCTGGGAAGTGCATGAGGAGCCCTAAGGGCTCATCGGAGAACAGGCTGGGAACCGCTGCTATAAACTGTAAAGAAAAGTAGACAAAGAGAATGCTGTAGATATAGCATATCTTGATTTCAGTAAGGCCTTTGACAAGGTCCCCCATGGTATTCTTGCCAACAAGCTAGTAAAATGTGGGCTAGATAATACAACTGTTAAGTGGATTTGTAATTGATTGACCAGCCAAATCCAAAGAGTGCTCAATAATAGCTCCTCTTCATCATAGAGAGAAGTGACTAGTCGGGTGCTGCAGGATTCTATCCTGGGCCCAGTGCTATTCAACATTTTTATTAATGACTTGGATGAAGGAATAGAGGGCATGATTATCAAGTTTGGAGATGACACCAAACTAGGAGGAGTAGCTAATACCCCAGAGGATGGCATCAAAATTCAAAGTGACCTGAATAGATTAGAAAGCTGGGCCAAAACCAACAAAATGAACTTCAACAAGAAGAAATGGAAGATACTGCACTTAGGTAGAAAAAAATGGAATGCAGAGATATAGGACGGGGACAACTGACTTAATGAGACTACATGTGAAATGGATACCACAAGTTGAGGATGAGTCAACAGTGTGATGCAGCAGCTAAAAAGGCCAATGCTATTTTAGGCTGCATTAACAGAAGTATATTGTCTAGGTCAGGAGAAGTAATGGTGCTACTTAGTCAGGCCTCACCTGGAATACTCTGTTCGGGACACCACAATTCAAAAGGGATGTTGACAAACTGGAGCAGAAGAGGGCCACCAAATGGTGAAGGGTCTGGAACCCATTCCTTATGAGGAAAGACTTAGGGAGCTGGGAATGTTTAGCCTGGAGAAGAGACTGATAGCCCTGTTTAAGTATTTGAAGGGGTATCACATTGAGGATGGACCAAGCTTGTTTTCTGCTGCTTCAGAGACTAGAACATGGACCAGTGGATGCAAGCTACAGGAAAAGAGATTCCACCTCAACATTAGGAGGAACTTCCTGACAGTAAGAGCTGTTCAACAGTCGGACACACTCCCCCGGAGTGTGGTGAAGTCTCCTTTTTTGAAAGTCTTCAAGCAGAGGCTGGATGGCCATCTGTCGGGGATGCTTTGATTGTGAATTCCTGCATGGCAGAATGGGGTTGGACTGGATGGCCCTTGTGGTTTCTTCCAGTTCTATGATTCTATAATTCTAAGAGCATAAATTCTATCTAAAATATTGAAACTTGGGACATTTGTCCTAACACACCTAGGGATAGTGTCGAAAGTTTCATAGCATGGCAAGTGTTAGTGACAGGGGGCCTTCTGAGGTTGTAAAGTCAATGCAACCTTGATCTTTAAGAAGGTCCCATCACAGTAGATCCTCCTGATGACACTAAGGATGTAACAGTAGAGTTATTTTTAAACATGGTACACCATAGTTGCACATCAACCATAGTTGCACAGAATATGCCATTCTAATTTTAAAAAACAAATCTAACAAATGAAGAACACACACACTTTCCAAGGTAGTGTTTTTGTCTTAAAATTCCTCCTCCATACCCTGATTTCTGGAGAAGAGGGTCCAAGCCTTGAGATCTGGAAATCCTTGTCAACCTGATCTTGGTGGAATAGATGTCCATGTAGATAACATTGTATAAAGTCAGAGGTGGAACACTGGATGTTCTGGAAGCTGCTTGTGTTTGTTTCCATTTCTACTCTCCCTCCCTTGACATTTTGATGAAGCTGGCAAGCACTCCGTCCAGTACTAACACAAAAACACTGCTGTTGTAAGTATCTAGGAGCAGAGGGGGGGAAATGCATTTTTCAGCAGGGGCTCCAGGAAGACACAGGTCACAAAAATAGCCTGGGATCCCTGAACTATATAGACCATATGATCTGACTCAATACTGTATAAGTCATCTGCCTATGTCCCTCAGAGTGCAGTGAAAGTATATCTCAGAAACCCCAATAATGTTCAGGGATTTCTCAGAAGAAAAGCAATATACAAAGGGATTCCCCAGAGATAGGTAGCTTGGGTAGTTTTTTCAGTTATGACCAGTGCTGTCATAGCCTTTGGAATATAAAAATGCTATCTTGTTGAGTTCTATCATTTATAGTGAAATATGTGTTTGGAAAATAGGAAATCATTCTAAGCTTTTATTACTTACACTAATTGAACAATGTTAATCTAGATGAAAGCTGTCTCAAGTTGTACCACATTTGCAGACAATCTGAAAACTTCCCCTCTTGCAATTATAATGTGAAATTTATTGTGGAAAAATTCATACCAAATGCATGAGCATTTCACCATGCAACACTTATTACTTAAGATTATCAACCACAAAATTAACATCTAGTGTAGGAAAATTCTCTCTGCATGAAGCTGTGAGGAAAGAGGAAAAACAAATTTGTTCCAAGGCTTCTAAATTATTGTACACTTGAAATGATTGTGTTAGACCCCCTACCTGTTCCCATCAGAGAAAGAGCTGGACTCCCCGAGTGCATCAAGCCTTTGCTATTAAATGCCATCAGGGAAATCTTTCCTTACAATTGTCATCTCTTACAAAGAAAGCAAACAGCCCCCTAACATGGACAGTGATGGTGTAATCTATTTCTATGAGCTCCAACTCACAATAGGAAGAAAACAAAAAGATGGTAGGGTTTTCATAACTTCTTATTTTAATATGTTTCTTTGAAATATTCGACATGACAGACATCTTTGCTTTCATCAGTGGTGACCCCTGACATGCTAACATGGAAACTAATAGGCTGGTTACTGGCATCACAGAACTTCAGTACAAAATAAGAGAGCAATGTGGTTTAATAAAGACTAATAGGAATATAAAATAATAGTAATAGCAGCCAGAACAATTATAATTGAACCTCAGATTTGGTTTGATCAAAAGACATTCAGTTAGGATAACTTTTTTTATGTGTTTGGGTCTGAAGAAATCCTTTAGTTAAATTCTTTAGTTTTTAGAGAGGGGTGTTTTTATGTATTATTAATTGTTTTGTTGATATTTGCTGTGAACCGCCCTGATCTATGGAAGGGCGGTATAAAAATAATAAATTTATTTATTTATTATTTATTTATTTATATATACAAGTGTATACAGGGCCAGCTCTGCCATATAGCTGTGAACCAACCAGCTTGTAGTGTATGCAACAGTGCTCTGGTCTGTCATGTACCCTTTATTCATGCCATTTATTCATTCGTTGAGCGATGCCTTCTTTTTGGTGTTGTCACTCTCTCAATCCCATGTGTTGGAATGAAAGAGGAGTCCTTCATGGTGGCTGCTCCTAAGTGCTGGAACTCCTTTCATAAGAATACTACATTGTCCCCCCCCCTCCACATTACCATTGTGTAAGCAGGAAAGGATTTTGCTTTTCTTCACAGAACTGGGATTCATGGCAGCTTAGAAAATTCATGGAAACTCAAGTGATAAAAACGTATAAATGATTATTATTAAAATGTGATTAAACTAGTTATACAACAATTACATCATCTGTTCAAAATTATACACACACACACACACACACACACACACACACACACACACGTAGTATTAGGGGCTGCCGACCTGTAGGTGCAGTGAGGACTGAGGGTCCAAATGCTCCGAGCCCTCACCGCACTCTCTGGAAGCCATCTTGGCATGCACCCATCTACATGGTGCTCGCCATGATGACGCACATCATGCACAGTGCCAAAACACCACCACGTGGAAGGGGCATCATCATGGTGCACCAGTGCACCTATGGCGCCCTTTCCAGGAAGCTACCTAGAACAGCTTCTTTTTTCTCCCTAGAGGAAACTGATCAGTGCCGCTGCGTGCAGATGCTGTAGCACTGATCCAAGGCTAAAAGGGGTGGCTACATGCCGCCCGTCTGTAGAGTCCCTTAGTTACAACTGAGAATCAAGCAGAAATAATAAGAAACAAAGGACTTTACTTAAGCAAGCTTGCATTTAACTCCAAACTCTTTGTCTCTTCTGCTCTCTCTTTGTACTCTTGAGCTGCTGGGTTGCTTCCTGCAAAATCATTCCCTTCCTACAGAATGGTAATGTAGAGGGAGGAAGCCAATGTAGCATTCTTAGGAAAAGTGTTCCAGCACTCAGGAGAAGCCACCAAGAAACCCTCCTCTTTCATGCCAACACATGGATATGAGTGACAACACCAAGAAAAAGGCCTCCCTCAAAGAATTCTGAGTCAAATAAGATCCAGTCCTGGAGTAAAAAGCCAGTATGGGTGATTCTTGCACCTCTGCTTCTGGCAGAAAAAAAGTCTTAATATGGGCCAGAATTCACAACTGTAGTGAACTCTAAGTCACACATTCATAACCAATTCATATTCACATTCCCTACAATAGTGTAAGAAATATGTAGATATTATAAAAGTCTTCCAATCCTGCAGCAATCTCCAGTGTGATGAGGAATGTCAATAGGGCTTCTGCTTCTCCTTCTGCCTGTTTGTGAGAGATCACTCGCAAACAAGTCAAGGTGGAAATGACACTTTACTGTGTCCTGATTGACAAGATAACAGACTCATATTGCTCACAGTGACTACTTCCTGGTAAAGCAGGATATGGTGGTAAGGATGAGACATACTGCTTAGCTACTCAAGTAAGGTAGTTATATAACTAAGTAGGATATGTAGAATTCTGGTCTTGTCTTTATAAAAATGACAAGTTGCAATACAGGTTGAACTAAAGATGCCTGATATGCATAGGAGGGAAGAGAAGGAAGGGAGAGATCTCCTTGTGTTTTTGAGACAGTCCTTTATGTGCTCTGACCTATGCTGACCTTCATTTTTGCACTGCCTGTGTCACTTCCTTCTCCTTCACTTTCAGGACTCTGTCTCCTTGAAGACATCTTGGCTGGGAGTGTCACCACTTCATATAGACTAGGATTCCGATCATCCTTTATATGACAATATATTTCCAAAAATACATATTAGTTTTCTTGTTTTCCTGAGCTTGAACACAATTGCTTTTTAGGGTAAAATGTTCTCCTCCATAGTTCCTGATAACTCAGAGAGCTGCATCCATTTAATACTGCTGCAAGCTTACTCTGTTAGCAAGATAGATGATGCAATTTCTGCCTTGTGGGTGCAGCAAGAGTTTGTAAAATGCTGGCCCTAATACAACATGGTAGGGGTCAAAGACAGCCAAATTCCTAAAAAAGTTGTTGCATAGTTTGCTTTTCCTATCTGTTCTATACAGATTCAATTCTGCAAGATGCTAACCACACCAGGGGGAGGAACAAAAACATATAGGACAGTATATTATGGAATGTGCTCTTGTCATTTTTGTTGTTCTGTGTTTTCAAAGCTGCTTCTGCCTTGCATATATAATCCAGTTTGCAACCACTTTAACTGCCATGACTCAGTACTATGGAATTCTGTAAACTATAGTTTTGTGAGACATTTAGCCTTCTCTGTCAGAGTTCTGATGCCACAGTAAACTACAATTCCCAAAATTCCATAGCATTGAAACATGGAAGTTAAAGTGGGGTCGAGTTGGATTATTTCTGCAGTGTGGATGTAGCTATCGTTGTTTCCAATTTATAGTGACCCTAGATTGAAGCGATCAAAAGGTTTTTCTTGGCATATTTTGTTCAAAGGGGCGTTTGTCTTTGAAGCAAAAAGAGTGTGATCTGCCTAAGATCATCCTGTAGGTTTCCATGGCCAAGTATAGTCCAACACTCAAACCACTACACCATGCTGGTTCTAAGTATCCTCTACAGCCGTGATGACAAACCTATGGCACACATGCCAGAGATGGCACGCAACACCATTTCCCTCGGTATGTGGTGAGAAGAGGAGGAAGAAGAAGTGCACACCTGCTCCTCCTCCTTTCCAACCCTTTCTGGCCACCAGGCTGTTCTGGAGGCAGCTGGAGCCCAGGGACAGCATGGGAGTAGTAGGAGGAAGAGTTGAGCGCCTTTTCCTCCACCTAACTAACTCTTCTCGGCCTCCAGTTGCCTCTCTGAAGGCAGCTGGAGCCCAGAGACAGTGTGGAAGGATGAGGAAGAGGCACACACCTATTCCTCCTGTTTCCCAACCCTTCCCTGCCTCCACAGTTGCTGCTCCAAAGGCTCAGGAGGAGGAGAAGGAAGAGGCACACACCTCTTCCTCCTCCTTCCTAACTCTCCTCCGCCTCCAGTTGTCTCTTCAGAACCAACTGGAGCCTGGCGATAGTGCGGGAAAAGAAGTAAGAGGTCCGCATCTGTTCCTCCTCCTTCTCAACACTCCTCAGCCTCCAGTTGCCCCTCCAGAGGCAGCTGGAGCCCAGGGACGGCATGGGAGGACCCTCCCCAGCTTCCTGGTAACACCTGGTGCCAGAAGACCTTTTTGTTTTGGCACTCGGCCACTAAAAGGTTCTTCATCACTGCTCTTGAACCATAGAACCATATGAGTGGAGTCCCCCAATGGAAGGACTGACAAATGGAAATTCCTCTCCAACCTTCCTAAATTTTGCTATATATTCTAATTGGTCCACAAGGCTGACATTCCAGAAGGTTGTATAAGGTACAATCCTACACTAACATATTGGAATGCAGCAATGCATACTGCCCTGTGCACAGCTTACCTGTCAGCTGCTGGAGTATCACACTATGCCATTTAGGGGGCATGGAAGACTTGAGTGTCCAAGCAGCATCTGATTGCATTTCTTCAGCTGAAAGTACAAGAAAGACTTCATCCTCTGGACATCTTGGAGACATCTTCTCCAAGACCTGGGACAGTGATGTCTTCTTTTGCAGCAATCTTTAAACTACATGCCAAAGTATAATGGGGCTTTATAGCTGCACAGTTCACTAATAAGATTCTAGATATAGATATCAAATTACCTCCTCTGACCTATTGTTCTGAGGATAATCTGTATACCAGTGAGAAATAAGTTTAGCTTCCATGTTATGTTTTTAAATTAAGTTGTAAAGATTGCTTTAGTCTGATTAATTTGAAGTTGCTCAGGGCTGCTAAATAATGTTAAATGATGGAACTTATATTATTTTATGGTTGGTTTTATATGGTACTGCTGAATTGTGTATATTCTTATTGATTTTAAAATTGTTTCTTTTGTTTCTTGATTATATCAAAGGATGTAAAGGTACTATGTAACTTTTTTTTAAGTGGACATACTGCTGTTCCTAAACCCAAATTATTACTGCTTACATGAAAGCAAACACAGGACAACTCTTTAGTTCAGCTTATGCTGTTTGTTCACTTTTCTGTTTCTGTTCTTCTACAAAACAGTACTAATGTCTTTTGTCAGTAATGGACTGGATGAGGGCAAACAAACTGAAATTTAATTCAGACAAGACAGAGGTTCTCCTGGTCACTCATATGGCAGATCATGGAATAGGGACTTTGCCTGTGCTGTATGGAGTTACACTTCCCCTGAAATCTTAGGCTCGCCACTTGGGTGTGTTCTTGGACTCAACTCTAAGCCTGGGTGCCCAGGTTTCAGCAGTGGCCAGGAGTGCATCTGCACAGTTGAAACTAGTGTGCCAGCTGCACCTGTTCCTTGAGATGTCTGACCTGGCTACAGTGACACACACCCTGGTTACATCCCATTTAGACTACTGTAACACACTCTACCTGGGCTGCCTTTGGAATCTGTTAGGAAAGTTCAGTGGGTTCAAAATGAGGCAACCAGAATGCCCAGTTATAGGGAACATATAACTCCCTTGTTAAAATAGCTTCCTGGCTACAAGTTCATTTCATTCAAAGAGTTGATCATGACCTTTAAAGCCCTATATAGCTTAGGCCCAGATTATTGGAAAGACTGTATCTCTGCATATGGAGAGATGGTATAGTGTAGTGGTTTGAGTGTTGGACTATGACTCGGGTGACTAGGGTTCAAATCCCAGCTGGGCTATGTAAAACCACTGAGCGATCCTGGGCAAGTCACACTCTTTCAGCCTCAGAAAATGGCAATGTCAACCCCTTTCTCAAGAAACTTGCCAACAAAATTCCATGACAGGTTGGCCTTGGGGTTGCCATAAATTGGAAACAACCCGGAGAAATACAGCAACTACACCATATTCCCATATGAACCTGCCACAGTTTTAAGTTCACCAGGGGAAGGTTTGCTTAGTCTCTTAGTCCTACCACTATCCCAGCTTGGTGAGGACATTAGAGAATCTTTTCAGTGGCTACACCACCCTCTGGAACTCCCTAGAATCATAGAATCATAGAATCGTAGAGTTGGAAGAGACCACTAGGGCCATCCAGTCCAACCCCCTGCCATGCAGGAAATCCAAATCAAAGCATCCCTGACAGATGGCCATCCAGCCTCTGTTTAAAGACCTCCAAGGAAGGAGACTCTATCACCCTCCGAGGAAGTGCATTCCACTGTCGAACAGTCCTTGCTGTCAGGAAGTTCCTCCTAATGTTCAGGTGGAATCTCTTTTCCTGTAGCTTGCATCCATTGTTCCGGGTCCTGTTCTCTGGAGCAGCAGAAAACAAGCTTGCTCCCTCCTCAACATGACATCCTTTCAAATATTTAAACAGGGCTATCATATCACCTCTTAACCTTCTTTTCTCCAGGCTAAACATCCCCAGCTCGCTAAGTCGTTCCTCATAGGGCATGGTTTCCAGACCCTTCACCATTTTTGTCGCCCTCCTTTGGACACGCTCCAGTTTCTCAATGTGCTTTTTGAATTGTGGCGCCCAGAACTGGACACAATATTCCAGGTGGGGCCTGACCAAAGCAGAATACAGTGGCACTATTACATCTCTTGACCTAGACACTATACTTTTATTGATGCAGCCTAAAATAGCATTGGCCTTTTTAGCTGCCGCATCACACTGTTCACTCATGTTCAACTTGTGGTCTACTTGGACTCCTAAATCCCTTTCACACGTAGTTTCATTCAGCCAGGTGTCACCCATCCTATATCTGTGCATTTTATTTTTCCACCCTAAGTGCAATACCTTACATTTCTCCATGTTGAATTTCATTTTGTTAGCTTTGGTCCAGCTTTCTAGTCTATTCAGGTCATTTTGGATCTTGATCCTGTCCTCTGGAGTATTAGCTATTCCTCCTAATTTGGTGTCATCTGCAAATTTGATAAGTATGCTCCCAATTCTGTCATCCAGATCATTGATAAAGATGTTGAATAGCACTGGGCCCAGGACAGAGCCCTGTGGGACCCCACTGGTCACTTCTCTCCAGGATGAAAAGGAGCCATTGTTGAGTACTCTTTGGGTTCAGCCGGTCAACCAGTTACAAATCCATGTAACAGTTACCTTGTCTAGTCCACATTTTACAAGCTTCTTTGCAAGAATGTCATGGGAAACCTTGTCAAAGGCCTTACTGAAATCAAGATATACTATATCCGCAGCATTCCCTTCATCTACCAAGCTGGTAATTTTATCAAAGAAAGAGATTAAATTTGTCTGGCATGACTTGTTTCTCTGAAACCCATGTTGAGTTTTTGTGATTATGAGAGGCAAGGCTGGCCGGCTTGCTTTTCTTTCACCAACAAGCAAATGCATTTTATATAAGCAAGTTTTAACAAGCTTTTTATTTTCTTCCTTTAAAAAGTGTTAGCTGAATGCATTTACTTCATCTGCAAGATTATGGTTATACTGCATCCTGTACCTCATTGCAAGTTTTTAGGTATTGTGTGAGTAGTAGCATTGTATAGTTTGCTCAGTATGTGGCACTGGATTTACCATATATGTATCTGGGTGGAATCAAAAATATTATTTTATTGTTCTTTTCCTTCTGATGAGAGAAATGAACTGCTTGACTAGTTTCGTCTAATTCTCTAAGACTTCCTTGATTGTTTGTCTTCTAAGACTTTTGTAACAGGGTAAAATACCTGTTTCCTTTATTTGTTTCTACAGGAAAGTTTTCTTTCCTTCTGCTTCTGTCTTGCCTTCCCTTGCTTTGAGAATATCCTTAGTGCTCTGAATGGTTAGAATTATGGATAACTGAGCCATCTAACTGCTTGGATGTCATGAGTAACTTCTTATCAGAATAAATCACTTCTTTCAGCTATCTTCTGAACTGGCATTTGATGGATGAATAAATCAAGCTAAAGCTGTTTTATGATGCTGGGCCAGTGCATTTAAAGAGAAAGGGATGCCAAATGAATTCCATGTATGACTATTTATTTTCTCAAAAAGCGTGTTACAACTATGTAGCTTTCTTGCAGCAGCAACAGAGAAGTGCCAGAGGACAGAAATTAAACATTGCAAGATCGCTTATGGAGAAAGTTTAAGCAAAATCAGAAACAAATGGGGTGATAATGTTACATTCACACAAACCTTTTCCACTGTCATGTTCTGCACTTTATGTGTGTTGTGGTGCACTCTTAGTATAACAGTATGTAGGGAGATGTTGTAGCACCTTTGAGACTAAGGAGATTATCGCACGTCATTTTTTGCCTGATCCAGGCACAGGCTGGAAACAGGTGAAAATGGGTATTATCACAGAGCAAAATGCCACTGATGCCACCAGGAGACTACACGCCATCCTCCAGCCATACCTAGGCTGCCAATTTTGAAGTAAGGAAAGCTTTCTTCCTTGCAAAATAGGCAGGCTAAGCATGGCTGAGGGACAGCTTGTAGTCTTCTGGTGGCATCAGTGGCGCTTTGCTGTGCAATAACACACATTTTCACACATTCCACCCTGTTCCCAGCCTGTGCCTGGATTGGGCAAGAAATTCTAAGTGGAAGAAAGAAGTTGGCAGCATGAGCTTTTGTAGACTAAAGTCTACTTCCACATGCTGCCAACTTCTTTCTTTTAGTTAGTTTCAAAGATGCTACAAGATCTCTTTACATATTGATTCTACAGACTAACATGGTTATGTCTGTGAATTCTTAGTATAACAATTCTTGATGTACTTTCAGTTCAGCCTCTGATGACTTTCTGAGAGAAATTTCTGACTTCAGAATTGTTAACTATTCTGTAAATTATACAGTATGACTGTAAGAGTGGGGCTCTACAACCCAATGTTGAATGTTTCTCTCTCTCTCTCTCTCTCTCTCTCTCTCTCTCTAATATATATATTATAAATAGAAAAGATAAAAGAACCACAAGACACATAGAAACACCCCATCAAGGAACACACAGGACATATAATTCTCCAGTATCACTCAAATTAATTACAGTATTTAATCATTCATATGTAAATCTTTCTATAAATGACTGTGTGAAGCAGGCAGCAATACTGTCTGCTATTATAGCTAGACTGATTGATAAATGAAGTGCATATTAAATAAATTTAGTGGTTGGTTCATTTTTTTAATGCACATGCATGGTCAGCTTTTCCATAAGTGTCAGGGACCAAAGCCTTCCTCCCCCCCCCCCCCAACCTAGAAATGGACAAATTCATTACATCTTTCCAGTGGGATTTTATTTCTAATCTTGCTGCTAGGCAGAATAAATCAATTAGCTCTTTATGGAGAATAAATTCATTGGACCCCACAAATAATGCTAAGAGGTTTGTTGCTTGCTTAACATCAACCTTCTGATTAGTAATAATTAGTAATAATACATACAGCTTGCAAACCAAAATTGTTGAGTCAAGAGACAAGTATACATAAGATCCAAGATCCTGACATCTCTAACATTTACCAATAGCAATAGCAAGAACACTTACATTTGTATATTACTTTACAGTGCTAAGCACTCTCTAAACTGTTTACAGTATTTTAGACAATTGCCCCAACAAGCTGGGTACTCATTTTACTGACCTACAAAGGGGTGGAAGTCCGAGTCAACCTGGAGCCCTGCAGGACTGAACTCACAACATTTTGGTTGCAGTACCAGCATTTATTTACTGCTTCACCAGGGCTTAAAGTTTTTGAAATCTTTTCTATCTAAGGTCCAGCCAGTTTTGATCCCACCATTTATATCCCTTCATTGACTCCCTCCCTGAGTGATGGACACTTTCGTGCCAAATTCTCCCAGCTACATTCACATCTTCAGTTTCTCCACTGATGCTTATTAATAATTTTCAATTCTGACTGCAACAACATTTTTTTTTAAAAAAACTTGCAAATATGAATCAGAAAATGACATCTCTAGACAATGAAATGGTGTCTTGAACTGTGAGGGTTTCTTACATTTAAGAAACACATTTTTACCAGTTTTGAGTATTTTTGAATATTCTTTCCACCCCTCAATCTATAACCATGGTCTTCCTCTCTCCATTTGTCATGATTTTTCTTCTCCTTGCAAACACCTGTGCTTTGTATAGCTGGTGTACTTTTGGCTGGAGACAGGCAAGCATGGGAAAACGTGAATCAATGTTGAAAGGATTTTTCAAACATCATAACAGAACATTTATTTTATATAACAATTGGTCATATTTCAATATTAATAGAAAGGTGCTTTTGCCCTGTTGATTCAACATCTGTATCTAGTGAGAAGCTTGGAATGACACTATGCTTTTGTTAAGATTAAAAGGAAAAGAGGTGGATCATTTGCATTTCAATTTACATTGTGATATTGTTCCCTTGCTCTTCCTTCTCCTCCTGATTTATGGTAATAATCCTGAAGCTACATGTTTGTTACATGTCCATTTACCTCAACCAAGAAGATTATTATTTTATGGTACATATATATAAGTAATATGCTAATTTTCCTCAAGGATTTCTTGGGGCATTCATGGCACTAAAGAAGGCTTCCTAGTGTTCTGGGAGTATCTTTTTTTCAAGGCTATATATATATATATATATATATATATATATATATATATACTATATATATATATATATATATATATAGAGAGAGAGAGAGAGAGAGAGGGTGAATATACTTTTTAAAGGACTTTGCTTATTTAGAAACACATCTTTTGATGTCCAAAACCCAGAAAACATCATGATTCTGTTTGGCTTTAAGATTGTGTCAAAGTGTAGCTATGCACTAGTCTACACATTTAAAATACTCATCATTCCAGTTAATTAGAATGTGATCCAGCCATATACAATTCACAGGATTTGGGGCTTTTTGCAGTGGGGGGGGGGGGGACAAAAAAACTCCTGAAACAGCACGAAAATCCCTTGCTTTTTTTATCTGAATATTCATTGCAATTTGCATGCACTTGGATGGCTGCACATTTTCAGCAGAGGGAGAGTGAACTCTCACCAACTCTTCCCTGCATGTTAATAAAGCACAAATCCAGATGTTTGGCCACCAAAATGGAAATTGTAAGAAAAGTGGAGACTCGTGAAAGGAAAAAATCATCCTGGGATGAATTTTTGAAGAAACCTTCAAATAGTATCTAAAGGTTCAAGTAGTTTTTGTTTCCTTATGCAAGGCCTGTCTGACCTGTTTCTTTTCCATTTGACACTTGCATATTGTCTGTTTTGAATTTGGCTGAAACACATTGAAATGATCTTTTTTTGTGGTGTAGGAATGTATTTGTGGGTATTCTTTTCATGGTATTTCTATCTCTAGTACTACATTTTATGTAAAAAATAAAAAAAGAGCAATGCCCAGGGACATATCTGTTTCATTAACTGAGGTAAACCTGTAGTAAGACTAAATACATCCATTAATATTCTGAGTTTAATTAAATACGACAACATTTTATTGGTTTTATTTAAGAATGGAAATCTTCATTTCATTTCTGTGTACAAGCAGTCACTGGTGCTTTTGAATGGATTTTTTTAAAAAATCTTAATTATTTGTCAAAATATTTATATCTTGCCCTATATCATAAGATCTCTGAATAGCTTATAATAATAACATGCTGAACAATTTAAAATTCAAAACAGTTAGAATAAGTCTTAAAATGCTAAAAGCATATGGAACAATTTAACAGTTTTTAAAAGTTGTTGTGCACCTTCAAGTTGCTTCCAACTTATGGTGACTCTACAGCAAACCTATCATGGAATTTTCTTGGCAAGATTTGTTCAGAAGGTTGCCATTTAAAAAGGTTAGACCAGTTTAAATGTGTGTGCATGTACAAATTTAAACAAAATCATCACAGTACAAAGCCTTTAATTTAAAAAAAGTTATGTTTTGATTTGGCATCAGAATAGAGCCAACATTGGTGCTAACTAGGAGAAACAAACTGGTTAAATCATTGAAGTCAACTATTTGTTGGAAATTTTCTAACAGAAAAGGGAAACTTAATTAATAATAATAAATAAATAAAATTTTTATTTATATGCCGCCCTTCCTCCGATCAGGGCGGCTTACAACATATTTAAAAATACAAACAATTACAATAAAGAGACATTAAAAACGGATACATTAAAAACAAACCAACAATAAAGCCCCAAAGCCCAACCTCTTGGCCACGAAAGAGGAGGTCAAGGGGCCCCTGTCCTCCAAGCTGCAGCCGGCTCTTTAAGAGAGGCGGCGACCAGGGAGGACGAGGCCAGGCCCCGTTCTCCCTGGTCGCCGCCACTGAGGAAGAGCCAGCTGCAGCCTGGAGGACAAAGGCCCTTGTCCTCCAAGCTGCAGCCGGCTCTTTAAGAGAGGCGGCGACCAGGGAGGACGAGGCTGGCCTCGTCCCCCTGGTCACCGCCTCTCTTAAAGAGCCGGCTGCAGCTTGGAGGGCCTGACTCCAGG
>NC_056523.1:274846482-274901096 GCF_019175285.1 Sceloporus undulatus
CCAGGAGCAGCAGCCGGCCATTTTGCGGTGGCGGAGACCGAGGCCGCAAGGAGGACGAGGCCAAGCCTCTTCTCCCTCGCCGCCTCAGCCTCCACCACCACAAAACGGCTGGGTGCTGATCCTGGAGGCCAAGAGACCTCCAGGCTGCATCCGGGTCACTTACAGCGCGCGGCGGCAGCAGCAGCAGCGAGGATGCGGCGGCGGCGGTGCGGCGACCCAGGTAAGGAGGGAGGGAGGGAGGGAGGGTAGGTTAGTTTTAGGTAGGGAGGGAGGGAGGGAGGGAAGTTAGGAAGGAGGGGGAAAGAGGAGGGGAGGAAAGGAACTTTGTTCCTAATGGCAGCGCGCATGCACGTGCGCCGCCATTAGGAACAACTTCCGGGTTTGCCATGCGCGTATGCTCAAATACGCGTATGGCAAATCCGCGTATAGGGAGGTTCGACTGTATGTAGCAAAAGCATTCACACATTGTATCAATTTGCCAGTTTTGAAAGGGAACACGAGCATTCGCATATTCTGTCACATACACACAAAAAATAATTTTTAAAAAATGCAGCTTGCAAAGCAACCAGTGTGAGAGGGGAGGCATGTTCTGCCCACTGCCCTCCCTCTGACCTAATTCCCTCCCCTGAACTTGACCTGATCATGACCGGGGCTGAGTTCACATTTGCTGGCAGCAGGGAAGAAACGGGTTTTCCAAAAAGAAACGGGAAATAATCCACTTTCAGAAAAACTGCTCTAAGGGGGATTTGCCATGGATCGGGTGTGCAAGATCCTAATTCTGATGTGTTTAAACCAGTGCAAATTGGAACTTTCCACTTTTAATCCGGATTACAATTCGGTACAAAAGGTAGTCTGAATGGCCCCATTGACAAATGAATCAATTCAAAATGGACCTGCTCCAGCTGGCCAAAGGGCAAATTTAAATCGATTCTGATATAGATATAGGATGGAGGACACCTGGCTGAACGAGACTACATGTGAAAGGGATCTAGGAGTCCAAGTAGACCACAAGTTGAACAGGAATCAACAGTGTGATGCAGCAGCTAAAAAGGCCAATGCAATTTTAGGTTGCATCAATAAAATAATAATAATAATAATAATAATAATAATAATAATAATAATAATAATAATAATAATATAGTTTATTTGTAACCCGTTTTTCCAAAATTTTGATCAAAGCGGCGAAGAATTATTTATGAAAACATTCCAATAAAATCAATTAAAAACAGCATTAAAAGCAACATAGTAATACTAACGACAAAAGGGCCAGATTAAAGGGCAAATCGATATATCCAGTCCGGGGTCATCAATGAAAAGGGGTAAGAGAAGATTTTTCACGGTGGGAAGGCTTGGGAAAAGAAATACGTCTTCAGATTCTTTTTGTGGTGGATGTGGTGGAGCAAAGCTCATCTGGGAGACTATTCCAAGATCTTGGGGCCACAATAGAGAATGCCCTCTGTGAGGTCCTCACATAGCGTTTTGCTGGTTCACACTTGAGAAGAATTGATTCAGCCCAAAAGATACAGAAAACATCAGCGTCAAAAAGACACAGGTTAAATAGGTCTGGTGCATGCCCCCCCTCACCAAATCACTTCAGAGATTTGATTGAAGTGGGAATCAGAGGCGCGTTACAGACATCCCAGAAGGGGCAGTCTCGCACCGCTGCCAGTTGCAGCGTCCGGGAACCGCAGCAGCCAAACGGCGTGGTTCCCGGATGCTGCAAAGAAGGAGCGTGATTTTCGCACTCCTTCCTGCGGCCCAGAAAAGACGCCGCAAGTGCCAAAGTGTGCACTCGCAGTGTCACTTCTGCTGCATGATGTGCGGACGCAGAGCGTCCGCTACATGAAAATGGCGGTGCCCATCTGTATGCGGCGCTGCCATTTTGATGCAGTCATTACGCGCGAGGGGCAAGGCGCGTCAGGAAGTGCCGCCCCTCACGCGTAATGACAGCGCAATGACGGCGCCTCATGGGCCCGTCTGTAACGTGCCAGAGTCATTTGAACTGGTTCAAACTGAATTGCGATCCGGTTTAAAAGGTAGTGAGAATGAGGCCCAGTGTCCAAAACACACTGCAGAAATAATCTATTTTAAGATGTCTTTAGCTGCCTTGGCTCAATGCTAGGGAATTCTGGAAACTGTATTTTTGTGAGACATTTAGCCTTCTCTGTCAGAGAGATTTGGTGCCGCAATAAACTACAATCCCAAGGATTCCCTAGCACTGAGCCAGGGCAGTTAAAGCAGTTTCAAACTAGATTATTTCTGCAGTGTGTTTTGGATCCTGAAGGGCCATCTAGTACAACCCCCTGTCATGCAGGAATACTTAATCAAAGTGCAACAGATGGCATCCAGCAAATCAGGTATGAAAATCATGAGTCTTCCAGATGCTTAGTTTCCATCAGTCCTTGCTAGCAAAGGCAATGGTTAGGTCAACAGGAGATGCAGTCCAACAACATCTGGATGGCTATGTGATTCTCTCCCTTTCCTTAAATCACAGTCCTCAAACTTTGCCCTTATGAGCATTAGGATGAAGAAAACAACATCTGAACTTCCCCAAAAGAAAACAAAAATTGCTTACATTGAAGAACTTTTGAATTTACAAAAGGAACAGAAAAAACTGAAATTAATAGCAGTATTGGTCCTGCTGTCTTGCCATTTCAGGAAGTGGCTGACTGTTTTGAGTTTCTGTTCTGCCTTGCCAGATGTTCTCAGTAAACATTTTAGTACAGGATTTGTTGTGGTTACAAACCTTTATGCTACCATTCAACTATGTTTACAGAAAACACCACAGTTTTTATATTTGATGTTTTTAATTTGTTTTTTCTTTTCTATATGGTAATTTTATCTATTCCTCTTTTTAACTGTTATTATCTTAGAGTGTACGCCTTGGGCAGGCTTTTATATACTCTTTAATTTTACCGACTTTGTACAGCGCTGTGTATAATTACAGCGCTTTAGAAATAAAGTTTAATAATAATAATAATAATAAGTTTCTAGAACAGAGGCAGAGTTTGTTTTTAATCAGATTACCTTGGTGTAACACAATTTAAAAATGAATCTGTGAAAACTAAATGATATTTATGAAAATAATTAACTTATTAAGCTGAAAAATTATTTTCAGAGACATTAAATTAACAGAGACATTTATTTTCAGAGACATTAAATTAACAGAATTGTGATTATTAAAAATGACCAATAATGAATGAAACAGAAATACAGATTGGTGCTCAAATACAATGTTGTTGGCATCTAGAAATTAAAATAACAGCTTTGAAAATTGTTGAAATTTCTATTTAGCAGTGATAAATTAATTATTAACAACTTATTTCGGAGCTCCCGACAAAAGGATATGGCATAATTGTAAGGTTACCATTTATTCAGGTGAGCATCCTGTTCAGAATAATACATTTTGCTTGATAACTCAATGAATCCAACAAACATAAGGAGCTGGAGTTGTAGATACCCTGAGGTTATTGCTTTCCCACAAAAATGGCCTATGCTGTTGGTGGCATAGGAGAGGGATTTCAGTTCTAGAATCTAGATCACTCACTGGACAATGTGTTTGTTTACAGCTGGTATACAATTTGCTGGCAGTCAACAGATGAAGAAGAAATATATGAGACAAATGAAGGGAAACATCTGTAATTCATTTAAGCCCAGATTCATCTGAAACTACAGCAGGAATCACAGGTGTACAAGAGTGCAACAGTTCTGCAACAGGGAGTAAAAAATAGCACACGTGTTGGGACAATTCAAACAAACAAATAAAAAAACAGAATAGCTTGTGCATTATGGATCTCCAGACACTATAATTATTTTGAAACATTTGTCTATGATATGCTGCCTTCCACAAAAGCTAACGGGCAATCACTTCAGGCTTAAAATTTAATATTTTCATTAACCATCTATTGTGTAAGAAATTACCTCAAATGTTGCACCATTTGGTCAATTTCTTGCTCTCTCTCTCTCTCTTTCACTCTCTCTCTCTAGCACACACTGAAAGCTTTCAGGATACCACAAGGCTAGGACCTGGGGACATTGCCTTTCTATCCCATAAAATGTCTGTTTAATTCAAAGAACTGATAAGATTATTTTCTCTTTTGGGGCTGTGCATAGTTCTATGACTGATCTCATGGTTTGTGCCCAGAACATTCCAGGTCCAGTGCCTTATATCAGCAGAATTTTAGCATCTAGTGTTCACTTTTAATGTAATTAAACATGAAAGGAGAACATGCTAGCCAGACCTTCTCAATTGCTACTTTGCTTATATGAAAAATGACATACCTAAAGCAAAAAGCATCCTATATGTGTGAAGGATCTCCAGTTGGTTATGAACCCTGATTTTCCAGGGTTCTGGCTCATGTCAAGCCTACCACTCATCCACAAAGAGGCTAGTTTCTTCAGTCCTGTTGATGACATGAAGCAATGATGGGAAGGATGACAGTTTAGTTCACCCAAAATTACAAAGCCTGAATAGGTCTCTGGTCAGGCTGTGGAAAGAATCCTGTCTAAAACTTAGATATGTGGTTCCAGTCACTATAGATAATACTATAAGTAGATGGACAAATGATCTGGCATGATATGAGGCAGTTTTCTGTGCCTTGACCATAGTTTAGCTTGGCAAATTACAGAGCTCTCTCTTTTATCTCCTCTGGTTTGATGATCTAGACATTTAAAGATAGTTTTCTCATTTTCAGTTTGGGCGGGTTATAGACCGCCACTTTGAGGCGGTCTGCCGCCGCCGCCGTTTGCTCCGTAAGGGAGCCATCGCAGCCACACCGCGCGGCTCCCTTACGGAGCAAAAAAGAAGCTCCAAAATGGAGCTTCTTCTTGCGGCGCCCTAATGACATCGTGAGGTGCCAGGGGCGCATTCGCGACGTCATTAGCGCCGCAACACGTTCGGACGCACAGCGTCTGATATGTAAAGATGGCGGCGCCCGTATGAACAGCACCGCCCCTTTCTAACCCTAGTACGTATAGAATACGTACTAAATGGCAGTCTGTAACCCGCCTTGGCTTCTAAAAGTTCACATATTTAAAACACTCTAGTGCCTGTTTTTGTTTTTAATGCTAGAATGGCTATAATATTGCAGAGACAAATTCAGCTATAGAATTTCACTTCGATAGCTTGTTCTGTTCTCTCTGACAGGTTATGATTAGAGTTTTCATTCTGTTCAGGCAGGAATTCTAACATTTCCCTGTCATGATGCCTCCCTCAACAGGTGTAATTGTTCTGCTCCAAGCCAAACCAATAGGTCTGATTGCTTTTGAGTAGCCCTATTGACTCTTTCAGCGCTAGCCTTAAGAAGGCAATTTGCAGTCTGCAACCTAGCATCCTGAGACAACCATTTATAGCTGGAAGAGGAGGAAAATGGAACAATTTCACATCACTTCTGGTTATTCTGTTGAGCTACAGATGAGGATAACAGGAGTAAGGCATATTATTCCCAGAATCATACTATAGTTAAGAAGCCCCTATGTTTGGTTTCTCAAATGGACTGTGATAAAGTTCACCTCAGTCTGAAACTAATGCACTGTAGCATAGACATTCTTTTGAAATACAGATGTCTACTGGTTATGTTTACTCCTTGCCCACAACACAGAGTTGTGCCTACTCTATGGGAAAGAAAGATACACTGCTCATGCTCACGACACTGTTTTCCTTCTTAATTCATATCTACCAGCACTGACGCTGGCACTGAAAGAGATCATATGTTTATCTCAGCTATGCTTCCTGGACTTTTGGCAGGATAGACACCAGATAAAATTGGTCTGCCCAGCTTGTATTCTGGAATTCTCACATCAACTGAGGGTTTCAGAACATGTCTGAAAAATGTATATATTGGAAAGGTGCTCATAGAAAAAGGTACACTTTTCAAATGTATACAAAACACTGCTCAAACATGTTGTAGTCTATAAGGAAAGGAACTGAAGGCATTTAATTTGAAACAGTTTAGAAATGCATACATGGGAGTGGAATGAGCAAAGAAAGGAAGAAATCTCATCTTAATTCTAAAAAACAAATAAAAAACAGTACTAGGCATGCACCAAATGTGGAGGTAAGAAAATAAGTATGTCCACAATTTTGAGCTTTATTCAGAGCTGTGCACACAAAGAAAGGTTACCCATAGTCATCCCTTGATTGAAACTGTTGTTGTATGTATCCACACAAAATAATTATAGCAGTTTGATAGCACTTCTTTAACTTCCATGGTACCATTCCATGAAATCCCAGAAATGGTTGTGAGCTATCCAGAATCTCCTAGTGCAATCCCCTGAGAGCTCACTAGAGTTCTCTAGCAAAGAATGCTAAATGCTTCTTTAAATGACAAAATTCCAGAATTCCATAGGGTGGAGCCACGACAGTTAAAGTAACAACAAAGTATTTCGGTGATGTGGGTGTTGCAGTTCTTGCTGCTCATTACTTCCAGTTTATCTGGGACAACACCTAACCAGTAAACACCTGTTATTCGCCTGTTAAGCTCGATGCATCTCCTTCACATAACGATCATCACAGTGACACTGCTTCTCATAATTTTCAAAGATAGAGGTGTGATTAACAGGAGCAGATAAAGTTCAGTAGTAATACACCCGTCCTTTTGAATATCTGGTACTTTTTATTTATATGATAGCAGAAATAGGCAGGAATCATGGAATTAATAAAACGTTACATTAATGAATATGATATATGTCTGCACAAGACCAACACCATGTGAGAGAAAACTATAAAAGAAAATGAAGCAGTCTTGCTCCTGAAAACTGCTTCTTCACCTCATCTCTTCATCTTAAAGTCCATAGGAGCTAAATATGCTACATATGGAAGGTGTTTCTTAGTTAAAGTGTAAGCATTCGATGGATATGATCTGTCTTACACATGCTGTGAGCTCCTTTAGGGACTCCTATTGAAAAACACAATATTGTACAAATCTAATAAATGAATAAGGTAATTCAGTCCAATGAAATACAGTAGCTGTGTTCATTAATATGAATTATCTCACTTATGTTTTTAACCTTGAATTGAAATATGAACAGAAAAAGGAGAACATACATAATACAACAAGGTCACTCATTCAGGAGAAAAGGGAATCTCTCTCATTATGTTTCTGAGCATATATTTTATAAGACTATGAGGCTATTACAGTAAAACAACTTGTAGATCTATTCAGAGAATCTGCATGTGTCAGTTCTCTAGTTTAATCATAGTCTTAAAAAATTCATCTAAATTTGATTAGAATGTGTTCAAAAAGCTTGAAGGGCTTCTCCATGGGAGATAAAGAGAACCAAAGTACCATAGCATAATAGTTTATAGACTCAATAATTATAGAATCAATTACCTTTAATCAATGGATTTGGACCATATCGCTTGGCATTTTAAATTGGCTCCAACCGCCCAGGCTGCAGCCGGGACATGGGATGGAGGCGAGGATTATCACACACTAGATCACCACTGAATCACTGGCCATCACCAGCCCAGCTCCCAGCTGGATCCAAGCCACACTCTGCCAGCACTTTAAAAGTCTAAAAAGTGCTGGCAGAACATGGCTTGGATCCAGCCTGATGGTGGCCAGCGATTCTTTGGCAATTTAGTGTGCAATAATCCCACCTCCATCCCACATCCCAGCTGCAGCTCAGAAGGCTGATTTAAAATGCCAAGAGGCTTCCAACATCCACTTGTTAGTTCTAACAAGAACAGAGCCACTGAAGCAATGGAAGCTTAGGACAGTTAACAATTCACTCATTGTTTTTCCTGTAGTCTGAACTGATGATTGCTTTAGGTCATGTGGCTCCTCTGCAGTTATCTATAGTCTTAGGACTTGTCTATACTGGCCAGTACTCGAGAATGCTGCCAGAGTATTCTGTTCCCAGAGATGAAATTGATCCCCCTACATTACTTACACACTGTGTAGCAATGTTGAGCAGCTGACATGAAATATGGTGCTGGTCCTTGGCACATCGGGAAGAAAAACATGCCAGCCCTGCACATCAGATAGCTTAAAAATCAATGGGTTCTTTATCTTTTATTTACCAGAGACCCATTGAAATATCTTTTTGTTGCCAGAGACCTCTAAGACCTAATTCAAGATTTAAAACTCCAAAGTGCACCAAATACTTGTATAGGTGGAATCTCTCTTACCTAAAATGCTTGGGACCAGAAGAGTTTGGGATTTGGATTTTTTCCCAGATTTTTGAATATTTGCTTATAAATAATTAGTTGCTCTTGTTACCATTATTAAAATTAATAATACACCAATTTATGTTTCCTATACACTTTATACACATAACCTGAACATAATTTTATACATAATATTTTAAATAATTTTGTGCATGAAACAAAGTGTGTGCATACTAAAATATCGGAAAACAAATGTGCCACTGTCTCATCCACCCAACAGTTAAAACTAAATAGATTTTGGAATGGAACCTAACATAGAAATTAGAAAGAAAGAAAGAAAGAAAGAAAGAAAGAAAGAAAGAAGTTATTAGGCCAAACAAATACATCTTATTGCAGAGTTGATCAGATGTGATGGCTCTCTAGGTATGTGCATGAGGTAAATGTTGCTGCCAAATTGGTCTCTACCAAGGAGAGGGCATACAAAAACATATACGTTATACTGTAGAATGCCCTTGGTGTCATCATATCAGTGGAAACATGCCACTGATTTTTCTTTAACAACAGAACATTTTAAAACATCTGCATAAACCATAGTTCTTGGCACATGCACTCACTCACTCTTACCCAGCTCTTATAAATATAATGAGTGGACAATAACATTCCTGCAACCATGGTCTGTAGAGAATATTCTGGTACCTAATCTGTCAGCAAAAAAACAGGCATTTAGCAGAGTCAAGTATGAAAAATAGTTTGGGGATGGAGGTATTTTAAAGACAGACTGTTTACATTACCATTCATTCTTAAGCCAATTCTCATTCTTTGTTCAAGAAAAACTATTGATTAAATAAGCACATCTCCTGACTTAAGACGTAAAATATTTATTTCAGAGACAGGTTATCCATGAACTATTTTTCAGATCAACTGAAGAATATTTATCTGGAGTAACTTAATAAGTAAACAGAGGTACTCTTCATTTACAAAAGGTATTTTAAGAATACTGCTGCAGCTCCTTTTTAATATACTAACTTGAGCAGTGTAGTGGTTTGAGGATTGGACTATGATTTGGGAGACCAGAGTTCAATTCTCCATTCAGTTCTGTAAATCTACTGAGTGACTATTGGTGAGTCACACTCTTTCAGCCCCAGAAAACCCCTTAATAGATTTGCCTTGAGGTTGCCATAAGATGGAAATGACATGCAGACACATAACAACAGACTTATTTATTTGATCTTATTTTTATCCTGCTTTTCTCCCAATATTTCAACTTCTTTACATTTTGTTGTGTTGCCAAATTTTTTTATTATGTTTGATATTTGAAAATCCTTGTCATGATTTACAATCAGCTGGAAAATGAAAAAATCTCTGTGCAGTTGATCCTCCGTATCCGTATCTTCTGTGTACAACCATCCATGGTTTGAAAATATTTTTAAATGCAGTATACATAAATTTCAAAAAGAAAACCTTGATTTTGCCATTTTATAAGGGAAACCATTTTACTAAGACACTGTATTTAATGGGATTTGAGTATCCATGGATTTTTATATCCATAGGGGAGCCTGGAACCAAACCTCAGAGGATATCAAGGGCCCATTATTTATGGATTATTTAATCTATTATAAAGTCCACAGTAAAAAACTGTAAGTGATAACAACAATTTATACATGATAGCAACCTTTTCACACTGCACAATTATAGCCCCATGGATCCATTTAAACATTTTAACATGCCTACAACCTATAGATTCCCAGGATTAGTAGTTTGATGAGACACTCTTGCACTCTGGCTGAAAATTCTAAACATCCCTTCCTAAACAGAAAATCCCGGGATTTCATAGAAGGGAACCATGCTAATTAAAGTGGGATTGTTGTGCTATAATTATGTAGTGTGAATTATCCCAGGATGGAAAGAATGTATTCTAGCCTTCCTGACCTCCTCAGACTACATAGGGGCTAAAGAGAATGGCCACGTGACAGGTGGTGTCATGGCGGTCCTTTGGTGTGGCATACAGATGACGCATGCCAAAAAGAGTACTGGAAAGTGCTGCTGTAGTGGCAAAGGCACCCTTTTTCCAGCTCCAAAAGCAACAGCAATTTGCTGCTTCTTTTGGGGCCAGAAAAACACCAGATCAGGGCCAAAGTGTGCAGTTGCCATGGCTCCGATCCTGTAAAGAAATGGGTGGTGGAATGCTGCTCCAAAGGGGCGGTCTGTTTTGTGCCATAGTCATACACTACTACATTGCAGCTACATGCTTGCTCGCAGGTGAAGTAAATCTTTGCAGTATGTAGTTGCAATATCCTGGAGTCAAACTGCAAGAACTAGTATGGAAATAACTCATAGGCTGTACAGACCAGCATTATACGCTGGCCTCAGGGCAGAGCGGTGTGTGGCGTCCACATGACACACACCCTGAATCTACCCTGACATGCAGCTGACTGCATGGTAAGCAACATCACAGCACCAGATGACACAGCACCAAAAGGAGCACTGGAAAATGCTGTGGCAGTGGCACAAAAAGGAGCAACATTTTGCCGTACCTTTTAGCATCAGGAAAAGACCAGATTTGGGCCACGGCATGTAATTGCTGTGGCCTCGATCCAGCACTGAAGGGGGAGGCAGCAGGGCGCTCCAAAGGGGCGATCTGTTTAGCCCGTTAGTTAAATCAACAAATTCATATTACCCTTTTGTGAAATCACTTGATATAGACTCTAATGTAAGAATGCATAATGTGAACAGCACAGTGAAAATTACAAAACAGAGCAGTACTATTGAACTTTACATTCCCATAAATCCCAATATTCATCTATCTCTCCTCTGAGTAGCCAAATATGGCTCTTTCCTTTACTGTCTGGAGGAAAATTTCATCCATGTCTTCCTCAGTGAAGCCAGAAGAGGAAATTTCCCATTGATTCTTCAAAGAAATAACACAAAGAAAGATAGGATGTGAAAGGAGAAGAAGAAATGTTTAGTTATGTTTTCTGTTCTGCCTTTTGCCTTCTGTATTATTTGATTCTTAAACATAAGTGGTGATTGTATTTTAAGGACACAGGCCTCAGTCTTATTGTTAAACCTATATATAGCACAAACTGAATGAATGAAATTTAGATAAGAGCTAACTCACCATTCACCCAATTAATTTGATGGGTCAACTTTGAGTGTGTCTAGTAATAGGATTCAGGCCTGGTATTAATCATTTAAACTCCGACTGTGAAAACTTTAGCCCTCTGCAGGTCGTTGGAATTCAAAACAGTCACATCCTGCATGGCCAATGGCCAGTCCAGCAATATCTGCAGGGCCACAAATTCCCCATGCCTATTTCAAATGATTCAAGATATTGATCAACTAGCAAATTTACCAGTTTAACCCCAATACTAAACATGACATGTCAGAATGTGTTCACTCAATAATGATTATGCCCTCCATAATTTATGATGTTGTAATTTACCTGAGCCAAAATCTTCAGGATTTTAGATTCACTTCTTCCCAGCTAGGTCACAGCAATAACTTGGAAGTGAAGGTAATACATAGAACTTCTCTAAACAAGAAAACCTAACTGAGGGCTTATTCCCACTTATGTACATATAAACCAGTGTGTGATTCACCTTTGCTCCGTGTTGGTAAATCAATTCCAAAAGGTCCATCATTCCCACTATGACAATGGATCTTTTCATTTTCCCCTTGTAATCAATTCTTTTTTGGCACGATTGTCATCCCCACTAGTTTGCACCACTTTAAAATGCATGTCAATCATCTGTGCATAATCAGTGACATAAGCAGCAGTCTGGCTTTGAAAGTATTATATTTTTAAAAAATAAATAAATTGATAGAAGATGTGATTCAGTGGTTTTGCAACTACTTGCAGTCAGTGAGGCAAGTAGTTGCAAAACCAATGAATTGAATCTTCTATCAATGTTTTTTTTAAAAAAACCATGCACCCATAGGTCACACACCACAAGCACAAAGGGGCCACCGGGGGGGGGGGGATGGGGGATCTACCAAAAACTGAGGAGGGATAGTAAAACCCCTCTGCCATTATTCCTTCCCCTCCAGAATGATGCAATTCAGATCTGACGTTTACACTTGTTGAACACACTTCAGAATCTATTATTTTCAAAAGAACTGCCAAAGAACTAGTGTCTGGAAAAAACGTTTTTGCTTTTTTTTTTTTTTGCCTTACTTTATCATGACAGAAATCAAACAAAGTAGGATTGAAACCAGTTTCAAATGGGAACAACGATCATATAAACCGATCAGTGATTTGCTTTAAATCATAGTGGGAACACATCCTGAGGGTGATATTCAGTTAAACTGTTCTTCCTGACAAACAAAATGTAACACAGAGATAGAAAGGTTAATTCTGCCCACCTTTCCACAGCCCACTGCCTCAAATTGTGTTTGGGAGAGTTGGGGAACCCATCTGAGTTAGTGTGATAGCAAGCTACAAAAAAACGGCCGCCCGACTCGGCGGGCAGACCGTTTTGCCGCTAGAAGCAGCTGGAACTACAAGCCCCAGTGTGCACTGGCTCCCTATTGGTGCGCGGAGCAGATGGGGCGGTCCCATCCCTCCGCGATGCTCTGGGAGCCGGGCTCGTTGGTGTGTAGCTTCTGGTCCTCCAGGGCTGCCCATTGGTTGGGTGGCCTTGGAGGAGGGGCTCCACACAGCACGCAATATGGGCGGGGCCTAGGCCTATTTTAGGCCAGGTTGCCGGCCCCAGCCCTCAGTTGGCGCTTGGCTTCAAGCAGAGCGGAACCAAGCTGAGGAAGGGAGAAAGACTTTGAGCTTCTCCCGCCCGCCCACCGCTGTTTTGTGAGTGTTTTTTCATCACAACTTTGGCGGCAGCATAGGCCAGGATCTGCACGTTGTTGTACCAGGGCTATGGAGCTCTGGTTTGGGAGTCAATAGGTACCCGGGGGCGAATAGGGCAAGCGTTTGGCCATTGCGGGGGCCAGAACGCAGGTTTGGATAATCAGACAACATCGGGTGGTTTGATTGCACAGATCCTGACCTTATGCTTTGTGCCAACCCTACCAATTGTTTGCAAATAAAGTTGTGGCCTTACTTCCAACATGTTGTATTGTAGTTATTTGACAGCAACATCTGAGGCAAAGAGAATAAAGGGGGGAGGTCTATCATGTGAGCCTGATATGTGCTGTCCCTCCATAATTCAAGGGCATACTGCAGATTCATACATATAATCTGAATAATTTTCCCTTTTGAGTTCAATAGATGAAAATGCTCTGTAACTAT
Source organism: Sceloporus undulatus (assembly GCF_019175285.1). Classification (NCBI taxonomy): domain Eukaryota; kingdom Metazoa; phylum Chordata; class Lepidosauria; order Squamata; family Phrynosomatidae; genus Sceloporus; species Sceloporus undulatus. The sequence goes on from NC_056523.1 coordinate 274,859,838, forward strand.
TTGCTTAGTTTTTTTAAACTTATGAACTATTTCAATTTGTTAAGCAAGCTTTTATTGAATTTTATAAACTGTTCTTTGAAATAACCCCTATGAAAGGTATGCTGTTCTTTTGCCTATGAAGATGTTTTCCCCTCAGAGAAGTAATGGATTTTAATTTAGGTCAAAGCAATTGCACTCATTTATACTTCCATCACTATGCACATTTAAGAAAACCTGTCAGAGGACCATTGATAAAACCAAATTCATTTCTAGAAAAAAGATGTAGGAAGGTTTAGCTTTTGTAGGTTTCCTCCAGGGTAGCATAGAAAAAGAAAACAAGACACTTCAATAGAACAGTGCCCTGATTCTCACAGGTGACATCTGGGGTTTTTTCCATGAGTGGGATGTTGAATCCACTCTCAGTTTTGTATCAGATTTAAAGGAGCCACCTTGGGTGTAGAATCTTTCCCCTCAAATAGGATCAGCACATTGGATAGAACCTTTAAACTTCAAACTAAAAACCCAAAGTAGATTCACCACTGACATGGAAGTCATCAGCCACCACTGATTCTCAAAGAGCAGCCAATCTGTGGCTGGGTTGCATATCTGCAAACTGCTAATAGGAATTCACAGTATTGAAAGCTCCTCTATATAACAAATAAGAGAAAGTACCTAGATATAGAAATGTGGCATATAACAAAGTAGGGTCCAGCGATTCCAGCCTAGTCTAGACATGATGGTCAGAATTCTTCCCATCCATGAGGGCTCAGTTTTACCACTACCCTAAAAAGGCAAAAATGCAGTCATGTTCCATATTATTCAATGGCAGTGACATGCACCAGTGGAATAATATGGGGCATGACGATCTGCGGGCTGTCAAATCCATGGATTGCATGCCCATTGATACAAAGGGTCCACTGTACTTTATTGGCCATTGTGCAACAGATATATTCAGTTCACAGTTGTGTAAGCTGAGTTATACAAGTGTAGACATTTCATATTGCCTAAATCCTACTGTTAGTCCTAACTAGAGTATAGCTGTTGAATCAACTGGATTTAACAGTGCCTTACCATTAATATTGCCTTATCTTTCAATGATTGATCCAGTGGGTTTTACTCTAGTTGGGACTAACCAACAGGAATCTAGCCACAGTGTTATACAATCTTGAATGGTGTGTAACTGATTGTCAGAGCCTTCAAAGTACTACAGAAGGCCCTTGGTATCCGCTGAGGTTTGGTTCCAGGACCTCCCATAGATACCAAAATCTGTGGATGCTCAAGTCCTTTTTTAAAAATGGCACAGTAATATAGTGTCCTTTATGGGGAAATCAAGGTTTCCTTAGGGAACTTTATATTTTTTGAATATTTGCAAGCCATGGATAATTGAATCTGTGGGTAAAAATTCAAAGATTCATGGATACTGAGAGCTAAATGTGCTTTATACACTGGGATTGCAGAACTGTGCATTCCCACATGCATTATGGGAACACAGGCAGGCACAGTGGCTGGTATGCAATTGGTCACACAATGTCAGTATTTAGCAGAAAGATAGCACCTAGCTTGTTGGGAGCAATTAGCTTAAACATTGTAAACTGCTTAGGGAGTGCTTAGGTGCACTGATAAGCAGTATAGAAATGTACTTGCTAATGCTATAGGATAACAAACTAACATGCAGCTATGTGAGTGTAGATTTACACTATGGAAGCAAGATGTTAGATCTCAACTGGTGTGTTAGTTTCTACACTTTCTTTTCTTTTTGACAGTTCTAAAATCTTTCTTCTATTCCTTTTTAAAGAGAGAAATCATGTAAGATCTCATCTGCAATCTGACATGGTACAATCCATAAACAGAATGTCCACCATATTTATGAGAACAAGGACAACACTGCTGTCACTAAATTTCACTGCCTGGAAATAACAACATTTTTATGAACACTAGTTGTTAACTACTCTCAAGTCTACCCCAGCTCATGGCTACCCTGTGAATGAGAGATCTCCAAAAGCCCTTATCCTCCACTGCTCTGCATAAGTCCTCTAAATTCAGGCCTGTGACCTCCCTGATTGTATCTATCCATCTAGCATGCAGTCTTCCTCTCTTTCTTCACAACATGGTACCTCTAGTATCAACAAGAATATACTTCGAAAGTACTTTACTTCTATAGTACTTTTAAATAAATAAATAAATAAATAAATAGAAACAATCATATGAGGCTCACCTACAGTTTGAAATGATACAGCCCAGACAAAGATTACCATTTCTTCTCAGAACAAAATAGGTATATATTGTGAAGCTTTAAAGGGAGAAAGCTTTAATATCTGACAATAATTTCTCAAGAAATTTTGTGAAGTCTGATGTATAACTAAAGAAACTTACATTTACATATATGAAACTGTGTAGTGCAAGAAATGGCACTTCATTTTTTGTTAAATGTCATGTTAAATGTCATAAAATGTCATAAATCATTACTGCTCTGGGCTTCTGAACAGGAAGGTAGAATTACTGAAAGCTTTTTATTCTTTCTTTTTGGTTTACAACTTATCTGTCTTTTATTCCTTATATCAAAATTTTCATCCTGGTTATTTTTCCCATTTTAAAAAAGTGTTAAAAGATACATTTAAATTATACAATGGAGTCTTGTAAGCACAGAAACATTTAGTATTCACTGAATGCTGTTTAGTTGATGCCTTTTTTTTTTTTTTTGCTTTGACCAAAATCCAATTACTAATTCCAACTATTATTAGATTCATTGAATAAACTGCTGCATAGTAAATTGACACTGAAGTATTGATTCAATGGGTCTACTCTAGTAGAGCCAATAAGAGGGGTTAAGCAGATGTTTCCAGCACACTGTGGTTGTTGTGTGCCTTTGAGTCATTTATGACTTATGATGACCTTAAAGCAAACCTATCATGGGTTTTCTTGGCAAATTTCTTCAGAGAGGATTCACAATTGCCATCTTCTGGGGCTGAGAGATTGTGACTTGCCAAGGTCACCCCAGTGGATTTACATGGTCAAACAGGGATTTGAACCTTAATCAAGTCAACGCTCAAATCACTACACAACTGTGGCTCTAATACAGTCATAATAATACCATGGGATCCTGTATAATTAAGACCTGCTATTCATTCATTCATTCATTCATTCATTCATTCATTCATTCTCCTTTCTCTCTCTGCCACCAGAGATTAGGTTTATGAAGAGAGAAGGTGTTTTTAGTTTTGGTACCCCCAAATATAGACCCATAAAAACAGAAGTGTCCTCTTTCCTGTTTAAGATATTACACTAAGCTTCTTGTACGAACAATCCATCGATTGGAGCTCCCATGGACCATCCCATCCTCATATTAACCAATGGCAGCAAACTCCCATGGGCGCAATGACATGGGGGACATGCATTTCACTTCCCATTGACTAATATGGGCTTGAGCACCAGAGGGCTTTCCAATCCATGTGGGCCCCCTGAACCAAACCCTGTGGATGGAAAGGGTGCACTATACAGACTCTGCTTAAACTACTGGATTCATTATTTTTCATACTGTAATTTTTACATTGTCTCAGGGATGAAACTTCTAGATTTTATCGTACTATAATTTTCATCATGGCTCACTAACAGATACTCTGGCTACAACTCATTCGAAGTTATTTTTCATCACAGCTGGTAGGGCATTAGTCCACCCAACCTGTACATGTTTGAAGTGTTAACTGTATCATGTTTTGTTTTGGTAAGCATCTTTAGGTGTCTTTGTTTTTAAGAAAAAAAAGTCTAGTATAAATAAACAAATAAAGGTGGATTCTAAAAATAGAACTATGGAAGAGTAACATATTAAAACACATTTACATAGAATGTAAGAGCCCCAGTTGTACCTGCCTTTCCCTGCCAAATTGACCAAGACTTATGGGAGCTGCCATCTTGGTCTGATGCACCAATCTTCATCCCAGAGGGGCCATATCTTTGGCTTCTGATACTATCATCCATCCAGGAGGCTGGACTGGGGCAGACCTTCCCAGGTGGAGCCTGGTTTCCCAGGGGAAACGAGTCTCCGCTGTGGTCCTCCCAAGGACCTTGAAAGTGTTTCTGCAACATGCCCCATGTGTTTAATTTCAACCTTCCCTCCCTCGCTCCCTCCCTCAGTCCAGATTTTGCTTGATTCTGAATATGTTGCAGTTACTGAAATTCTCCATGTTTAATTGTATTTCTTGAGCAGTTTGACATGGAACTAGATCCAGTGTGTTAGTGAGAGGATGTGCATGCTGTTCTAGCAAGAGATATATGAGTACAAGCTAACAAGATCACACCCATCTTGAGGGCTATTGGTTTCAGTTCATGCCTAAGTGCCAGAGGGCCATACAGTGGCTCATATTTATATGGTTCCCATGGTTGTCACTGCTTGGTTGCTCATCCAATAGATTGACTGGGCAGTCTGCATTCACTGGATTCCAGGTGGTTTGTCTGATGTCTGGATTTGTTGCCCTATGCTAGTCCAAGCCTTTATAGCAATAACCAATACAGGTGAATCCTTTTTATTTTATGTGTATCTCTATAATTTGTTCTACTGCACATTTAGCAACCACTAACTGCTAGGCTGAAATCACTAAACACTTAGGAAAACAGAGAAAGGGGGAGAGAAAACTTTCTAAAGACAGTTTTTTGTGTATATTTGTGTAAATTCACTATGCCTTCAGCACAGTATACCTTTTAATTTTTTTAACTGTGATAAACACAGTCTTATGTTATTTCAACAGTTAATTTACACCAGAGTTTTAATAACTATAACAGTTATGGAAATCTATATGAAACAAGGTGATGCAGAGATTAGAGTGAAGGACCCAAATCCAAACCTCTGTTGAACCAAGAAACTGATTTGGTTATCTTGGATCATACATGGATCCCACAGAAGATAAAAATAAATTTTTGGCCGGTTACAGACCGGCAGTTTAGTGCGTGTTCGCCTTACACTAGGATTACGAAAGGACGGTGCTTCTGCACCGCCCTAACCCTAGTGCGTGGCAAACACGCACTAAACGGCGGCGGCCCTTCTGCATGGCCGCCGCCGTGAGTACGTCATGGCCGCACCGCCTTTAGACGGGGTAGCGTGTCCATGACGTAGTAGCTCCGCGCCAGGGCGCTTAGTGCGCCCTGGACACAGAGCAGGAAGGAGCTCTGTTTCGGAGCTCCTTCCGGGTTTAGTCCGCTGGGCGCAGCCGTCTAAAGGCTGCGCCCAGCGGACTAAACGAGAAAGGGGCCAAGCAGCCCCTTTCTCTGCTTCCGCCGCGGGGTGTCCTTGGGGCTTGAAGCCCCAGGGACACCCCTTTTCTGGCTGCGGGGAAGCGGCCTTTTGCTGCTTCCCCGCAGCCCGAAAAGTGGCGGATCGGGGCCTCAGCGGCTGCCGGTGTAGCCACTGAAGCCCCAATACTCCGGGGAAAGGGGCGGGGCCAGACCGCCCCAAATTGGCGGTCTGTATCCCGCCATTATTATTATTATTATTATTATTATTATTATTATTATTATTATTATTATTACATGGTATCACAATCTGAAAGGTTAGTTGTAAAGACAGCATGGCTTATCTACACTACTATAAGCTTCTTCGAAAAGTAAAGCATATAGTGTTTAAAGTAAATACTAGCATTATAAATCATAAATACACATTTGGGACATTTATATTTTAAAGTACATGTAGAAAGGTATATCATATATAGCAGCACTACAAGTAGTATTCTGGTCAATTCATTGCTAGTTGTGGCTTTTGGGGTGTTAAGGTCAATGAAAGCAATTTTTCCAAGCTCTGATAGATACTGTATGTACTCATGTATAAGTACAGAAAATTTAGTCAAAAAATTGACCCAAACCCCCTGAATCGACTTATCCACGGGTTGGTGTACGTTCTGTATTTTAACTCTTATTTTAAAAAGAACCATCTCTTGGTCAAAGGCAAGAGCGTAATCTGTTCTGAAAGCACTGACCCTTCTCTATTCTCTCATTCATTCAGCCTTTAGTGTGAGCATAGTTATGCTTGCTGAAATGTTGTCACTTCTTTTGCATTGTTTTGCTTTGCTTCTTCCTTTAGATTTTTTGTTACACGCTTGTAGGTTTTAACTTTAACTTATCCACGGGTCATATAAAAATCCATAATTTTTGGCCCCAAGCCTGCTCTCGGCTTATACATGAGGTCGACTTATAGTTGAGTATATATGGTATATAAAACTTTTAATGCAACCAGAGGTTAAATAGACTGTGAATTATGAAGAGATCTTAGGACATAATGCAGCATTTAACATTGCCTTTAGTGACACAGAACATCATATCAGATTTACATATCCAAATTAAAACACAGAGTCATGGAAGCCTCCATTTGTCAGCCAATGTATACAGCAATAATTTGTGCTAACCTGATTCCAAATTAAGATAACAGTCTACATTGCTAACAGACAACTTCTCAACTAAAGAATCACACTGGGCTGCTTTGGGATTTAAATCCATTTCACTGGAAATTTTGGTATTGATTTTAACAAGACCAATATGTTACATGTCATGGAAGATAGGAAGTACAAAGCTAATATAATGTAGCATTCTGACAATCAAAACTGAAATGAGTTTTTGTTGTTATATCCCTTCAAGTCATCTCTGACTTATGATCAATCTATCATAAGCTTTTCTGGGCAAGATTTATTGACAGGAGTTTTCCAATGCCTTTCTCTATGGGTGAGAGAGTACGACTTGCCCAAGGTGAGTTTCCATGGCTGAGCAGGATTTGAACCTGGTTTCCTAGAGACTTAGTCCAACAATCAAATTATTACACCATACTGGCTCTAAGAATACCCATGTTCAGCTGAGGAAACTGACAGTCAAATCTTCAGTCAGTCATTAAGTTCACTGATTGATCCTGGTCTAGTCACTGTTGCTCAGTTTAGCCTTTGTTACAGGGAGGCTGTGAAGGTATAATGAAGGGAAAGGAGAACCATGTCTACCAACTGGAGCTCTCTGAAGGGGATGATGGGTTTAAATGTAATTAAAAAACACAAATTCTCACAAGGTTTTAGGATAAAACATCAACTTTCCTTATTATTTGGTGCCATATCTGAGCTAGAACTGGGAGTTCAAAACCTCTTTCCTGATAGTCACTGAAAATATCTGTGTGAGTATGAAAGTGATAGGTATGAGTCTGTGTGGGCTGCAGGTTAACTGGTTTTATTCATTTATTTATTTATAGGTTAAAGTTAAGCTGATGATTTGGTGGTCTGAAAGGTTTTTTTTAACTTTTTTAATTCACTTTGCTCATCAATAAAGTTAACTTATAAGTAAACACACCTTAGTTAGTGAGGTAGGTGTTTTCCTGGGCATTAATTCTTTAACAACAACAAAAATGATATGAGAAATAACATGGAAAAAACAAAAACAGACTCCTACATCACAAAAAAGAAGTTCCCACTCCAGTAGAAAGGCAGCATATAAATAAAATAAATCTATTTCAGTAAGCTTTTTATTTAAAACTAACCATATGTGCATGTGAAATCATAGAATCATAGAATCATAGAATCATAGAGTTGGAAGAGACCGCAAGGGCCATCCAGTCCAACTCCCTGCCATGCAGGAAATCCAAATCAAAGCATCCCCAACAGATGGCCATCCAGCCTCTGTTTAAAGACCTCCAAGGAAGAAGACTCCACTACACTCCGAGGGAGTGCATTCCACTGTCGAACAGCCCTTACTGTCAGGAAGTTCCTCCTAATATTGAGGTGGAATCTCTTTTCTTGTAGCTTGCATCCATTGTTCCGGGTCCTGTTCTCTGGAGCAGCAAATAAAACAACCAGGTCAGGTAAACTTGGTAGAGGAGTCTGGCAGACCCCAGGCCACTTCTACCAAAAAGAGTATAAATCCCAGGCCACATCTATTGAATGAAGAGTGAGGTCTTAAATCATTAAGCCCAGTCATTCCCACCAAGGTGCATGAATAACATTTCAGGAGGCCATCCCATGTTTTTAAAAATTGTGTTAATATTGCTTAACAATTTCATTTTCTTTTAATGTTGATCTTTTGTATGTTTGGAACTATATTGAAATAATTTTAATTTTTAAGCAGCCTTGAGTCCCAGTTTTGAGAAAATGGCAGGTTATAAATAAAGATAATTATAGTACTAATAAAAATAATAATTAATGAAATTTACATTTACACTCTGCTAAAATGCATAGGATGCATAGGCACATGATCATTATATGCCAATTTATTGCCTATGTTCTGTTTAAAAAGGATTTTACAGTCTTATGATCCTAGTACCTAGTGTTAAACCAAATTGGTTAGAAAGTTCTACAGATGTACACACAACACTTGCAAATGAATATTTTGCATAAGTAGTGAAGTAAGTTATTCTAAAAAGTTTCATAAAAAAGAATCTGTTGAGCTGTTTTGGAGATAAGAATGTAGGGGAAAACATCCTGCTTTATACAGCAACAAATATTTCTTTAAAAATAGAAATAAGCCATTTAACTAGAAAGGCTTTTACAGGTGCTTTTCTGCACAGATAACCTCAGAGATGATACAAGGTTAACACTTCAAACTCCACATGTATATAAGACTGGATTGTGCACAACACTGATAAACTCACCGCTTCATACAAAGTCCTTTGCTGTCTCCACGTTCATTGAAGTCCCAAACGAAACGTGTTTTCTTTACTGCCTAGAGATGTTCAACAGTTTCTAAGGTTTTAAAAGGAGCCCTGGAGTTTATAAGAAGGAGAACTGGGGCATGTTTGAAGAAGTTTGTAATGTAAAGTTTAAGTTTATAGCTTTTTTTTAACTGTCCAAGCTGCAAATACTACCTGACTTGAATAGAATCCTTAAAAATTATCTGTGAGCTGCCTTGGGTGCCTTTCTCAGAGAAAAGCAGTGGTACCCAAATTGCTGGGGTCCCAATAGGGTACTCACAAATTGATACATTTGTAGGGAAATTGTAATGATAGCTCAAATGAAATAATATTCTGGCCAGGGCAACAGTGGCCTTACCACACAGTACTCTAGAGGCAAATCCAAATCCAAATATTTTGTATTTTATTAAGAAATAATGAACACACACACACACACTCATGCACACACATACAAGAACTAAGAAACAAAGATGAAAGAGGTGGAATAGTGGAGGCTTTACTAATGGCAGTACTTACAGTGATGAGGTTTGCTTCCAAATTAAGGAACAGGAATGGGCTCAGTAAACACCTGGAAATGTGGGGTACAGCTGGCTACTGAGAGAATCTAGATGCAAACTGGCAGCATGGATGCCTGCTTATAAACTAGACCTGGGGAACTGTTATTTTACTACCTGTATTTATAATCAGAACCTTGTCTTGGGGGCAGAAACCAAGGCATGAAAGGATTAAATTCTTGCTAAATGGTTTTCCAGGAAGAAAAGAATGGTGTGGAGTAGAAACGGATAGTCAGGTGTGGGTATATTGGTCAACGGGATTAACATTCCTTACTGAAATGCCCCTGTTCCCAGTTATCACCTTCTTTGGCCAGGATCTCCTCACTGCCCTTTAATAACAAAGGGATGATGCTTGGAATTCAGGAAGTCTCATGGGAGGGGGGGGGAGGAAGGGGTCCTCTAACTCCCTTGCTAGCACAAACTGTTTTTTTCTAGTGTGAAAAGGTCAGACATCCACAGTGGGGTCATTCCTATATCACCTCCCCAGCATCCTTTTAATATTAAGTTGATATTAAATATGAGGGGCAATTAGAGGCCTGATCATGGGGTATCTGCAGCATAGAAATGACATAAATGATAAATAAAAAATAAGGATAATATTTGAATATATTGACTCATCTACTGTCTCATTTCTGCAACCTAATTGGGCCATCATGGGGTGTCCCACAAATTCTGACAAACACTGGGTGAGATCCTTCATTGCAGTCGTAAAGTGGAAATCTGCTTGTGTATGACAATATGAATTAGATGGCAACAGGATTCCGGGCAATACCTTGGCCTGTTACAGACTGCCAAAATAAAGCTGCTTCGGGTCTCTTTGGAGGTATGCTGTTTAAATGATGCATGCATCCTAAGAATCTAGACGCTGCACCAAAGCTGCACTCCAATGCTTAGGAATGGAGTGTGGCTTTGGCACGACATCCGGACTCTTAGGACCCATGCATCATTTAAATAGCATACCTCCAAAGAGACCCGAAGCAGCTTTATTTTGGCAGTCTGTAACAGGCCTTTGTGTTTGTCTATAGAAAACTACATGTTAGGGAGAAAGGTTCATTATAACCTTTCTCTGTTGTTGTTGTTGTTGTTGTTGTTGTTGTTGTTGTTATTATTATTATTTGGAAGAGAATTGAAGCAATGTGAAGCAATGTGAAGGCTCAACACAGGTTTATGACTTCAGTAACAACAAGAACTACAATGATAATAGCAATAGAATCCCAGAGGAAAATATCCTTTTAAAATACTCCTATAAAGCAGAGATGGGGGGTAATATGTGGCCTTCCAGGTGTTTTTAGATTGCAAATCCCAGATTCTCTTGACATTCACTATACTGGTTGGAAAATGCAGTCCAAAAGCATATTGGAGGCCATACTTGTTCCCATACCTTCTTGCAAATGAATAACCTTTTCTGCTAGTAGTTGGAGGAATACATTTCAAATGGTGATGAAGTTGCCAGAGGCAAACATTACCATGTTCCTCTGGCAAGCCCTGAGCATCTGTGCACCCATTGGCAGGTCCATATACAGCCCTTTAAGATGGAGAAAATTCACTCCCTCTCCTACTGTTCACCTTGATCACTCGGGGGGAGGGGGAACCCTCTGTTACAAAGATTGTTCTTCTCTGAGTCCCAGTAACAACAGGAAGACAATATGACAGTAGAGATCTCAGCACGATGGGAGAGATGTTTGCCTTCCCAAACACCAAAACAAAATATCTGAAAGGGATGTCCTGTAAAAGATGTGGTGAGCTTGTCTTATGCTGTTCCAGAGGGTAGATTAACACTGGATTCAAATCACAAAGAAGAGAGAGAGAGAGAGAGAGAGAGAGAGAGAGAGAGATTTTGTAAGGGCTATATACTAGTATAATGCTCATGGCACAAATGGCTGTGCTTTCTCAGATGTTGTTTAAGTGCTGTCTGTGAGGCTGAAAGAATTTGTTCAGGCACACAGAAAACTCACTTCTGACATGGTGTGCGGGAATTCATTGACTGTTTTACAATAAGTGTCTTCCAAGTCCTGGTGCCTACTAAACAATCAGTTATGCACACATGGAATCCAGCTATACTAAAAAATGTGAAGCCTTTAAATTTCTAATGTGAAGTTGAAGGCTTTCATGGCCGGCATCCATAGTTTTTTGTGGGTTTTTCGGGCTATGTGGCCATGTTCTAGAACATGGCCACATAGCCCGAAAAACCCACAAAAAGTTCCATTTCTACTTACTGAGGGCTGTGCATGTGTATACGTAGGATTAGATCCAGTCCTCTAGTTGACACTGTATGCATTTCTTAGGGATGAAAATATTGTATGGGGTGATATAGTTCTGTATTAGTAAATCTACAAGCAACTTCACATTTTCTGTTTAAGGGACTGCAGAACAACATGGTAATATCTGTGCAGATGTCCACACCAAACATATCCCTTTACATCAGCCTTGCCAGACTGCCTACTTTCAGACATTTTGATCTGCAACTCCCATCATCCCTGAGTATTGGACATGTTCTCTGGAGCAAAAGACAGTTGTATGTGAAAACATCCAAATGGAGTAGTATTGCCAAGATGTCAAAATAGCAATAAAGGACATCTGAAATTCATGACATGTGGTGTTGACAATCAGAAAGTAGCTATTAACAAGTTTGTATTCTACCTAAATACCAATTGAAAGTATTGCTTTCAATTCATCTGACCATTTGTTTCATTGTAAAAATAACATATTGTCCACATTCATAAATTACATGATGCATATGAAGGGCACACCCCCAAAATACAGGCACTTTTGGTATCTTGTTCTGTCTATATAAAAGGAAAAGCTTCCAACCCTTGAACAGGGGACATTCCTTAAAATAGGGGACACCTGCCAGTCCTATAAAAGACAAGCTTTCCAGAGATTATAATGGAAATCCATTATAATAAGGGATACTTGATAATCCTAGGATGACATGAGGATGCACTTGAGGGTGCGGGGGGTTCCATATGTAGCTGGTGACACCTCAGAAGAAGGGTGACACGACGTCAGACCTTCCTTCCACTGTGTGTGAGAAGGGCCAAGGGCAACCCCCCACCCCAGCTTCACAGTGGTGAAGAAGAGACTCAAGCATGCCCTTTTGGCCACCCCTCCCCCTGGCAGCCCCCCTCTGCACTGGGTGACACTAGAGGTAAGGATGTCACTGCTAGGATGGGACCTATTGCAATCTCATCTTTGGACAGCAGAGCCATAGAAAACTTCTTATTTGGGGAGAGTGTCTCAGGCTGTATTCCCACAGTGGGTGTGCTGAGGATACAGATGTTTGGACATATCTGGGAGAAAGTAGTCAGGACAATGGAAATTGGGACAGGACAAAGCCTGGTTGATTGAATTTTTATGCCACCTTTCTCCCAAGATGCGATTCAAGTTAATGCTTTTTCAATTAGACATTTTTCCATCAAACATACAAAGTAGAGCTCGGTTCTATGCATACCTACTGAGGAATAAAATCCAACAAAACAACTTGCCTGTTTGCTCAATTCTATGCAACAGCTTTCTTGTTTGCAAATCACAGCTCAGCTCTATTTAGCATATGCAATGTTTGACTACTTTAAATAACTTCCTATCTCGAATCACTGATGGGAGACAACGGGAAAAGAAGATTGTAGGCTGTACAGGAAACCATGTACTGCATCAGGCCTGTGGGGCAGAGGTTCCCCATCCCTGTCACACATTATATCTCTTCTCCAACCTGTATTTCTGAGACACATGCGCGTTACAGACCGCCCTCAAGCGGCTGTTCTCCCACCGCCGCCATTAGCTGCGGCAGGAAGCCCCAGCGGCCAGACCACGAGGCTTCTGGCCGCAGCGAAAAAGGAGCGCCGAAATGGCGCTCCTTTTTGGCCCCCGGAAGTGGCACTGTGAGGCATGAGGCGTACACCTGCAGCGTCACTTCTGCCACGCCACATCTGGACGCACAGCGTCCACAACATAAAAATGGCAGCACCCATGTGGATGGCAGCACCCATGTAGGACACGCTCCGTGCGTGTTGGGAACAGGGCCGGTTAGGAAGGGGCAACCCTTCCTAACCCTAGCACGCCCCTTCCTAACCCTAGGACGCGCGGAGTGCATCCTAAATGGCAGTCTGTAACCCGCCATAGACTCTTTGTGTGAGTTACTATTGTTTAAAATAAAAAATAAAAAAGAGAATACAGGAGAAATATATCTCCTTTCCAAAAATATTCCAAAATAAAGCCCAGAGAGTACAATTTTAAAAGCATAATAGACTTCAAAGCAAGTTTGAAAGATAGGTAAGGACATTACATTTTTTAGAATAAAGTTTTATTTATAGTGCAGGTTTATTTGTCCCTGGAATTGTAGCTAGCCATTGATTAGGGTTTTAGAACACTCAAAAATCCCTGTGACCAATAAGGAATTGTTGAGCTGCATTATTTCTACGTTATTAATAGCAGCAGGCCTGTGCAGTGCGGCCTGCTACCAGTCCTTTGAAAAGACCAGATTTAGCTCAGGATTTAGTCAAGATTCAGAGTGTCAGACCAACATTACAGAGGCTAGAGGCAGACACACAGTCAAAACTAGGCAAATGGTCAGGTTCAGAAAAGTGGAAGTCCAAAGTTAGAGAAGTTACATTATTGGGCTACCCTTTCCATAATCATGAAGGTCATGCTGGCTGGGGGATTCTGTAATGGTAGTGCAAAAATGGCTCCTAGGAGTTTTGGTCCAAAAAATAATGCTTGCAAACCATTATTATTATTATTATTATTATTAAACTTTATTTCTATAGCGCTGTAATTATACACAGTGCTGTACAAAGTGGGTAAAATTAGGAGTAAATAAAAGCCTGCCCAAGGCGTACATTCTAAGATAATAACAATTAAAAGAGGAATAGATAAAATTACCATATAGAAAGGAAAAAACAGATTAAAACATCAAATATCAAACAAATCACATCACATCAAATATTGTCAGACAGCTAGATAACAATCACAAATTCCCTGAGAACGCTTCCCTAAACAATATGGTTTTCAGCTCAGCTTTAAAGCTGGTTAGGGAAGTGATGAGCCATGCATGCAGAGGAAGAAGGTTCCAGGAATGAGGGGCAGCTAGAGAGAAGGGACGGATCCGGGACGGGGCAGAGAAGATCCAGGGTTGAGAGAGGAGATTTTGGCTACCAGAGCGGAGAGTGCGAGTAGGGATGTAGGGAGAGAGAAGATCAGTTAAATAAAGAGGGGCCAGCCCATGCAGGGCTTTAAAGGTGAGTAGCAAAAGTTTGTACCTGATGCGGAAAGAAGAGGGAGCCAGTGAAGGGAAGACAACAGAGGGGAGACATGATCATAATGGCGAGTGAGTGAAATAATGCGTGCAGCTGAATGCTGAACAGAAATTAATGGGTGGAGGTTAGAGAGAGGAAGCCCTGCCAGGAGGAGGTTACAGTAGTCTAATTGTGAGACCACTAGGGCATGGACCAGTGTTTTTGTGGTAGAAGCTGAGAGATATGGATGGATTTTGGCGATATTATAGAGAAAAAATCTACAGACTTTGGCTGTAGTCTGGATCTGTGGGATAAATGACAAAGAGGAGTCAAAGATGAAACTGAGACTGCGGGCTTCCTGGACCGGCTGGATCGAGATGTTATTGATGGAAATAGAAAAGGAATAGTGAAGGGTGGGCTTAGGAGGGAAAACAAGAAGCTCAGTCTTGGACATATTGAGCTTCAGACGCCGATGGTGCATCCAGTGGGAGACAGCTGTTAAACAGGATGACACTTGCTGCTCTAGCTCTGGTGAAAAATTAGGGGTGGAAAGGTACAGCTGGGTATCATCGGCATAAAGGTGGTAGGAGAAACCAAAAGAACTGATAAGTTTGCCAAGGGAGAGTGTGTATAGAGAGAACAGAAGGGGACCCAAAACAGAGCCCTGAGGAACTCCAACAGATAAGGGGACAGAAGACGAGGTCTGACCACCCAAGACCACTGAAAAAGATCGATCTGACAAGTAAGATGTGAACCAATTGAGAACAAGGCCCGAGAAACCAAGGTCAGAGAGTACATCTATCAGGAGACAGTGGTCCACGGTGTCGAAGGCCGCAGACAGATCGAGTAGGACAAGGATAGAATAAAGGCCATTCACCTTAGCCCGCAAAAGATCATTTGAGATCTTAGTAAGGGCCGTCTCTGTGGAGTGCCGTGGGCGAAAACCAGACTGGAAGGGATCCAGAATGGAGTTGGTTTCAAGAAACTCAAGACAGCGTGAATAGACAACTCGTTCCAACACCTTGGAGAGAAAAGGAAGAAGAGAGATTGGACGATAGCTAGCCAAGGAAGAGGGGTCGAGAGAGGGTTTTTTCAGGATAGGGGAAACTAAGGCATGTTTGAAGACTGAGGGGAAGGAACCCGAAGAGAGAGAGAGATTAAAGATATAGAGGAGGGAGGGTAACAAAGAGGGGGCTATAGAGATTAGAAGACGAGAAGGAAGTGGGTCAAGAGAACAGGTGGTAGGTTTGGATGAGTTGAGCAGCGAAGAGAGTTCTTCCAAAGAAACAGGAGGAAACACAGAGAGTTTATTAGTAGGAGGGGCAAGGAGATTAATGGTGGGAGCCAAATCATGAGGAGTTAACTCAGAACGAATGGTAGTGATCTTTGTAATGAAGTAATTGGTGAAGTCGGAGGGAAAAAATAATGGAGAGACGGAGGGAGGAGAGGGTTTTAACAGTGTGTTGAAACAGGAGAACAAGTGCTGCGGGCGCCTCTCGTTCGCGCAGATCAATGATTTGAAGTAGTCTTGTTTTGCCATCGACAGGGTGCGTGAAAAGGATAAAAGAACGAACTTAAAATGGATAAAGTTGGCCCACTCCCTGGACTTTCTCCAGAGACGTTCGGCTGCTCGGGAGCAGGACCAGAGAAATCTAACAGTGGGAGTGATCCAGGGCTGAGGCCTAGTCGTAGAGGAAGAGGAGGACACGCACGTAGAAACTGGGGCAAAGCTGTCAAGAGTTGAGTAGAGTTCAGTAAAGACATAGCTGAGTCAGCAGAGTTCCCAAGATTGAGAGAAGCGAAGGATGAATCCAAGGATTGAGTGAGATGGTTAAGGTTAAGAGAATGAAGATCGCGGAACTGGCGGAGGACGGTATGACGGGGAGGAGGGATGTAGGTAAGAGTAAAGGAAAGCAGGTGATGGTCAGATAGTGGGAAATCAGAAGCCAAGTAGTCAGACACGACACACTTGGCGGGGAGAACTAAGTCGAGACAGTGACCAAGGGAATGGGTTGGAGAGTTGGAATGGGGTTGGAGACCGAAGGAAGCTAAAAGAGAGCTGAAGCGAGAGGTTGAGGAATTGTTGGGATCATCGAGGTGGATGTTAAAGTCACCTAGGATCAGGGAGGGGACAGTATCTGAAAGAAAAAAATGTCAACCAAGATTCAAAATCTGTGAAAAACTGAGACGCTGAACCAGGAAGACGATAGATGATGGCAACCCGAAGTTGCAGAGGAAAAAAGAGTCTAATGGAGTGTAATTCAAATGAGGAGATGGAATAACTGGGGGGAGGAGAGAGAACCTGAAACTGGCAGGACTTTGATAATAAGATGCCGACCCCTCCTCCGCGACCCTCAGGGCGGCCAGTGTGGGTAAAAGAGAGACCGCCAAGAGAAAGGGCAGCAGAGGTAGCGGTATCATGGGCTGGAAGCCAGGTTTCAGTGAGGGCAAGAAGATTAAATGATTGTGATAGAAAAAGATTATGGATTGCCGCTGCTTTTGGGGCAGCAGAGCGGCAATTCCAGACAGCGCAGGAGAATGGGAGTTGAGAGATAGGGAGGGGGTGAATAGGGATGAGATAAGGAGAAGGAGAGGTGCGAGGAGCCATGGGGAAGAGAGGTTTGGGTGACAAACAGATGGCAGGAGAAAATGTAGAAAAGAGAAAAGCAGAAAAATAAAGATACAGTCCAACAGTGCTGGAAGGGATGGGGTGACGATCCCAAGACATGAGGGAGTTGACGGAGGAGAAGGGTAGCTATGGGAGCTTCCGGATGCCTGAGGGGTTACTGCCCCGCCTCTCTCTCTGCTGAGCTGGAGATGCTACTGCTGCTGCTTCCAAGGAGTCCCAGAACAGTGGGAAAAGGGAGGGAAGGTCAGCATTCAGCAGAGGTTCCTCTCAGGAAGCAGGCTGGCTGGTGTTCACAAGGGAGGAGAAGGCTGAGACAGTGCCCTTTTAAGGGGAAAGGCAGGCCCCGCCTCTCTCTCTGCTGAACCATTCTGAAGCACTATTCATGGCAATCAATTACTAACACTGAAGAATCAAGCACCCTCAGTAATTAATATGACAGTTATAAAGTGCTAACCAAGCTGCTTTTGATTTACCAGAAGTCATGTTCTGGTTGGCTTGATATGCTACAGTATTTATCTTTAGCCATGAGCCAAGGAATACTGTTCCATAATAAAGATCAAGTCAGTAGCTCTTTCTATTTAGGAAGTAAGGTCAAGATCCTTCTGCTATCAAGACCCTGGCTTCAAGACTTGGCTTCAAGACCCTTGCACCCTTTTATATGGACCCTCTGCAACAAGATTATGGAACTTGTGGCCCCCCCCAGATGTTATTGAACTCCCAAGTCCCATCACCTGCAGCCAGTATAGCCTATAGTGAGGGATGATGGTGGCTGCAGTCTAACTATATTTGGAGAG
Source organism: Sceloporus undulatus (assembly GCF_019175285.1). Classification (NCBI taxonomy): domain Eukaryota; kingdom Metazoa; phylum Chordata; class Lepidosauria; order Squamata; family Phrynosomatidae; genus Sceloporus; species Sceloporus undulatus. The sequence goes on from NC_056523.1 coordinate 274,877,666, forward strand.
TGACGTGATTTCCACTACTGGTGTATAAATTCTGCACAAACTGTACAGAGATACAAGTAAATGTATGGAGCCTTAGGGAAATGGTTTAGGCAAGCAAGAAGAAAGGAACTGCTGGAATCCATTGTAATGAATAATAATTTGTACAGTACTTCAGAACAGAACAACGGAACATGATGAAAAAGGATAGGTCCTGCCCAGAGGATCACTGTTTAAGCCTAAACATCATCCTAACTCCTATTGTTAGTTCTAATTAAAACAGAACCATTAAATCAATGGTAATGATAATGATGTTAATTCCACTGATATAGTAGGTCTATTCTAGTTAGGAATGACAATAGGATTCATGCTGGGTCACCAGGAAATCTTGTGCATGAGAAAAGTGTAGATGGATCACTAGAACTAAAGATCACAGTAGAAGATACATGACTACAACTCCCACCACATTTTCAGAATTTAATGGTTTAAAATGAGGAAGAGAAAATCTGACTGTAGTGTTGGTATTTGGTCCCACTAAAGAAATAAACAGGAAATAATATGATATCTATTTGTTTCCTCCTCTGTCCCACAGGCCTGATGCAGTCCATGGTTTCCTGGACAGGAGAGGTTTTGATTGGAAAAAACGTGGAATCTGGTACTCTAAAATTCCTTTCATTAGAAATCTAGGCTTCAATACCAATGTGATTTTAGATAAGGCTTTAGTTACGCCTTCACCCTGTCTCATTCACTGAATTTGATGAGTTTTCAAATTATGTCACTTATCACATGCAATCTTTCCTTGTTTTTCCATTGTGCTGCCTACCATTTTCCTTACTGCAAAAAATCCATTCAGGAGAAATAGTTAGAACACATACATGATGCCTTCCACTGGAAGCCAGACTCAGGGATTGGATCCTGTATCATTCAGTCTCTTTGTTGACAGTATGGGGCAGAGAAGGCCAGTGTTCCAAAATCCTTCCTCTAGCATGAACATTGCTATCAGAGAACAAGTGGGATTAGTGGAGACATGTTCAGATATTTTCCTGTAGATGAATGGGTGAGCTGCAACAGGAACCTGAACAGATCTCTGGGACTCTTTGCAGATTATGCCATTATAGTGTGTCCAGCTACAAGAAAGAAGCTGAACATGTCTCCAGTCATCTCCCCTCCCCTGACTCTCTGATAACATGGAAATGTCCATAGGGGAAACTGCACTGCTTAGAAGGAGAGCTTTTTGGCAGGGGAGTAGCACTGGCAAACATAGCTATGTGAACACATACATCTCCTGATGCAGGATTTTTACCATAGTCTGAACTGGCTCCCTTGCAATTGATGATGATGATGATGATGATGATGATGATGATGATGACGATGATGATGATGATGATAATATAGGCCCAGTCCAGACAGGCCAAATGTGCCGTGCTGGCGGCGTTAAGGGACCACATGGCAACTGCATGGTCCCTAACCCTAGTACAGCACAACAGCGTAACAATGTCGGTGCCTCATGTATACGGGCGCCGCCACTGCAACGTGATGGACGCGTAACGACTACATATGCTGCGCCAGTTATGTCCCAAGTGTGCCGTTGGTTCACTTGGGTGTAACTGGCGCAGCACAAAATGAACTGCTTTTCATGGCACAAAAAGAACTGCTTTTCACAGGTTCTTTTTTCTCCACAGGGAAGCGGCATGGTTTGGCGGCTGCGGCTTCCCTGTGGGAGAAAAAAAACACCGGCAGGCCTCCCTTTTTTGGGAGGTCTGTACCAGTTCATAGATCTATCATGGATATCCCAGTGTTGTTGCTAGTTTTGCCTTGAATACATCCAAGGGAAATGTGCAGTGAAATCCTATACATTTCTATATAAAAACAATCCCAGTTGAGTTGAGTGGGATTTACTTTGAGGTACCTGTGAGTGAATTTCAACACCAGTTTGTATATGAAGTAGTTCCTGATACCCCTGAGTAAATACAATCTTTATGATCATATTCAGTTACTTGGCTGAAACCTTCAGGACACAACCAAGGCACTGAGAAGCAAATGTAGTGTGTTTTTCAAAAAAAATTATTCAGCTCTGCCTTAAACTTATTTAGTCTCTTTGGTGCATTACAGACTGCTGAGAAGCAGCGGTCTGGCTCTGCCTCTGCTTGCAGCGTCCGGGAACCGCAGCCTTTAAAAGGCGCGGCTCCCAGACGCTGCAGAGAAGGAGCGCGGAAATCGCGCTCCTTCTCAGGCCCTGGAAGAAGCGCCGCAAGTGCCAAAGGGCGCACTCGTGGCATCAATTCTGGTGCGCCACGTGCTGATGCAGAGCATCCTCTACGTCAAAATGGCGGTGCCCGTATGAACAGGGAGCCGCCATTTTGTATGGACTGAGTCTGTGATAGGGTAAAGGGCGTCTAGAAGAGACGCCCCTTTTTCAAACTGGGACATCCTCAGGACGTCCCTAATGGCGGTTTGTAACCCGCCTTTGTTCCCATGATATGGGATTCAGGAATGCATGGTAGAATTTTGTTTAACAAGTCTAATAATTATAATTCTGCTAGTTTCGTTCTATCCTAAAAACATGGATCCTTAATTTTGTAATCCTAATGTTGTATCTTTAGCCTTTATACTAAATTTTGTTTCATTCAGCTGAGCTATGCTCTGTAAAATCTCTCAAGAGACAAATGTGCTCTTTGCTAGGTTTGCTCTATTGCTGTGGCAGGCAAGGTGCAGCCTCTATATGTTATTGGACAGCAACTCCCAGCACTCCTCATCATTGGGTATCCTGGCTAGGGCTAACAAGAGTGGAAGTTTAATGTCATCTGGACATACACTGTGCTCACTCCCGCTCTGATATGATGTCTGTATGAAGATCTGTCCTTTCTGTTAATGTCCATGGCAGCAGCATCTTCCATTTTTTAATTAGATGAACATCAATTTTTATTTTGCTTATTCAAACTTTTACTTGGGAAGTACAATTTTCATTAGGCTAGAAATATTAACTGTTCTTTGAATAGTCAAGTTCATTTTTCACGATAATTTTGCTTTCAGTTCTTAAGCAGCACATCAGGAGGTCTATAATTAGCTGATAGACTGTTCGTATGACTTAGCTTTACCACGTCTGTCACAGACCATAGTATTTTGGAAATTCAGAGTGCCTTGATCCATTTATAATATGTTTCACACTTTCAAATTACACTAGAATTTCTGCTCCTTGCGCAAATAGCACTGCTGAAAGTCTACCCTTCAAATGTCTTTCCACTTTCCTTGACTTCAAAAAAAAAAAAAGCATTTCTGGTTTGGATGAAAAGCTTCAGAATCTATATTGTATTACATCAATATAATATAATCTATATTATAGATATCATGTTTTCTTATATGTGCAGTCTTTGTGTGGGACAATGCAATACTCAAACCCAGAAATTAGCCATGCTATGCAAAGTGCTTAAACTTGAGCACATAGATTTGTTATCTTTTTCTAGAGCTTGGAAAGTAACAGTTTGAAGATAATTTATTCCTCTTTACCTATTGAAGCAGTGGTTTTTAAATGGTGGGACAAGACCCCCAGCGGAAGGAGTGATGCAGAAAAGGAACATCGGAGCTGGAATTCTATTGATGCGTGGCAGACCACACACACGGTGGTCTATCACTTGAACATCTACCTCTGTCATGTAGCAGCCACAGATGAAGAAAAATAAGGCTGCTGATGCTGTATGATGAAGGTTCTCATATGGAGGAAAAGGCTGTCCACTCTCAGCAGTCTATTTCTCCAAAACCAGGCATCTAGAGGTGTCATTGGAGGCAATGCTTTGGAAGGCTATACTAAAAAATCAGCTATCCCATGGACAAAGTCATTCTTCCAAGCACCTTTCTTCCATAGACTTGTAGGTTCTTTCCCCATACATTAAGAAGCCAGATACAGAAGAAACAGGTTGCTTGGAGATGGCAACCCGCTCCTCCAAACTATGATAAAATGAACTTGCCTTATTTCTTTCAGGTTCACTAGATCTACAGCTTTTTTTCTAAACCCTCTTGTTCACAAATAACATAATGACATACCCTGGAGAATCTCAGATTATACATTTTAGAATGGATGAGAAAATTGAGCTAGGTCCTGTGGAAAACTGCACCTTCTCTTTTGGCCCTACCATCTGAAATCCTATCCTCTTCCCAGAGGCCTTAGGCATGAAATCTCTGAAATTTCAGACTGCAGTCTGCAATTTAGCAATCATTCATATAATTGCAGAAATAGGATATTAAGGTTTTTTTGTTTCCTAGATAAAAAAAAAAACATTACTTTCCACTAACAAAGCCAAACTAGTGAATTAATGGTAGAAATAGTAGAACAAAAAGTACAACCCACCCTCAGCTGACAAAAATTACAAGGAGTGGAGAATTTCCTCACAATTCTCTACAAAAATACTCTCATAGAAATTAGTCAGAATACAGTGGTCCCTTGCTGCATGCAGGGGATCTGTTCTGGACCTCGCCATGTAAGGCAAATTCCACCTATGCTTGAGCCCCATTGAAAATAATGAGGCTCGTGCATGCAGTGTACCAGAGCATCTGTGCCTCGGGTGCACATGCCATACAGGAAATGGTGTGGGGATTTCAACGTAAGCTGAAAGCTACGTTAAAGGTGCCCACGTATAACACAGGGCACTGTATAGCCCTTTTGTTGGGACACTGAAGGCTCCAGACCATTCTTCTTCAATAGTTAGTCTAAATGTGATCTTTGTTATTGATTAAATTAAACAGATGCAGCTTCCTTCTTTTTTATTAGTAGGTGAGCATACTTACTAATTGCAAAGCAAGCTATGTATGAAGTGAACAAGCTGCCATCATTTAAATTATCTTACACTTAATCAGAAGAGAGAACACAATTCTGTTTTAGATCACAATGACTGTAAAAGCAACTACATATATAGATGAGACTTAGAGACTAAACAGACTGTCCCTGTGATGCTGCCTGACATGCAGTTGAGTGCACAGCATGACTGCAGTGTCAGAGCAGTATTGGACATGTGAACACCATGCCCCCCACTGTGCCCCAAGGCAAGTGTATAACACCCATCTATTCAGCCTCTTAGGTACTTTATTTGGGGCCTGTGGTTAGAGAGTGGGTTCAAATTCCTGCTTGGCCTTGAAAACCCTTGGGCAAGTCACACTATCTCAGCCTCTGAACAAATCTTGCCAAGAAAACCCCATGATGGGTTCATCTTAGGACACTATGGTGCATCACAGACTGCCCGTTTGGGGCGGCCTGTAGGCGCTCCTTTCCCCGCCGGATCGGGGCCTCAGCTGCCAGAATGGCAGCCTCTGAGGCCCCAATCTGCCACTTTCCAGGCTGTGGGGAAGCGGCAAAAGGCTGCTTCCCCGCAGCCTGGAAAGGGGTGTCCTTGGGACTTCATGCCCCAAGGACACCCGACGGGGGCGGGGAGGAGGAGAAAGGGGCAGCTCGGCCCCTTTCTCCTTTGCATCGCTGTCGCAGCCATCTAAAAATGCTGCACGAGCAATGCAAACCGTAGAAGGAGCTCTGTTTCGGAGCTCCTTCGTGCGCCGCGGAAAGGGCGCTCTATGTGCCTTCCCATGGCGCAAAGACGTCACGTCCACGCTGCCACATTTGGAGGCGGTGCGTTCGTGATATCGTAATGGCGCCCCCCGTGTGGAACGGGCTCCACCATTTTGTAAGGCATGCACTTTGCCTAACCCTTGTACGTCCCCAGGACATATTTTACGCCTGTTTGTAAGGGCCAATAAGTCAGAACCAACTTAAAAGCACATAACAACAACATGAAGTTATACTTAATAGGAACTAAAAGGAGTCAGAAACAACCCATCCAAAATACTCATTTCACAACCATCTAGCAGTTCTTAGCATGGTTTTACAGGTGACAAAGATCACAGGAAGACCCACCTTTTGGCTAGCAGTATTTCAGTGATACATCTCAACTTGTAAAGTTTGTCCAGTGATGAGTCTTGAGAAGATTAATGCTGTCAGAGCATCTGCTGTATTCTCCTGCTTAAATTAACATCTTCCATATAAAACTGCCTGCCACATTGCCTGTTAGGGCTCAAAGGAGTTAATGGAAAATGAGAAATCTTCATTATATACAAGTCATAATTGTCTTGCAAAGCTCAGTTTTATGCTTAGTGGGGTCAGAATCTATGAGCACCTATAAGGTCTTACTTATAGTCACAGTCTAGACCATATTAAAAGATGCTGCAGTAGAGGCTGGCCTTTTTGTCTGCCATATCAGTTTCAAACATGCAAATAGGCAGCTGTGAAGTACAGAGAAAAAGCTGTTGAACAAACACTCTTTTGAGATTCTTGAAGGCTTTGCTCATTTGTGATTTGCCCTATGGGGCAAATTTCTGTTATCACTATTTACTCGCAGTAACAGATATATGGAATTAACACATACTCTCCACCTGTCCCAATTTGGCAAGATCAGTCTAGATTAATTATCTGTTTTGCCACTTTTTCAGACTTTTTAAAATGCCCAGGTTCTGTCTCCTCTTTCTCCTTTCCCCTTTGAGCACAGCTGCAAGCTGAGTTCAATGTAGTTTGCACTCAGTTAATTCTGCAAGTTGGAGAGGAACGGAAGAGATGGAATCATGCCTTTTCCAGTAGGCCCAGGCAAATGCAAATGATTGTACTTTCTTCTGTCTTAGGTGTTCTTCCTCATTAATAATGGCCCGTTACAAATGGGCAAAAAGTATGTGCTCGGCACATACTAGGGTTAGAAAGGGGCATGCTTTCCGGACACCCCTAACCCTAGTATGTGCCAAGCGCATACAAAATGGCGGCGCCCATTCTACATGGAGGCTGCCATCTTGATGTCGTGGATGCCTAGCGTCCGCACATCGTGTGGCAGAAATGATGCCGCCAGTGCAACATTGGCGCTTTGGGGCGCCATTTTCGTGGCGCAAAAAGAAGTCGCTTTTTCAGCTTCTTTTTGTTGCACAGAGGAGTCACGCGGTTTGGCCACTGGGGCTCCTCCACACAACAAATGATGGCGCCGGCAGACCGCCCTTTTTGGGCGGTCTGTAAAGCGCCAGTGTTTACTATCTTCATCACACTCTGATGCTGTTTGACTACATATGTCCTGGTTTTTATCTATGAAATGTTGGAGAGTATGTTCACAGTCATATTATGAATAGGTTTATGATATGAAGATGTGTCTTTCCATATACACTCATCCCTTCACATTTGCAGCTTTGACTTTTGTGAATTTGATTATTCATGAATTTTATTAATATGTTCTCTCTAGGAGTATCTAGGTCTTCCAGTGCAACTGAAGAACCTAGAGATTCCAAGAGAGAACACTCCACTAGGCATTTATAGCTCCTCCAGCGCAATTCTATGGTCAGTGTCTGGCAGATGTTGACCACAGAGTTGCACTGGAAGACCTAGGGATTCCTAGAGAGGTGTTCTCTCAGGTAAAAACATATGTGTTGTTATTTGTGGTTTTTCCACATCCAAGTGGCTCCTGTATCCCTAACCCCAGTGAATGTGGCAGGACTAATGTATATATGATTCACTGACAGTTGAGATTTGCTAGACAGAAAGGTCTCCCTTGTCTCCCACCAGTAAGAGTAATACATTCTGGGAGGGCAGGAGAAAGTGCCTTCTGTTTATGCCCTGTTTGTTGAACATCATCACCTTAGAAGTCCAAATAACATCAACATTAGTTTTCTTCTGGCACCAAGTTAAAATATGGTTTTTAAAAGTTTTCCAGGACTTCATAAACTTTTTGTTAATGTGTTTAACTGCTTTAACCTGTAAAGTTGTTTACTATGTTTTAAATCAGTTCAAATGACTTTTATTGCTTTAAATTCCTTTATGAATTGTTAAAACTGTATTTACATGAATGGCAGTCTGAGACCCCATGATACTGGGCAGGATACAAATATTTTAATAAATAAAAGCTACAATATCTGTGAGAGAGCAACAACTATCCCCAAACAAATATTTTTTTTAAAATACTATGCAGACAGTTTAGATATGTACATATGGTACAGTAATGGATTAGTGTATAGTTTATCATTCTTTCAAGTAGCAATGTTTGCAAGAAGAAGAAAAAGTTTAACATGGACTTTGGTGATTAAATTTCTTAAACTGTAATACTGAAGTTCACTTTATATTGCTAGTTTAAGTCATATTTACTTTTAAAAGAATTGCCCAGTCTCTTCTTCCAGTATTCTGTTTTTCATCAAAGCTGGCATTCATATGTAACAGACATAATTATGCTTCAAGAAATATTTTTTAAAAGCATATACTTTATAAAGGATGTAAGATCTTCCCTTGTGTTATTTTGTAAAGGCATACAGTATTTGAAACACTTAAAAAGTGCTCTGAAGATGATACACTACTCACTTTTCCCCAGATAGGGATGTGTATGTGTGTATAGAATAGCTTCTAAAGGACTTTTATAACTCTTTTATCACTGTGGCTAGTTTAAACATTTTCATGCTTTAAGTTAACAGGATATTTTAAAATACAATCTCCATTTCACTGAGGGGATTCAAAATAATAGGATTAAGATTTTGATTGAAACTTCTCCAGTCATGGGATACATTTATGTTTAATTCACTTTTGTTGGGAACTTCTGGCAGAGAAAAGATAATTTTCAATACAACTAACCCTCTCTGTGCATAATAGAGCTTTTAATAGAGCCCTATGGGCTTGAGATCTAGAACTGGGATTTCAAGGCCTAGTAATGGAATGAACAGAAATAAGTCCTGTTCAGGAATTATTGAATTTGAGCAGAATAAACACATGGCAGGAGCACTAAATTCCCACTCCTTGTGTGTTTTCATCACTCTCCTCTGACAGAGAGCTACATTTCGAAGAAGAGAGCTTTCTTCATGTATGGAGGTTTTTCACATGACCCAGAATGCTGGTTTTCAGAATTGTGTGGAAGCTCTGTACTTATAGAAGAGGTTGTCTCTTCCTCTTCTTGTGAGGATGACAATGAAAATATGTTAGGTAGCAGTATGGATATCATTTATTTACTTTTATTTACACTTCTGCTCTAATGTTGTTGAGATAAGATATAAGAGGGGACCATCATTCTTCAAAAGGCAGAGGAAGATTCCACTCACGCAACCTTCTAGATTGATCAGTGAGCTTTTCCATAAACTAAAAATTCCAAAATTGAGACCACCAATCAGTCATATTGACCTTTCCAGTTTTCCAAGCTCTGGCAATTTCAATCCTGGCCAGTGCCAAGAAAAATGCAATAATATCTTTGTGAAGTTGAAATCTTTCAAAATCCATGTTTTTTGTGGGTTTTTCAGGCTCTGTGGCCATGTTCTAGAAGAGTTTCTTCTAGCCACAGATGCTGGCGAAATGTCAGGAAGAAACTCTACTAGAACATGGTCACATAGCCCAAAAAACTCACAAAAAACCAATAATATCTTTATTGTGTAATTTCTTGTTTTCATTAATAAACACTGAAAGCAATAAAAGTTCTGGAGAAGGGATAATTTTTGATCAGTGATTTCTGAAACATAGACGTGGTACAGAGTGCCAAAAAGAGGCGCCTCCCCAGCGCCTCTCTTTACTACACAGGAGCACCGCAGCAAACAAATTGTGCAGCGCTGCTGCGGAGCAAAAAAGGAGTGCCCAGAAAGGGCTCCTTTTTCTGGCACTGCTGCAACGCAGCAAAGCACCAGAGACATGCGATGATGTTGCAGCTGCGCTGCCCTGTTTGGAAGCAGCACAGCTGCAACGTCATCATTACACTCTCCGTCTGGTGGGCACGCCACAGCTGCGGCGCCCTTGTCATGTGCGAGTGTTCCACCCACCAGGCAACCCTCACACGTGATGAGGGTGCCGCAAAGGCCCATCTGTTCCAGGCCTAACTTAACTACTGAATGCCAAAATGCAAATACACTTGGACAATCGTATCACATGTGCAGGTAGTTACCAGCACAAGGTGGGGTTCTTAGTAATGTGTGCAATTTGTAGTGGTGTGAGGTACCATCTATGCACAACTTTATAGTTGGCTATAGTATTAGTAGTAGGCTATAGAATTAGATTTATATGGGGGAGTGTTCCAGATTTTAATCCACTCTGAATCTGTTATTTGGATGTTTAAATCCATCTGCCACCCCACTTTATGAATCAGCCCACAACTGAAAGTCTTGTGTAGCATCCACTTATATATTTTTTGCCACTCTATCTTTAATGCAAGTATTTTCGTTTATACATATGCATTCAAACAGAGTAAGTGAGCGAGGGAGTTCCTCCTAGCGAGCTAGGCTAAAAAGGATGCAATTTGATTCAGTTTCATCCAAGAGGGCTCAAAGGGGGAAAGGGCCTTGATCAGACACTCTCTGGACCTGGGTGTACCATGTACAAATAGGTCTCTTACCATTACCCCCCCCCCCCCATGTACCATGGATGGAAACAAGTCCACCTATCAGGCTCCGCAAACAAGGGATGAGAAATAAATGGTTGTATTGGTGAAGGGCTTGGAGCAAGAATGTGCCTCCACTTTTTCCAGGCCATGAGAGTATGATACAAATATGGATTATTAATTCTATGAATTACCTTCCCCAGTGAGGGTAAAAAAATTCACTGAGCTCTGCAAAGGAGGCCAGATCTAGCTCCAGGGCAGCCCAGGAAGGTCTGTCTCTTTGGTTGGAAAACTGAATGACATTTTTTGATCTGGAAGGCATCAAAATAAAATTCCAATTCAGGCAACCCTAGGCCATCATTTTGCAAAGTGCCATGCCTAACACTCCTGGAGAACCTGGGTATATTACCTTCAAAAATAAACCGGTTTATCTCTGAGCGCGGTTTATCTCTGAGCGCCACGTATCAAAATACTGCTTGGGAGGATGGAGAGGGATGGTCTGAAAAAAGAACAAAATTTTTGTCAATGCAGCCATCTTAAGTAATGCTATTCGCCCCAACATATGAAGGTGAAAGGACTTCCACTGTTGTAGTTTCTTCTTCTTTGTAAGGGGTTTATAATTATGGGGCACCATCTGGCACAGGTCCTTTGTTTTTAAGACCTCTAGATATCTGAAACTGGATGGGGTCAGCCTTAACTTAGTTTTCTCCTGACACTGCTTTTGTAAATCTTTTGGGGAATTCAAACAAAGCAATGAAGACTTCTGTTGGTTTATACAAAAAACTGTCAAAATTCTGCAAAGTATGTTCAGGTGCTACAAAAGAGGGCTCTGTGTTCTTAAGAACAATAAAATGTCATCAGCATACAAATTAATTTTATGTACCATTTATATCCTTCAATACCATGATCATGCCTAATTGCTTCTGCAAGTGGCTCAATTGCCAGAGCAAAAAGAATAGGAGAAAGAGGGTATCCCTGTTTGGTGCCCCTCTGAAGCATAATTGGAGGGGAGTACCTTCTATTACCATATATAGAGGCTTGTGAGTCTTCATAAAGCCCACGAATAAACCCAGAAAAGTTGCTCCCAAACTCCATTTCATTGAATAAACCAAATAAAAAGGGCCAGTCCTTACTTGTCCTGAAGAGGAGACCATGGAAAGTGTGGTGTGGTTCAGATGGCATCTGAGGGCGATACCGGAAGAGGACGCTCTGTATGGTTGGACAGAACTCTGGTAAGTAGCTACTGTATGCACAGAGTGCTCATCTGTGAGCTGGATATCTATATCCTGTTTGGTGCCCCCAAGGGATACTTGGTGGTATCTTGCTGTGTAACAATGATTTGATGGTGTTCACATGGAATCAAAAATGGGATTCTGGAATGACTGATGGTTTTAACTTTGGACTGACAAAACAGGATTTAGGACAACCCAAGATAGATGGGCAGAGAAATTGTCTGGGAACATGGCAGGGAGTAGGCATGAGAGGCACTTAATTGCCCTGGTGCAAAGAGATTTCCTTTGTCTCTTGGTGCAAGAGGACATGCAGAGAACCTTGGAGAGGAAGAAGCAATGAGCCTATCCATTTAACCTTTATTTAGATCCTGCTTAGGTCCTTCACACGTCTTCGTGTCTACGCTTCTTTCCCATGGGAAATTTACCTGTGTTTCAAAGGTCATTGTGACCTCTCAAAACATGCCTGGCTTTACATATGAAAAATATGAAAATCTACAGAGCCCAATATACAACACACGGATGCAAGGTTTACCAACAACATTTAGTTGACTTTCTGCCTTTTTCCAACCAGAAAGTCTTCTGAATATGGCTCCTCCACTGGGACCTTATTGGAGGATGCTATGACAGTGGGTTTCTGGATCCCTGGAGTCAACAGACACTCAGCATTTGATTTTGCTTTTAATAGCTCTTTTGGGATAACTGTGCAAAGGAGGGCATCAGCTCTGTTCCTCGGTATATATTACATCGTTTTCTCCATTTTATTACCAGCTGATAGGAGAAAGCAGAAAACCTTGCTTCTGATTATGGTGGGTTGGCTTATTATAAAACACACACACAATGTAGGTGAGTGAGAGAGAAGAACAAAAGAATGTGACTATAGATTTAAAAAACCAAGAATCGTCAGATAAAAAGGAATGATGGGATTTGGGTTGTTCTAATTTTTGTATGTTCTTCCAGGTTTGATTTAAATGTTCACTGGGGCTGCATTCCCTTGCGCTCTGGTTCATTTTAAAGAGGAGAAAGAGGGTTTTTTTTATTTGCAGGAGTCATCAGACAAGACATAGTCCTTTGTTGTGTGTATTAATTTGTGTGTGTGTGTGTGTGTGTGTGTGTTTTTGTGTGTGTGGTTCTTGGCTTTCTGTAGCTGTACACTAAGGCTGCATATTCTGGCACCTATTGGCTTTTCATGGCTACTTCCTTGCTATAGCTGGCTAACTTAATACATTCATTTTGGCAATTGGGTCTAACGTTTCCAGACCTTCATGTGCAAAATAAGTATTGTTTTTCATTGCTACTAAGAGCTGAATAAATGAGGTAGAATGTTTCATTTATTCTATTTTTTATTGTGTGTCGTTTTTCTTGTCAGCTTTCCTTTAATTTGCCTGAGGGATCTTATGTTTCCAGGCCTCATTGCACAAGAAGCAAATTGTGTACAGATTTAGCTATGATATCACTCTCACACATACACACTTCAATTTATTGAGGTGCTCTTGTATATGTTTGCACCTTTTCAGAGGAAAGGTACAAACTTCCCTTTAGCTTTGATCCATGTCCAGCACTCTTAATGGATTGTTTCCATATTTACTAGTAGCTTCACCAGCCTCTTCGATGACACTGGGCACTGAGAAAGTTTTTTCCTGCAACTTCAGAGAGAAGATTTCAGAGTAGAGAATAGGGGAGACTGGAAGAGGTGGTAGAGGCCACCAGGGATCCAAATCTTCACCATTTTTTTTCTTTCATGTGAGGAAATGAAGCATTTCAAAAGCTTTCTCAAAAGATGTACAAGAGCTTTTTGTGCATTTTTTGGATTTTTTCCCTTTTTTGGGGGACTTGTGAAAAATTCATTTATGCAGAAAGCAGAATATTTTGTGTTTAAAAGTTTTTACAATACACTCTACCTATCTATCTGGTACTATCTGGTACTGAGAAAGTACTAAGTTCTTAGATCGTAGTAGGTCAGGCCCCTGCTGGGAGGTAGGTTCAGGATTTGGATCAGAGAGCAACTATATTCAGTGGTATGAGAGTAAAGCTTTGGCACACCTTCTCTTGCTTAAGGACAAAAGGTTCAAGCTGTATTGACACTGCACTGTATGAAAGAAACAGTTATGTTGCCCAAGCTGGTTAAAGCCATAAAAGAACAAATCAGAATACAAAGTTCAATTTCTTCTGTGGCTTGTCCCCTTCATGAATCTGCAAAGCTGAGACTCATGCACATCCCTGAAAGCAATATAAAAGTGTTTCTTAATGTTTCTGATTCACCATATGTCATTTACTGACCTATCCAGCTGGGGAGAAGAAAGAAGCAACTAAACAGAAGGAAGAAAATATAGGGGTTTCCACCAAAAAGCAGCTGCATCCCGGGAAAGTAGCTTTTTTTTTCTACTTCATTTTTACTGATCATCACTTTTCGGTTTCTCTGATTTTGGAAAGCCTCTGAGCTCTTTCTTTTCTTTTCACTTTTAATTTGGGAAGATGTATAATTTCTCCCTGTGGCAGTTTTCTGAGACTAGAAGTTTGTCTCCTGAGCTGATCGACTAGAAACAGCCTTCTCTTAATTTTCTAAGCTTTCCATTCAATTGTCCCTACAATTGTCTAGCTTCATCAACTTATTTTTTTAATATTTTCTTCAACTTCCTCTTGATCAGTTTCCTACCTGGACCTTCCCTGACATGTATAGCTGGGATCAAGGGGAAGTGGCTTTCTGATCTTCATCCAGGTTCATAGAAATCTTGTCCTTTGAACTTCTGCAATGTATTGGATTATTATAAGATTTTGCTCTTCTCTGTTAATTGTTTGTGTACAGTGCTGTGTACAGTATCAGTAGGTTACTTTGCACGTTATACTTATGGATCTATGTGTAACAGGAGTTTATTGCTTGGGCAAATAAACTGGCTTACCTCTTCCAGCAACAGTTCTGGATCTGGGATGCTCCTGGATGTTGTCATACCTAAATTGCCACCAATCTAGCTGCGATGCCACCAACTGGATGCATCCCAGGTTGAAGCCTCGCTCAGCCAGCACTTTTTCGAAGTTGGGAAGTTTCTGACTTCAAAAATTGGCCAGCTAAGCGAGACTTTGACCCAAGATAGCAGCATCACAGCTGGATCACTGGCGATTTAGGTATGATAACATCTGGGGGCATCCCGGATCCAGAATTAAAGCCAGAAAAGGTAATACGGCTTATTTGCCCAAGCAATAAGCTCCATAGTCACCTCACCTTGCAATTTATCATTACAGTTATATATATTTTTGTTTCACATTTTATTATTACTTCTCATTTGTTAAAAGTATTTATCACCTCTCATCCCATCAGGACTTCTGCACATAATATTATTTTGTGTCAGTTCTGCTCCATTAATCATTTACATTTATTCTTTTTTTAAAAAAATCCTAGTGTAGCATGTTTTCATCTTTCATAAACTGAAGAATACTCATTGTTCTCCCAGCCTGGAATTTTAAATAAATTTATTAAATCTGAAAACTGTCCATACAGAGTAGTCACCTCTGTAATCTTTATTCACCAGGGCAAAACAGAGAATCTTGTGTCATCCTCTGTAAAAGAATATTTTATGAAGTTATCTATGAGTCGTAATACCTTATTTCATTATTGTGTGGAATTAGACAAAGAGCCTTGGGTATTCACTGCATCATCAACTTGGGCAGCAATGTGCCAAATGTCAATAAAGCACACAGTGCCTATAGAGAAAGTGACACTCCTCTATTTTCCCATTAGTCATGCAAGACTGACTAGGTGTGTAAAGGAGACATCCTAACAATGTATGCCCTGACTTTCCAAGAGCAGTACTTCTATACAAAATCTATCACCTCCTCTCTTTTCTTGCAATGTGGAGTGTAGGCTACTTCCTGTCCCTTGTGATGTTGCAACATAAGCAAAGAGGAAAGGACTGAGGGCTTTAAAAACATTCTACTAGAAATCAAGAGGATGAAAAAGATATTATAAGCTAGGTAAGGTGTGTGAAAGATGGAGGATCTGCTTGGGATTAGTGCTGCTTGAGGTGAGAAGAGAAAATTGCTGAGAAACTGCTCTGGAGAACAGCCCTGAGATGAAATGCTTCATGATGGTACTGTTGAAAGAATTAGTTGTGGAGGGGAGGCGAAGAATAACAATCTTACCAAAGGGGGGAGATCCCCAAAATACCAAAACCATTTTATGAAAACCAAAAAGAACACAGAAAATATTAGATTCAATCAAAGTTATTGAAAAATGAACTGGGGAAAAATGCATCTAAAAAACCCTGGATAAATAAGTTACAGAAATGGAGAGAAAAATAAGATGTTCTAAACAGACATATTTTGATGTGCAAACAAACGAGGTAGATGGTTGTCCTACAAATTAAGAAAAAGATGAGAGAAGAAAACAATTTTTGTAAATACTGAAGCCATTTGTGTGTGTGTGTTTCTGGGTGATGTTGGCTTCCACTTTGGAACAAAGGCAGCGGATAAATTTAATTTTAAAAAAATATGTGTGTGCATTGGGGAAAATGCATAATACTGTACTTGCTAAACATGGAGAGGAAATTTTTGATGCAACCGATAGGCTTGGGTGGGTAGGCAGAAGTCTTCCAGATATTTTTGAACAACTGCTGTCAGTATGTTCCACCGTTCTCTAGACTAATAGGAGCTTATGAGTACTTGATTCCAGTAATATCTGGAGAGCCACAGCTTCCATTAAACAAACAAAACCCAGCTTGAAAGATCAGTCTAATAGTAGAATGGTTTTCAAAACCAATGAGCTGAAATTGTATTGTAGCCCACTGGAGGAGTCACTAAAAAGAAACATCTGAATAACACCCACCTAATCCACCAGACTCAGCCTGACATAGTGGTTTGAGTGTTAGACTAAGACTCTAATGACCAAGGTTTAAATTCCTGCTCAGCGATGAAATCACACTGAGTGACCTTGGAGAAGTCACACACTCTCAGTCCTCAAAAAACCCTTTGATAAGTTGTCTGTAGGCTCACCATAGGTCAGACATGATTTGAAGGCACATGACAGCAAAATCCTTTAGAAACAGAGCTATTACATGAAGTTACCCCTCTTTGTATATTGACAAGGATATAAAGGAATGCTAGCATCCTGGTTAGAATACAATAAGCTTTCTCTTTAAAAGTTAGCTGCAATCCTTGTTTGGGCAATTTATATTAATACAATATGTACAGTAATAACATTTTGGAGTAATTGTTGTTGTTAACAGTTATTTTATTTATACAGCCAACCCTCTGTATCCACAGATTCTTTATCCATGGATTCAACCATCCACAGCTTGAAAATGTTTACAAAAATATATACATTCCAAACAGCAAACTTTGATTTTGCCATTTTATACTGTATAAGGGATACCATTTTACTGTGATATTGTATTTAATGGGACTTGAGCATTCACAAATTTCTGTATACATGGGAGGGTGTCCTGCATCTAAACCCTAATGGATATCAAAAGCCCATTGTATCATGCCTTTTTCCAGCCTTGTAACTGAAGGTATCTTGCAAAGTGAAATGGGATACAACTAAAAGTACACATTGTACAAACTTTAAAATATAATGAAACTATCAAGAGAATTAAACAGAATTAAAGGTGTACCCATTAAAAAGAAAAACAGCAAATGTACCCAATATAGGAAATTATTAAAGGTTCTTTCCCCATAAGCAATCAGTTTTCAAAGGCCTGCTGAAACAAAGAAATCCACCTGCCTGTGGAAGGATAACAAGGAAGGCACCAGAAGGAAGTTGTAAGAAGGAAGTCCCCAAGAATGGGCGCAGCCACTGATAAAGACCTTTCCCTTGCTCCGACCAGATGTAACTGTGAGGGTAGTGTGACAGAAGAAAGGGCTTCCCCAGGCAATCTCAAAACAGCTCTTTGGATCAGATGTATCCAAGCACTGTTCAAAAGCAGTCCCACATAAAGCATGCTACCATAATGTAAATGGGGCATCATGTAACTAAGGCATGTGTCATTGTGGACTTTTCAGAAAGGGGATCTTCCAGATGAAGCTACTACTGCTTCCTCATATTTAGTTATTTTTGGTTTCAGTGACACTGTGAACCAAACAACATGTGTCAGCACAGTTGGTTTTCTCTTCCCTGCCTTGTGGCCTGCTTCTCTTCCAATAAAGAGCAACTATAGTCTAAGACTGAAACTAGGAACAGGGAAATGATTAGGATTTGTTTTACTTTCTGCTTTACTTGTACTTGTTCACTCACAACTGGCCATCACAATTATTTTCTTCCATCCATACTCAAAGAAAAGCACAATATCTTTTTCTACCCACAGCATGAGTTGGATGAACTTAATTTTGATCAGGAAAATGAGAGAAAGAGGAAGAGTGATATAGCATCTGTTCCCTGTAGCACCCCTTTCACAAAGCCCATATTCTATACCTATGTTTAGAAATAAGCTGAAAAGGGAGGGGGGGACCAACAACATTCTGTCCTTCATCTTCTATAACTTTTTTTTTCAAAAACGCATAGGAGGCTGATGGAAGTAATGAGGGACTACAAAAGGAGTCAGATGGGCTATACAAACAGCCCTGAAGGGGCAGCCTCCAGCCGCCCCTTCTTCAGCCGGATCAGGGCCGCGGCACCCACACACCATGGCCCTGATCCAGCCTTTCCAGAGTGCAAAAAGCTGTGGTGCCATAGCTATACGGTGCTCCTTCAGCTCTGCATCATCTGGACACAGCGCCGGAAGAGCGCTGTCATGTTGCGTGCTGTGTGGAGTGGTGGGCAGCATCATGGCGCCCTGGGGGGCAGAGTAATGGCTGGTCTGAAGAACATCTTCATTTCTCCCATTTTTTTTCTGAAGAAAATCAAAGAGATAAAAATATTGAGCATATACACAAAGCAGTTAGTAAAGTAAGTACAGTAGGCCTTCCTCATTCGCTGGGGTTAGGGGCACAGGAGTCCACAAAAATGGGAAAAAAACTGAAAATTAAAACAAAACACTTTTTTTAAATCTGAGATAACCCCCATCTAGGAATCTCTAGGTCCTCCAGCGCAACTCTATGGCCATCATCTGGCAGATGTTGACTATAGAATTGTACTGGAAGACCTACAAATGCCTAGAGAATTGATTCTCTAGGATTTTCAGCGTAACTCTATAGTCAGCTTCCAGCAGAGTTGCACTGGTGGACCTAGAGATTACTAGAGAGAACATATTAATCAAATCTGCAAATAATCAAATTCACAAAAGTCAAAGCTACAAATGTGGAAGACCAACTGTACAGAAATTTTTATCCTCAATACTGGTGGCTTTTTTGGTGGGAGGGAGTTTGGAAGGTGGCAGATGGAATGTCCTTGGGTGAGGTTTGCCATGGGCCAGTGGTGTTCCCTCCCAGGGTGTCACCCACTGTGGGGAGATATTGCTTCTGGGGGCAGGGCAAAAAAGGGCACTCCTGTGATCTTGCTGGCACAGCACGTAGAATGACACCATGGCAGTGACATGGAGGCACACTTGCCCTCTCAGCAGGCCCTCCAGCCTTCCGGGTCCCACCTGGCCATGGCTGCATGGGACCCAGAAGACAGACACCTCCCCCTGGCCTTCTGTATCCCATGTGGCCATGGCTGCATGGGGCCCAGATGGCAGCCGCCTGCTCCTCCGGGGTGTACTATCCCACCACGTGACACCTCCTTTTGGGGGGGGGGTCACCCAATGCAGTCCTTACCACTGCACCCCCCCAGCAATGCCACTGCCATGAGCTCTCATCCTCATCAGTGGTGATACTGTCTATTTGCTTCCGCAGTGCTCTGGGCCCAATCCATACCACCTATTTCATATTGGTCAAGGTGTACAAAAGACTGCTGCTGCTGCTTTGCCTGGGGTAAGAAAGTAGTTGAGTCAGCAACAACAACAAGGAGAAGCAAAAGGAGCAGGTGCCTTCAAGCATTAGCAGTGTCATTCCTGCTGGGATATGGGCAAATGCTTGACAGTGCCAGTCTGTCCCATCATAAAAAATTGGGATGGGGAACACTTGGCCATACAGATGTGAAATTTGCATCCCTTACAATTCCTATTTGCCGTACTCACTACAGCCACTGGATATAATCTGTAATCTAAATTTTATGGTTGGTTGTAAAACCTCCCCACCACTGCTGTGAAACACAGAGCACCAGGATGCTATTCTAAGTACACATATATTTGGAAGTATAGTCCAGTGAAATCAATGGAACACAGTCATACTTCTGTATAAAAGGAATTCTCACTATTCCAAACTGAACAGGAGCTAATCTTGCAACAACAGCAATAGCAGGTACATTTATATACTGCTTATCAGTGCACTTAAGCAATCCCTAAGGGGTTTACAAAGTGTAAGCTAATTACCCCCAACAATCTGGGTATTCATTTTAGTGAGCTTGGAAGGATGCAAACCTGAGTGGAGCTTGAGCCCCATGTCTGGGATTGAATTTACAACCTTGTGGTTTGTGAGTGAGGGGCTGAAGTACAGGTATTAACCACTGTGCCACCAATTGAGAATCTACTGTGATTGTAAATTTAAATGCAACTTTCCTTCTCTGGATCTTAATCCACAATATTAACCAGTGTTACTCACAGACATGATAGCAAAATGACAATTAAAATAAGTATGCAGCAATGATTCCCTAAATAAAAGCTATATGGCTAAGAAATATAAGTTTTATCACATTAATTGTGTTTATTTGTTTTAAAATAAAATAAACCCAAACAAATATATAGAGAGAAATAAACAAGTATTCTCAGTAATGGACTTTTTTTTTTTTTTAACTTCTGGTTTAAATGCATTAGGAGATTGGTTAGGACTCAGAAAGAACAACAGATTGTTGATCGCTTCCACTGAGGTGAGTGGTTGATAAGGGACTGAGATAGCATCAGAAGGAGAGTGTGTGTGCTGTTTTAAATGAAATAAATACTGTACATCGTTTACTGTGCTATGTTTTACTTCTCGTGTGTGTGTGTGTTTTATATACTTTTGGCCTACTATGGAAATGCTATCTGTCTCAGAGTTTGCAGTCAGACAAGGTATCTGTTGTGTACGTTTTAAACACAGAGTGGTGGTATCCACTGAGGATAAAAGTTTCATAAATCCTCAGAGGTACCTTGAGATAATTTATATGATCCTCAAAGATGATGCTGTAGAGGTAGGGATCAGAGAACACCCTCATTCTTGGTAATTGCAGGGAGCACTATTGAAGTCTTTACAGTTGGTGGATTAAACGTAGAAACTCCACATTTGGCCACAGTGGGGGGATTGCCTGAGAGGAATCCTTACAGTTGGGGCATTTGTGGGATTGCACAAGTGAAAACCCCCACATTTGATGACCACAGCATGCGGACAAATGGTGGAACTCTCATATAAAAGTGGGAAAATTCACATTTGGTGGCAGCTGCACGATTGCCTGAGGGGAGAACTCTACACAGCTTCTTATAACTTAAGCATTAAGGTTTCTGCATGATTATGCTTTTTCCATTGTCCTTGCCCTAAAATGCATAGTTGATGTGCTAATTGGTACAATGTAATCTGAATAGCATAAATGTACAATTTGTTATTCACATTTTGCTTTTTTAAGGATCATTTCATGGAGCAAACTGTGTCATCTTTAAGAGCCATGAAACTGGATTTTTCCTCAGCTGGTGCCTCTATTCCCTTAATTGAACTGCTTAATATTCATTCATACAAATAATTCATTTGATACAACCAATATCATTTATATTTCAGCATTTGACGTTATTATCAAATATCTGGTATTGTTTAAAAGCAGGAATTGAACTGCTTACTGGTTCTGTGATGTTATGTCTCCTGGGCCATTAAACAAAATATAACTTAAAAATAAGTATCATATAGTGTAACCCACTGGGAAACTCCTCTTCACAAGTAAAAGCTCAACTGATGGTTCTTAGACAAGTATGATTCATTTTATTCTGGGTGGGTGTGAGTGGAGAGATGGCTTGTCTATTAAATGACTGCAGTTGGAGTTTTTTTTTCTCCTGCAACACACATAATTAAACACTGTGTTTAATTATGATAACATAATCATATGTATACATATATATGAGCTCAACTAGGCTTTTTCCTAGATAACTGTGTGAATATTATCACACAGAGGCTTACCATCCTTAAAACATGACTAGATTGTCCCTAAAGCACTAGGGTGTGATCGCCGGTCACGTTTGTCTCCTGTGATGAAATTGTCATGGAGGTGTCCCATCATTAAAAAGTTTGTGGAGCTGACATTTATCTGCATAATGGGAACTTCCATTATGCAGCGAAATGGTGGCTCCATGAACGTTTTAATGATAGGATGCCTCCATAATGATTTCATCATGGAAGATAAGCGTGACCGGCGATCACACCCTCACACTTTAGGGACAATCTACCCATGTTTTAAGGATGATAAACCTCCATGTGATAATCTCCTATATAAATGGATCAAGAGAATCATTTTTAAACCATCAGGGACTTTCTAGTACCATCCAAATCAGAAACCAAAGGTGTCACTATCTCAGCCATCCATGAAAAAAGTTTTGGTTTTTGGAATATTTTGGATTTTGGAATTCCAGATAATGGAGACTCAATCTGTATTGTTTTGATTCAAAGGTATAGCTGTGTTAGTCTGTAGAATCAGTAAGTAGAGAGATCTTGTCTCCAGCACTGGAACACTTACGGTCGGTATCTCTAAATATATGGACAATATCCTGTCAGATGGGAACTTAGACCTAGCCACCAAGATCTACCACTTTGTACTTGCACAAATTACTTCACCTTTGGTAACAATATATACCTTCAAGTTAATGGCACTGCCATGGGCATGCACATGGCACCACAATATGCCAATAGGAAGCTGTGGATTCCAGAAAAGCCCAGGCTGCAACAAAAGTAACTCAAGATTAATTGTATGCAGAGCAATTCTTGTCCAGTAAAGTCAACAGACTTGGCAGACACAGTTAGGTGGGCAATAATGATGAGGTTTTTCCAGACATTAGTAGGCTTTTTTTTTTATAGCACACAGTAGCTTTTGTAGCACACAATAGACTCTGGGCTCAGTTCTTGGGTCACAAATAACTTTCTTCCAGTCATGTGCTGTTTGTTATTGTTTGTTGTTAACTGTCTTTGAGTCAATCTCAACTCATGGCAGCCCTGTGGATGTGCTTATACCCCCAGCCCAATGATCCAAGGATACACAATGATCCAAAAATTCACAAATCACGACAGCAGTGAAATACCTGCAAGAACACTGGCCAACTCCCACATCTTGGTGGCAGCTAAACTGGTAAGTCTCCAGCCAAGAAAAATACAATTAAATAGACAAGTAAATGGTTGGGATTCTGTTGAGAAGTTAAGAATGTGTAAGCTAGAGTTATGCATTTATAACTGTTTGATATTAATGATTCCTATGTATGTCCTAGTTTAGGAGATATCTAGGAACCATGAAAGCCCCCCCCCCAATCCCCACTTATCAGGAAGCAGCTACTATGATCAACAGACAACTGATTCCGCCATCCAGGAAGCAGCTGGCTAATGATCTCACCTACCCGCCAAGTGGGGAACCTCTGGTGCAAGAATTTCAACAGGGGCCCTACTTTTGCATGTGACAATGGAGATCACTCATGGGAGCGGATCAGTCAGCTTTTTCTTCAGTGATAGCAGACCAGACCCCCCCCCCACATCAATCACATCAGCTGCCCCCCAGTAAGTAGGGACTAGGAAAAAGGTTGAGCCAGCAGTCACTTCATAGGCACATTGCTATGATGCTATTGCTTTTGTATCTCTCCAACAGAATTCCTGATGATAACTCTGTACTCCTAAAACATTACATGCTATGATGTTAATGGAGTTAATGGGATAAAGCATTAGAAACAATCAGAGTACAGGGAGATACCA